>NW_024039216.1:0-542500 GCF_016077235.1 Cyprinodon tularosa
AATTTTAAATAGACCCATTGATCCCCAGTAAGAAATTTACTAAACTCACTAAATTTGATCCTGTCTAGATTACAGATATCCATACAAATTAATAGATGTGCATCAAAGTTGCATGTTGTATACCCTGTCCAATTTGGTGCATGACTGTTGAAAAAATAATTGGAAACTAAAATAAAAAATATATAATATGTCCATGATCAGTTTCTAAACGTCTGACTGCAACGATCTAACCTAAATAGTGGAGAAAATAAATTAAATTAATTAATAAAAAAATAAAAAAAAATAAAATAACGATCTATTTGGGTTTCCAAATATTTTTGGTCCTGCATTAAAAAAAAAACAAGATGTAGTACACTGTGATTCCCCGTCCAGGCGATAGGGGGCAGTAGATTTAATACTGCTTCCACACAAACATCACACTCTCAAAAAAAGTCGACGAAGTCCAGAGGCATGAAAGGTTATTCCTTAGGTGAGTGTGTGCTTACAAAAAAAAACAAAAAAAAAAAACAGTTTTTGTTTTAAACTATAGAAAGCTTTTAAATTGTTATATTCATGCTTAAAGCTCCTGGATTGTTTTAGTTGTAATTAACGTGCGCTCCGCGTGAAGACGCGTTAAGCTATCCTTGCCCACTTCCTGCTCAAAAAATGATTTACTTAACATCATGCAGCTGTGTTGAAAAAAAAACTGTTGGATTACTGGGGAAAACTACACAGGCTTTTTGCAGGTTAGAAATCGCAATATAACAATTTATTATCGGTTGTTGTTTTGACGGATTGCTAATATAGTCAACTTCCGGTCGCAATTCAAAATAACATCGATGAGCTTTTGGTATTTGCTTTTAACGTTAGTATTTTTCGGTGTATATAATTATTCAACATTTGGTTGAGATCTCTAAAGATTTTTTTGATAAATTATTTTGAAAATATTTGAAAAAAGTGACACAAACCCTGTTAGAAATATGCGAGGCTTTTATTTTGAAGGAATGGTATGCATAGCTCTTTATCCAGCATTTTTCTGTAGCGTTGATGTAAATTTACAAGCTTCATATATATATATATAATATATATATATATATATAATAATAATTAAATGAAACCTTTTCATGCCTGAGAGCATAACAAAATAATAATTAATGTGGAGATGCTCTGACCCAGTCATAAAGCAATCAATATTTGGTTCTGATAAACTCAACTCTTCCTGCTTTGCTCTTTCCAGCATCTAAAACAATAATCTTAATAACAAAAATATTTTTTTGCTGCCCAATATAATTGTATGAACGGATGAAATGATGGTGATAAAGACTTTTTTTAATGTGATTTCTTTTGTGCGTACACAGCAACGGCAGGAAAAAAAATCTATCAAAGGTAAACACAATAAAATCTTTTCTTTAAAACAATAACTAAACACAAAGCAACATTTAAAAAGTTAACAAAAAAAAAACGTATGAATAACAGCTAAAACATTCATGTTCAACTCGTGATATGGAACTAGTTTAAGAATATTGCTAAAGTTTGGTGGTCTGAAAGCTCAGAATATGGTCCTCTTCCAATAAAAACAAGCAATTACATAAACTGGATCCTCATATGGACAGAAAGCCAAAGGAGATATGGATATATCATTGAAAGAGGAATTTATAAAGATGAAAACTAAGTGTTTCAGCGCAAACCTTGGCTCCTACAAAACCTGTTAGTATGATTATAGAATTTCATACTGAGATCATTTCTGAAGTTGTGTTTTTTTCCAGTTACTGGTTGGAGCGCCAGCATGCAGAGTCTAGTGCTGCAGGTAATTGCTATGAAGCAGATTGACGGCTGAACCCTCGTCACCTGCTGGCAGCTGGTTATTGGCACAAGGAGGACTGAGTGGTGCCCCAGGACAATTCATACCCGGCAGCTGTGGGGTTGCTCGACTCTTTCCCCAGTCTAGGTGGTCAACGGACCGCCACCAAAACCTGGTCTTTGCACCAGCTGCGTTTTAAAAGCAAGAGGAAATCCCCTTCACAGCACGGCACAGGAGCAGGACGAGGCAGAGGAGGAAACTGACCCAGAAGAGAGTGATTATGAAGATGTAGATCCTAATTTACCAAGGACTATAAAGACATGGAGAAATATGTACCGTCTTTCCGCTATGACGTCGTCTTAAAGGCTGGTTTGGATTTGGCACGCAAGTAAGTCACCTCTTAATTTTGGATATTTCATAATTCTAACCTAAGTTTACAGAGCTGCTTCTGATCCATTTTCTTGTCAAACTAATTTAAAACATCTGATGATGTGAGCATTGACAAAAAAAGCCAGACACAACTAAACCCTAACCGCTCAACTGATACTAGTTCATCAGAAGGGCTTAGCGCAGTTCAGTTCTGGCTCAGTTCATAGATAACAAAGAACGCATGAGCAGACCATGTCATTTCCTATTTAGTCAGCTTCTAGTAGTGTGAAGTAATGCACATCAGTTGCTTGCCAACCACCACAAAATAGAAGAACTGTAAGCAACAATCGAAATGTTCTCAACACTACATTTTTAAAAATGGCTTCAAAAAAAACGACCTGGGATGACGCTGAGACTGAGGCTGTTACTGCAATTTGGGCAAGGACGCTATCCAGGAAATGTTGGAAAGAACAAAAAAAAATCACGCAAGTTTTTCTTACTAGAGAGCAGTAGTACCAGCCGACCGTCACTAAGGATGCGAGGAACTGTGCCACTGTGATGTGTAAATGGTCGTAAGGAACTGAGCACGGTACGGTTAACTGATCCAAGCTCGGTCCGAGCTCGGCACGAATCGTTTTCAGAGGGTAGCGTAAATGGCACTATTGTGTTTTCCAAGAAAATGCTGAAGTTAAGGTCATTTAAAGGTCCCATATTATGCAAAATTGGTTTTATTAAAAAAATTTTAACAGTCATATGTGTCCCAAAGCCTATGTATGAGCTTCACAACAGAAACATTTTTTTTAGCTAATGTTTGCTGAAAATGAACTGTTTTAAATCAAAACCCGTTTATGATGTCCTAAGTTTTTCAGAGTGGCCTGTAGCAGCCCATCGGTCAAGACACATCCTTCATCCAATGTGAGGGGTGTGGAAAGCCAAAACAGAATAAGGAGAATTTTGGTACAATTCTGTCTGCCTAATCTTGAGAGGAATCTTCCTGCACAAACAATCAATGCATTGGCCTCATTGTTAATATTTTTTTATTTTCAAATGAAGCATAATATACAATTGCCTAATTATTAGGAAACGTTGTGAGGTGGCTTTAAACAGGCCTGTCATGCTCTAATACCATCCGATATGATTTAAGCAGAGTGCTGGCTTTTTAACATAGGACCAGGCTGGTTTTGAGGCATTAAAAAATGTAATTTTTAATTTGATTTGAAACTTTACAAAAAAGAAAAAGCAACACTAACTTCTTCTCACTACAGCAAAATCGAGGATGCCTTCTACAGCAACAAGCTCAGACTAAATGGGCAGAAACTAATCAAGAAAAGTAAAACGGTTGGTGGCACCTCCTTATAAATGTTTTCTACAGATTTCTCTTGGCTTTAGTAAAAACTTAAACTTTTCTTGTTTATCCAGGTTAAAGTTGGGACACCTTGGACCTTGTGCTGTCAGAGAACAACGATGCGAAATACCGTTACGTTGATGAGAGTCATTCTCAGAAAGGTTTTAGGTGAATCTAATGATGGAGATAAGCACAAAGTTTTCCATAAGGAGGTGGAAAAGCCTTGAACTTGCAAAGGATGAAGCCTTCAAACCATGAATCTTGTCCTGAAAACCTTAGAGATCAGTGAAAGTTAGCTGAAACTTCAAGATGATGGCTCCACTAATCTCATGTATGCGAATTGTGAGAGAAAAGGTTTGGAAATGTACCTTATTTTATTCAATAAAAGGTGCATTTTGACGGTGTGAACCTCAGATTTGTTGTACTGTTTTCTTTATGCTTTTATGGAGGACAGGCACACACTGATCAGGGTTTTAGTAGATATTATTAAGGGCGTTGCTCATGTCCGTTGTGTGGGAGCTAATCTAGAGGGTGAAAATGTCAATAAGACATCCATCTTGGTTACAAGTTATAGAGCACAAACAATCCTGAGACTGAAAGTAGCTTTAAGTGATGCCATTTTTTTTGCAAAAGCCAAAAAAAAAAATGCTGTGGAATAATGTAAAATTATTTTTAAATGATCTAATAATTAATATGGACATAAATGTTATGTTTATAATTATAAAGCAAAAGGTACAAATTGGTAATGTAATGTATAGAATATAAATACATAGGAAATATTAGTCAAGAATAAAAAAAGGTACAAATATATATAAATATATAGATATACCTGAGATAATTGTGTGACAATATTCCCTCTATTCGGAGAAGAAAAAAAAAAACTATTCTCTTCATTGTTTGAAATTGTGTCAGCATTGCCTAAATGGTCTTCTTGAAATTTACTCATGTGATGTCATTTCCTGTTTGGCTTTTTTTGCAGCACATAGCGCTTATCGCTCTCCTGGCTGTTGCATACAAGCAAAGAAAAAGACAAATTAATCTTCTGGGAAGTAATGTGCTTTAATGTCCCCTTCTAAACCCTGATCAAGGTGCTACATCAAATTCTGTTACCTATAATTTATTCCGTAAAAATTCAAAAAATATCCACTGGACTTGGTTTTCAAGATTTGAAGACGTTTCGCCACCTCTCCAGGAAGCTTTCTCAATTCAAATGTCTGGATCCGCAGTGAGTTTGAGTCTTATATAGACAAAGCCTTGTATCGCTTGGAAACATGCAATGGTAACTGATGAATGGGTCGTTAGTTCCATCGTTAGCCTGTAATATCTGAACCTGTCTATGATTCTAGGGGTCGGTCGTTAAAGGGGGGATAGCCATTAAGGGGGGGATTGTCTCCTGTAATACCTGAAACCTGTCTATGATTGTTAAGGGTTGGTCGTATAATTTATTGACACAAGGGGGTGCTGTTGCTGTTCATCCTCCTCAGTCTACTATCTTAGACTTAGCTCCATAGACTCATACTAAAACCTTAAGAAGCCTATGGTTAAATACAGGTAGTGCCCCTCTGAGTCACAATATATGATGGGTAACAGAATGAGGTGAAACACTGGGACCAATTTACCATTCAGCACACCTTTATAGGACCCATCCTTTCCATCCTTTCCTTTATAGGACAAATCCCTCCTCTAAACAAGTGATCAGGGGAATCATCTTGGGATAAAGAAAAATCCACTTCTAAGTTCAGAAAAGAGCCCAGTTCTGATCTTGTTATATTTTACACCACCTATTTTGTGTACCATAATTTGTTCTGTAAATTAAAACCACCAAAGTGCATTTCATAAGTGTGTATTTATTAGAAACAGGTACCATGACCCATTGTCATGTTAAATCACCAGTATAACAGTCTTCTATAAGAAGGCTTAATATTCAGTCATATGTCTATCAATATTCAAACAAGGACAACAAATCAGCAGCTTTGGTTCTGTACACCACAGAGATGGGTTCTAAGATTATTAAGGAATAGATGCCAAATCAGCAATTTGATGATAGAACCATGAGGGCTCGTGCTTTAAGATTAAACTAGCAACTTTACTGCTAAACTGCTGTCAAGATAAATCCAACAAGAGCTGATAGGCGTATGACTGCTTGATTATATCGAAAAATGTAGAGCAGAACCTCTCAGGACTGAAGGCCAAAGTGGGTCCAACCAAATATCAGCCATAGACCAATTTTTTCTCTGATGCAGCATATTGAATTCCTCACATCGTTTTAAAACCCATTTTTGTAGTGAACAGAACAAAAGAGGCTTAATTAAAGATGTTCTTCTACAAATACTTATGGACCCACTTGTAAGTACTTTATTATTAAAACTGTGGCGGCACGATGCTACATTAGTAATTACTGTTAATAGAGGAACTGTGCGGCTCTTTGCTGTAGCTACTATTGTGGTTATAACGTGGTTTTAAGGCTACATTTATGAAACAAATGTATAAGACAAACTATGGCAGCTTGCAGAGCAGTTCAACACTTTAGAAAACTCCAACTAAAACATCTGCTGCTGCTGCAGGCAAAGGTTAAAACATAAGAATGTTGTATCAGCTTATATACTGAGCAGTCATTTCATGACAAACGTGTTGACTAAACTGTAAAGTACTGTGACTATGACACAGTGTTTGACCTCTTGGCCTTTTTAAGAATGTCACACTTCTTGCGGTTGGGCCGCCGGCAGCGTTCATCGATGCTCGGCACACATTCGTAGTGCCACACCTCCTCCATCTTATCCACAGGGTACACCGCCTCCACATAGTGACGGATCAGCCTTAGCCGGACCGGGTCCAGCTGCTTCTTGTTGCAGGCACCCGAGTGGTTGTACTGGAGCCGCAGGTTCTCAGGGGTGAACAGCTCCGGGAAGAGGCGCACCAGCAGGCGGGCGGCAAAGTTCCCAACAGAAAGGCTCTGCTGGACGATTTCCCGAACCTCGGAGTCTGATAGCAGGTAGGCGGAGGGTACGGGGAAGTCAGGTTGGGAAATGGTAAGTTGGTCGAGGGGAATCTTACAGAAGTCTTTGCTGCTTTTCTCTGGAGGTAAAGAAGGAAAGTCTGAATCGTCTCTTGTGTTGTCCAGAGTTTTGTGGTTTATGCGGCAGAAGAATTCCTGCTCCAGCTCTTGGTCAGTAACTTTGCGCTGCTGCAGGTAAGATCTCCTCTGCTCCGTGTCGGGCCTCCTGCACCTCTCATCAAGTTTCCCCACAAATTCCAGCATCCATACTCTGTCGTTCCTGGCTCGAGGGTAGACCAGCTGCACGTAATGCCGGATAAGATTCACGCGGATCGGGTCCAGCTGCTTTTTTCCAAGTGAACCGCTGTAGTTGTACTGCTTCCTGGCGTTCTCGTGAGTGAAAAGCTCCGGGAATATGAGAACCAGAAGCCGGGAGGCAAAGTTGCCAATAGACAAGCTACACTCATAGTTGCTCTTCAGCTGCTCCCTGGATAAGATATATTCCTGGGGAACGTTAAAGTCCGGTGGAGGAATCTTCAGATTTTCAAAATCCACAGGTGGCAGCAGCGACTTCTTATACTTGCGACAACGTCTTTCGTATTCCCTGGCCTCTGGAAACCTGATGGCATGGACATCTTCCTGAAAGCTGGCCAGGTCGTAGCCTTCGTAGGTGACGTTGTCGGATTCGCTCCCGTTGCTGTGCAGTCCTTCCAGTGTGTCTTCGATGTGCTGTATGCACAGCTGGAGCCAGCTGTCCTCAGGCACATCAGGAAAATTAGCTTCCATGTACTTCCTCAGGATTTCCATCTTGTCGGAGTCCAGAATGAGCTGGCCCACTTGACTGTAACTGCTGGAGACTTCGGGGATTTTGCCCTCTTCAAAAACCTCTGGGAAAAGGCGGTGCATGAGAAAAATCACTAGGTCTTCAACCGAGGAGAAATCATCCAGCTCCTCTGGAGCCTGATTATTTAACCCATGCTCGGACACGGGCAGACAACCCTGCTGGTTATCCAGGGACACATTCTCCTCTTGACCCTGTTCTTTAATGAAGCTATACGTCTGAGGATGGTCCACTTTAAGCCCATCCTCAGAGATCGGATCCTCCTCCTTGATGAGCTCAGTGTTCTCTGTGTCCCCCTTTGCCCAGAAGCGATTAAAAAAGTCATTAATCTGATGGAGACACTCCTCCTGCCAAACGCTGTCGTTTTTAACCGAGGGGTAGCAAACCTCCACATAGTTCCGGATCAGCTCCAGGTGCAGAGATTCCAGCGTCCTCTTGCCTGCCGTGCAATTGTGGGGGCAATCCTTGGCTTTGAACAGCTCCGGGAAAAGGTGGACGAGCAGCTGGCAGCTCAGCTCACCGGCGCTGGATGTGTGCGCCGTCAGCTGATTGAGTTCATCGTTCGTTAGGAGATACTCTGCAGGTGGGTGGAAGTCCGCCGTCCTCTCTCCAGGTTTGAGCTGCTTCTTTATCCGCATGACCTCCAGGGTCAGTGAGTCCACTTTACTGTGCAGTTGAGTCATGCTTGAGCTCAGAGTATTGAGGATAAAAAACATTTTCTCAATCAGTGGGTGAAGGCTGGACTCTACAGGTGAGGTCTGCTCCAAAGAGTCTTGCGGGGTGAAGATCTCAGCCTGGCCATTTAGTTCTGGACTCTGGAGCTTTGGTGAAAGGATGCTGTTGAAGCTTCCTTGGTTAGCCTGCTGATCCAGGCTTGGTGTGTTTCTCTTGTCTGAAATCCTGTGAGAGATGCTAAAAAGAGGCTTTCTGTAGGAGAGCCTGGATCTCTCTTGAATGCTCTGCACATTTTCTCCAGCCATGTCGAGGCAAAGAGGCTTGGGTTTAAGGCCATCATCCGTCAAACCCTGAATCACCTAGAGAGAAGGAACACCTTTCAAAATCTATGGCAACAAAACACATGGTTGAGTTTGATAAAGGAGATAAGCATTTCAAGATTCCCCCCCCCCCCACCCAACACAATGACACCAATACTCCTGGTGATCTGAGCACTCAAAGATATTATTGGCATGTTGAACTTGCGTCCCTTATATTAAAAAAATAATAGCCAAGAATGGCTGGGTGATGTGGCTTAAAAATAAAATATCTGATTTGTTCAAAAACAAAAAATACTTTTTATCAATTTGTTTTCATTGAAACAAAAGAGCTAGTCTATCGGTTTTGAGAACACATCTAGGAACTGAAATTACAGATTGATGTCACTGAACTACAGAAGCCTACGAGGTAAATTTATGACAGAAATGCAACAGATTTTAAATTTTAATAAAGGGCAAATTCAAATCAAAATCATCCAAATCAATGTATGGCCCAGTCCCATTCAATAAGTGATATTCTAATTTATCAGAGTGTGGGACTCAACATCAAATATCTATTAAAGAGTTTTAAGTCATTTTTATCCAGTAAACACGAAAGGTTCACTGAGGATTTACAGCAGATATGGTCATCAGGTAAAAGCATTAACCCATCAGACCAAACTTATAAAGTAAATAAAAAATTAGGGTTGCTTCAGTTTTTGTGTTCCGGATTACTTTACCTCAGAGCAGACCCTGGCTCTCTTCCTACTGCTGGATTGATGCATTTCAGGAGCAACTTCTGCAGATGTCCTTTTATTGGCCTCTGATGCCTCAGGAGATCCTCCATTGTGTGCTTGAGAAGGTTGATAAACAGCAAAACCGTCTTCCTCCTCTTTAACATCCTGGATGTTAAACATGGAAGTCATAGCCTGGAAAAAATGTGTCACAAAAAACTACATGGGTAAAGTGATACAGCTAAAGATCTTTTAATTTATTCACCTGAAAAAGTTTTTTTTCATGTATATATATATTACTGATTACAAAAAAAGAAAATCTTTATGTGGAAATTAAGAGTTTAAAACTTTACTCTTGTTAAGATAATAATGAAGATATTTTAATTTCATAAGAATATTGAATTAAATACTTTTAAAGTTAAAAGAAAATATCTGTTAAAAGGGAGTTTATTTTGAAAGAATAACAGAATGTTGAATGTGTAAAAATACTGGAGGTAAAAACATTAAAATTTGAATGCATGAGATAGAGTAAATATATCTATAGTTTTTTTTTTTAAACCAACTAACAGCAGAAAATAAAACCAGACAGGTTTCCAAAAAACAAAACAAACAATAGTATTAAGATGATGCAGTACAAACAAGGGTCAGCTGAGTTATTACACAATTACATAACCAGTGCAGTTCAAGACTGGCTGCAGGAGGATGCGGATTGGACTTTTAAACAAAAGCATCCAGCAAATCATTTTTGTTAAAGAAAAACACAGACAGACTGCAAGAGAGATGATGATGGCAAGCAGAGGGCCGAACCAAGTTATTTACGTGGACAATGGATTGATCATTTTAACTCAGAAAAGGAAGCAATTCACCTGGTGAATGAAGCAAAGCAACTCTGTCAAACTGGGAAACTGCAACTTAACAAGTTTGTTTCCAACTGTCAACAAGTGCTCAACTCACTCCCCAAAAAGACTGTGCAGAGACAGTAAAATCTCAAGACTTTGCACTTGGTGAGCAACAGACAGACAGAGCTCTAGGCATTAAGTGGTGTGTTGCCTCTGATCATTTCCACTTTCGAGAGCTTGTGAAGGAGCACCCACTTTCAAGAAGAGGAGTATTGTCGACCTTGGCCTCCAGCTTCGACCCACTTGGACTTGTGGCGAATTTCGTTTTACTCAGCAAGCAAATATTACAGCAGATGTGTCGTGACAAGGCAGGCTGGGATTTAACACTCTCAAAGTCCCAGTGATGCAAAAAATTGTGTCAATCAATCTTTCCCATGGGCAACAACGTGACATGCGGAACAAAAACATTGGTTCCTACTTACATTTTAATGTGCTTTTTAACCAATGTACATAAATAACATAACTTTAATGATGTTATATTTTTTATTTATGATTAAACGTTTAATTTTAATACCAGTAGGTATTAACTCTTGTTTGAACTAAATATTAAAATATTTAAATTAGTTGACTCTGATGGCAGCTAAAATGTAATCAAGGCTCAGGTTTATTAATCTTTTAATTAGAAGCATCTAAAACAGTGAAGCATCCTGATACAACTTTTGTATGAGACTGATTGAGCTGTGAACATCACACAGCATCCAAGCTATGTACCAGTTATGATTGTGCACTCCTGATGTCCAATTATTTTTCTGCAAAACACATTATTTTAGGGGTTATTCTGCTGTCCATGTCATCTCATATGGCTCTTCTGCATTAAAGAAAAAGCAGCTACTTCCTCATTCTTCCGCCCAGGACCGTTTGAACAGACAAACATAACCTAATAGTAATGATGCGACTCTTTACGGGCGTAATTACCTGCGTTTTATGACCGTTAATGACACGGTGACGTTAGCAAAGAGATGCCTCGGTGAATTAACGGTAAAACGCGCGTGAGCAGCGGAACTAACCTCTCCGACTCCATGTCATCCGCGAGGAGGGTTAGCAAAGCGACGGACATGTCAGCGGACCGCTGGCCCTTTTTTAAATAAAAGAGCAATTGTTGAGTTGTTTGTTGGTGTTCTGTTTTGTTTCCCTTTTCTGCTCAGCTTCTGGGCTCTGTCGCGTGACGTGACGATATGTTATGAGGCGCGCGGGCTGCGTCACTTCCGCTAACCCCCAACGGTGTGGAGCGAGTTCAGCGTTATGAACTTATAATTTTTTATTTATATATATATATATATATATATATATATATATATATATATATATATAACAAAAATAAATAAAAAATAAAAAACAAGAAAAAAAAAGAAAGAAAAAGAATGGAAAAAAAAAACCCCACAAACACACATACATTAGGGGTGTCTCATCAGCTCCTGATTGTTTAGCGTTATGGAGAAATAAGAGAGGAAAGAATTGAAATTCAGTTCCTGTAGGTCTTGGCAGGAGGGAGCCAGCAGAACTACGTCATCCGCAAAAAGCAGGGACGAGATCCGCTGTTCCCCAAACCAGACCCCCTCCGGTCCTTGGCTGCACCTAGAAATCCTGTCCATAAAAGTTATGAACAGGACCGGTGACAGAGGGCAGCCCTGTCGGAGTCCAACATGCACCGGGAACAGGTCCGACTTAATGCCGGCAATGCGAACCAGACTCCTGCTCCGCTTGTACAGAGAACGGATGGCCCCTAATAAAGGGCCCCTGACTCCATACTCCTGGAGCACCCCCCACAGGGCAGCACGAGGGACACGGTCGAATGCCTTCTCCATGTCCACAAAACACATGTGGACTGGTTGGGCAAACTCCCATGAACCCTCAAGCACCCTGCAGAGGGTGTAGAGCCGTCACAATTACCGCGCAACCAAATTAATTATTTTCATTTAACCCTTCCCCTTGGGGAGCAGTGCAGGGTTAAGGGTCTTTGCTCAGGTAGGCAGAGTGGCGGTGGGTTTCGAACTCACAACCTCTGGATTCCAAGCTCTATGCCCTAAACACAGGGCCACCAGTCCCCCAAATCTGCAGGACTGATAAGGTTTTAAATGCCTTAAAGATACAGTGTGTAATAATTACAGGGATTAACTGACATAAATGGGATATATTATCCATAATGCATGTTATTTATTGTTACCTATGAACTTAAAATCTTAATTTTTATGTTTGCCATTCCTTAGAATTAGCCATTTATAGTGGGTTTGCATTTGTGGAGGCAGACATCTTTTGCGGTACAGCAGTGCAGAGATGACAAACTAGTGACTGTAGAGATCACCGTTACGCTCCAATTGTACTGCGTAGAGTTAGGCCTATATACAATCTACCTCCTACACAGTTCTTCTTTACCTCTCTCACCAAGGCTCTCCTCCCACCATTGCTCAGTTTGATTGGACGGCCAGGTCTAGGAACAGTTCTGGTCATCCCAAACTTCTTCCATTTAAGGATAATGGAGGCCACTGTGCTCTCAGGAAGCTTGAGTGCTGCAGAAATTCTTCTGTAACAATGGCCAGATCTGTGCCTTTCCACAATTCTGTGTCTGAGCTCCTTGGGCGGTTCCTTTGACCTCATGATTCTCGTATGCTCTGACATGCACTGTGAGCTGTAAGGTCTTATATAGACAGGTGTGTGCCTTTCCTAATCAAGTTCAATCAGTTTAATTAAACACAGCTGGACTCTAATGAAGGAGCAGAACCATTAGAAAAAATTGACAGCATCCCCCCTCGTATCAGCTTAAAAACACTACAGAAAACTAAAGACAGAGGGGGACTAGATTTACCTAACTTCCAACACTACTATTTAGCAAATAGATTACAATACATCTCTAAATGGATAAAACATAATCCCTTAGATGAGCCCTGGATAGACACAGAACAGGATATATGCAGTAATATAATAATCTCAGATTTGCCGTTTATTAGCTCTAAGATCAAACAGCACCCATGTTTCAAAAATATTAACATCAGCTCTTCCCTGACAGCATGGTGGGAATTTCTAAAAATAACGAACTCATCACTTATCCCGTGCAGTCGTACACCCATCTGGAATAACCCTGACATTCTACAAAACAATAATGTGATAAACTTTCCGTACTGGAAGAATAAAGGTATTACATATCTGGATCATTTGTTTGAAGGTACGGAGTTTATCACATTCGCTAGATTAAACTTGCAATATGGCATTAACAAAAATAAATTCTTAGAATATGAGCAAATCAAAGCTATAATTAGAAATAAATTTAAGCATATTGATGGAGGTTTAATAATTCCAACTAAAATATCAGAGTTTCTAGAGTTAACCCCCCCCAAACTACTGTCTAAGTTATACAGGACACTGACTAAACTGGATGATACAATATCTCTTCCTATTACTAAATGGGAGGAGGATTTATCAGTCAGCTTTGAACAAAACATCTGGGCTCAGATATGTCTAAGAACTTTTAACATGACCAGAAACCCCAATTTACAATTAATACAATACAAAATCCTCCACAGAGTGCACTATACAGGTCAAAGATTATTCAAGATGGGTTTTGCGCAATCTAACATCTGTCCACAGTGCACAGGCAATCGACTTGATAATTATTTTCACGCGTTATGGTTATGCATGCCGGTTCAGAGATTCTGGGTACAGGTATGTAAGGATCTATCACTGTGCCTGGGTTGTAAAATCCCAATTTCCCCTTCAGTTTGCTTGCTGGGTGACTTTGAGGGAAGCTCTATGGGAAAAAAATCGGTTTGCTTGGCATTCACTGCATTATGTATCGCAAAGAAAACTATCCTCATGAATTGGAAGAGTAAGGATAAACTCAACATCAATCAGTACAGAGATCTGTTGTTGGATCATATTAATCTTGAGACAGCATCTGCATCCCCATCAGACCGATCTCTCTGGGCTCACTTGATCGGCTCCATCACTTAGTGTAGTGGGGGGCTATGGGGTGCGTCTTGTGGGGCGCGGGGGCTAGTTCGGGGGTCCTTGGGTCCTGGGGGCTCGGGGGGGTGCTCGGAGCGGGGTGCCTGGCGGGTCTGGCCCGGGGGACTGTTGCCCCCGTCGGGGCGGGGTCTGGGGCGCCGCAGGGGAGTCCTGCGGCGGCCGCGTGCAGTGCTCTTGGGGGGTTCCGTGGTGGCGGACGTGGGCTACTGGCCTGGTGGCTGTGCTGCTGCTGGGTGGGGCTGGGCGCCGGGCATCGGTTCTTTTGTGGTGCTGGCCGGGGTGCTTCTGCTCTGCGGGGCGTCGGGGCGTGCCTCGTCTTCCGGTGCCGGGTTTCGGTGGTTGGCCGTGGCGCTTGCTGTGGTTGCGTCGTCCGGGGGGGGCGTGGGTGGTCGCGCCTGTGGCCGAGGTTCGTGTGTGTCTGTTGTGGGCTGGTTGCGGGCGTCGGGGGTCCCTTTGGAGTGCCCCCAGGTCGGGGTGTGGCTTCGCTCTGTTGGGGCGGGTGCCGGTGGCGCGTGGTGCGGTGCATCGTGCGCGGTTTGGGAGTGGAGGGTTGCTCGGTGTTTCGCGGCGGGGGGGGGGGGACGGGCCGTGGCCGGCGTGGCCGTCCACCTCTCGGCGGCCTGTGGGCGGTGCGGGGCCGGAGCGGGGTGGGTCGTGCTGCTTTCGCGCCGGGCGCGGCGGGAGTGGTGGGGTCGCGTCTGCTGCTTTCTTTTTGCTGCTTGTGCCGGCTTCTGGCGGCTGGGGCGGCCTTGCTGCTCTGGCTCTCTGGCGTGCGCCGGGTGGGGCTGCTCTGTCCTTTGCTTTGCCTTGCGGCTGTGTTTGCTGTGGTCGGTGGGGGCGGGGTGGTTTCGTTGTGTTTTTGGGTGGGGGAGTCCGCCTGGGGGCTTGGTTGGTGCCGTCGGTTCGTCCGTGTCGGCCTTCCGGTGTTGTTTCTGTTGGGGCTGCTCGGGCCCCCGCATCCCGGCGGTGCGCTGCCGGGGGGATTCCTGTTCGGCGGGCTTGCCTGTCTCCTGGGAGGGCAGGCATGTTGACTTTTCTGGGGAGGAGCATCTGGGTGGAGGGGTCCTCGTGGTGTGGCGGTGGGTGTTGGGCACTGGCTTGTTTGCGGCCGTTCTTCTCCAGTGAGGGGGAGAATATTATAATTTTTTTTTTTTTTTGTTTTTTTTTTGTTTGTTTTTGTGTGGGAGGGGGTGTGTGGGCGGGGGGATCGGGGCTTGGAGTGGGGCTCGGGATTTGCGCTTTGCTGTGTTGTGTGGCTTTCTTCTTCTTCGGATTGGTGCTGTGGGACCGGTGTTGGGGGGGAGTCGTTCGGGGGCCGGGGTCGGGGTGGGGGCGCTGGCGCCGGGGGTTTTTGGGCATTGCCCGGCCCTACTGCGGGGTGGGTCTGGGGTGGGTCCTGGGGTCTGGGATCCCTGGGGCGCATTGCCCTTGGGCGGGGTCCCCGGTGGGGGTTCGGGTTCTGTGGGGAGTGCTGCTTGGGTTCTGGGCCGGTGTACGCCCGGCTGTCTGTCCCTGCTGCCACGGCCTCTGGTGTGCCGGGGTGCCTCGTGGCCTGCTGGGCTGGGGGGGGGGCATGGACATTAACACCTATGGCAAGTGCTTACCCCCTCACGGGTTTGCACTCTGTAAGTGGGGGAAGGGGAGGGAGGGGGAGTAGGTATGATCTCGGCCTTGATGTCTTCTGTCGCTTGTGTGGTGAGTAGCTTGATTGTTATTGTAGGGGAGGGATTACATCTCCGGAGGGGGGGGTGGGGGGTGGTGATAGAGGGAAGAAGATCTTTGAAGGGCTTCGGGTCTGGCTCCCTGTCTTGGTCCTGGTCCGTGCTGCCCCCTGGTGGAGCTTCGTCCGGGGTGGGGGCTCTGCGTGTTGCGCGTTGGCTGGCCGGCTGGGGTTGTCCCCCACCTTATTCATTTATTTATTTATTATTATTATTTTTTTCTTATCTTCCTTTTATATTTTTTATTTTTTTTATTAATTTTATTTATTTATTTATTTATTAATTAATTAATTTTTTTTTTAATTTTATTTATTTATCTACTTTTTTTTTTTTTTTTTTTGGATGGACAGGACGGGGGGAGGATGGTGGTGTCGGCTCCGTGCCCAGCTGGCTGGTGGGTCCTGCTGCCGGTCCCGTGCCCCCGGGCTATGGTGGTGAAACTGGTGGGGCCCCCTTCTCTGGGGGGGCTCTCGGGGAACGGGGGTGCCTATTGGAGTCAGCGGGGGAGCTGGCTCCCTGGGAGTGCAGCAAGCACCCCAGTCCTTTGCTCCCCATCCCCGAAATCCTCCCTCTGCCTGCTCCATCACTCTGCCACACATGTAGGTTTTTGGGGAGGGGGTCGTTACTGGAGGGCCACACCGTCTGATGACGTCCCCCACACCAATTTTATTTTGCATTTTAGACACTTCCATCTACATCATTTTCACAACACACATCTATGTAGGGCATTTTCGGGGGGTGGGGGTCAGGGCCACAGGGGGGGGGGCTTATTTTATGGGCCTCACCACGGTCGGCCTCCTCCATCCCCTCTCGCATCTAGACATTGAGGGTTGAGGGTTGTCGAAGGGGGGGGTGTGCTGGCACCGTCTATCTCCTGGAGGGGGGGTGGAGTGTGCCGGACACCCCCTCTTGGTACTCCCAGTTTTAATTGCATCTGAGAGCAACACGCAACAACACCACATTCGAGCGGGCGCAGTGAGGATCGGGATCTTCTCACACCCCTGTTCTCCGGCTGCCGCCTGGAGTCTGGGGCCTGGAGGAAGAGCGGGCCACCTGGTCCGTGGTTTTGGCTGGGGCTGGCTGCGGGGCCTAGGTGGCCTGCTGGTGGCGGGGCTTTCACCTCTGCTCTCCCCAAAGAAGGTTGGATGGAGGGGCATGAAGTGCCTGGTTTAAGGTTTTTTTTTTTTTTTTTTTTTTTTTTAGGGGGGGGGGGGGGCGGTTCTGGTTGGGTGGCCGGCGCGGGATGGGTGGGCCCCGGTCCCGGGGGGGGCTCTTGCTGGGGGTGGTCCGGTCCGTGTGCGGGGTGGGGGGCCGGGCTTGAAGCAGGAAAGAGATGGGTTGGTGTGGCGGTGTCGCCGCTCCCCTCCCCTCACATCCGGATTTTAGGTTCACTTATGGGGTCATCCGATAGTCCCGGGACCGACCACCGGTGTCACCGGGTTTTTGGTCCTGGTATTATTGGATGTGAGTGTTATGTGTGAATGTGTGTCCGCGTTGTTATTTTCTTTATTTATTATTATTATTATTTTATTCAATTTTTTTTTTCTTTCCTGTGGTACGAGTGGGGGCACTAGGGAGGGAAGGCATGATTGAGATGGTGTGTTTTTTTTTTTTTCCCAGGTTGGGGTCTCAACCGCACCCTCTCCCAAATACATCTCAAGTCTCCGCTAAGTGCGGAGCCCATTCCCCCCGTCCTGCACTCCCTCCGCTGGCTGGCGTCGGGGCTCACCGGTGCACTGGTGGAGCTGGGGGTGGATGCCCGGGGGACTGCTGGCTCATTCCTGGCGGCCTCTCCGCTGGCCCCGGCCGTCCGGGGCTTTGCTGGGGCTCCTGTCTGGGGATCGGGTGCCCTTGGGGCCTCGGATCCCTGGGGCCTGGGACTGGATCCGCTTCGGGGTGGGGCTGGGTGTTGTTCGGGGATTTTCGGGGTCGGTGCCGGTGCCTTCGCTACGATGCCGGTTCCTGGGCGGTGTTTCTTTCCTATGCCGGTTCTGTGGTATCGGTTCGGGGGGGGGGGGGGGGGAGCTGCACGGCATGGTGGGGTGCGGGTCTTGGGTCCTGTTTTGGGCTCCGGTCTTTCCGCTCGCACTTCTCCTCTTGCCTATTTATTTTAATTGTAATTATTAATTAATTAATTTATTTACCTATTTATTTATGTTTTTTTTTTTTGTTTTTGTTTTTTTTCTTTTTTCTTTTGGGGGTTTGGCATGTCTGTTTTCTCGGGGGGCGGGCGGGCCTGCTGGGTGGGGGTCCTGCTGGCGGCGCGCCGCTGGTGTGTGGGGGTCCGGGCGGCTCAGGCGGGGGTAGTGTTGGGGGGCCGGTCTGGGCGGGCTGGCTGCGCTGGCTGGGTATTCGGGTGGGTTTTCCCTCCTGGAGGCATGGCGGGGCTGCTCTGTTCCCGCTGATCGCGGCGGGTGGGGCTGCGGGGCGGGTGGGGGCCTGGAGTGGCTATGGCCGGCGCGTGGTGGGGGGCCGGGGCGGCGGAGCTGCTCTGGCCGCGTGTCAGGGCCTGGTGCGGGCGGCGGGGGGGGGCGGCGTACGTGGCTGGGCTGCTTTGGCTTCGTCCGGTGGGGGGGGCGGCGCGGTTCGCTCCGCTCTGGCTTTGTGCTGCCCCTCGGGCTGCTGGGGGGGTGGTTGCGCCGGCTGCGGTCTGCTCTTCTTGCGGTTTTGCGCCGGGCGGCTTTTCTGCTCTCGGGCTGATTCTGTGCGCGGTGTGTTTCGTTGCGCGCTGTTGGCATCGGTCTTGGTGGGGTGGGGCTGCGCTTTTGGCCGGGGGGGGCGTTTTGGGGGTTTCCGCGGCGCTCGCGGCCGGTTCGCGGCGGATGCGCGTGGGCCCCGGCCGGGGGCGGGGCCGCCTGAGTGTTTTCCTGGGTGGTGCGGTCGCGGTGGGTGTTGCGGCCGGTCGCCGGGGCTTGGTGCTGGGGGGCGGGGCGTGTTTCGGTGCTCTGTGGGGCTGGGGCGTTTCGGTCGGCGCCGTGGGGGGGCTGGTGTTCGGTGCCCGGCCCTACTTCGGGGTGGCCGGCTGCCGGCGGGGCCCGCGGACTCGTCCCCGCGGCTCCCCGGGGCGCCGGCATGGCGGTGGCTGGGGGGCTTCTTCGTGGCTGTCTCTCCTCCTGCCTTGGTGGGGTCTGGTTTCCGGGACTGGCCCCGCCTTGGTGCCTTCGCTTCTGGGGTCCCCTTGGGCGCCTGGGGCTTTGGGTCTCCCGGCGCTGGACTCAGTGCTCTGGGGGGTGTGCCTCTCCGGCTCTCCACAACCACTATTGAGCATTTTTTCTATGGTTAAAACTTTACATGCACAAGTTCACCCTCACAAACAACTACAGGTGCTAGGCTTCAGGTACTTTGAGATTTACTTCCAAACAGAAACCCCACATTCATATCTTCAGGTAACACAGAGTACATGTCAGACTTAATAATATTACTTTAGCGATAGTTTCAAGGTGTTTTCTTTATTGTATATCTCGTACCATGTTTTTTGGTTGTGCTGTTCTTTTTTTTTTTTTTTTTTTTTTTTTTTTTTCCATCTCATTACAGGTGTTGAAGCAGACTGAAAATGTTTTGTCATCGTCTCCTTCCTATCTCCTCTTTCTTTCATCTTTTGTCCTGTTTTTTTCTTTTTCTTTTTCCTTCTTCTTCTTCTGTTTTTCTGCTCTACTTACATTGCAGTGTCCATATAAACTGTAAAACTCCCTGCATAATTATAATAAAGCAATTTATATACATGAAACAAGTGGAGCAGTATGGCAATTGCAATACCGCTATACTTGTGAAAGTAAAATCTGTTGGGCTCCTTTTGGCATCAAGACAATTATTCTTATTGCCACCTTGCCAGACAGGACACTGTAAAAAAAAAACAAAAAAAAAAACAAGAAATTGACAGCATGTGAGTTAAATATGAGCAAAGGGTCTGAATACTTATGAACATTTGATATTTCTGTTTTTCTTTTTTAATAAATTGGCAAATATCTCTATATTTCAAGGTTTTTTCTGTCAAGATGGGGTGCTGAGTGTCCATCAATGAGAAATAAAATGAGCTTTTTAGATTTTAGCAAATGGCTGCAATGAAACATTTAATGGGGTGTAAATACTTTCAGTACTTTTAGAACGATGCACTCGAAATAAAATAATGGAGTTGCTTTTCTTATTTGATAAATCATCTTATTCTATTGGCAAATTGTCTTACCTACTTACTCAAAGTGGAAATAAATTTATTTCAAGAAAAATTTATTTACTTAGATTTTAATTTTTTGCAATTTTGTTCCAATGCAGAGGCTGTAAAAGGGGCCAGAACCTGTTCTACAGGGGAACTGGCCCCTTTTGGCCCCTGTCTGGAAAAAACATAATTACAGATGTCTTAGGAGAGCATTCACATTTATATTAAAGTGACCTGTAAGATTGACCTGTAAGTTTAGGTCTTCCCATAATAAGTCTAACCTATAGTATCTGGACAATAGGTAGATTTTAAAACATCACTAATAGATTTTGGAAAATAACCTGCAAAATTCTTACCGTTTTTTTGTATTTTAAACCATTTCTCCTGTCAGCAATATTAAAAGACTGCTTTATATATATGTAAAAAAAGTGAAGTATGGAGCAATTACGCATTGTATATTGTAATTTGACATTTGAACAGTCATAAAAACAAAATTGCTTCAGGTAAACTTTAAATAATTCTGGTGTTAACAGGGTTAAAGGTTGCTGTATCAAACCTGCAGGTTTGAATTACCAGAAATACATTTTGGAGAGTAGCCTGCAAGTTATAGAAAAGTGGCCCATCCTAAAGTTTTGGTAAGTAAGCCGTTCATTCCTAGATAATGTTTTTTTCAGAGTAACTTAAAGTTCCAGGAGAGCTGCTGATCCTGTTTTAGTAAAAGTAGCTTTTACATTCTAAGCTCTAAACAGCAAGTTTTATATATATATTGCACAACAACTTGTAATTTCCATGAAAGTTCCTGGAAATCCTAAGGGGAGCTCTTAAATTCAGTTTAGAAAAGTTATGTGCAAGTCAGTCTTTTCATAAGTTTGTATTTCAGGTGACCCTGTAGGTTTAGTTAATATATCCTGTATATTCTGTGTAAGTTATTGAAAAATACCCCGTCAATAAGCAAAATAAGCATCAAATTTCAGAATGTGCTAAACATTTAGCAATTGCTAAATATCTGGGTAGTATTTTTTATTACTCTCTGAAACCACCTAAAAGGGTAAAAGATGGGTCATCTATGAGTTTAGAAAAATTACCCAAAATAATAAATGAAAATTCTAAATGATAAAAATCTAGAAGTAGCATCTTGTACAGAAGTTACTGAACATAACTATATGGACAACAGCGTCCTCTAGTGCTCAATGAAAAAAACTGCAGGTATTTCTATTCAATTCACTACACTGGCACTTCCTCTAGTACTTCAAAAGCGTAACATATAATTCTGTACTTGAGTTATTTATGTATCTGTTGTAACAATAGCTAATCACCATCATCATAACCCATCTCTGTTTCATCAGCTATGGAAGTGAGGTTGAACCTTTTTTCAGGAACAATAAAGGCATCATCCCAGAGGAGCTTGTGAACCAAATTGGCAGCAGTTCCATCAGAAAATAAATACTGCAAATATGCACATAGCTAGAGCTGAAAGAAAATTATTAACAAAAGCTGATGGCTGCTAGAACTTTTCTAAACAAATATTCAATTACTTGGTGGATGCAAATGAACTTTGATGAACTGAATAGGATTTGACACACCAATCCCTCAGAACCTCCTAAAACCACAATCCTGTGTTAATCATTATCTACTTCATCCATGCAATAGATGCTCTCTCTCCAGCCACAAATATTTCAATACAGAGATGATACAACAAGACAACGTGTGGCTCTCATTATTCCACTAATGAGCTGTCTCCATGGCAGTCTGATCTGTCAGCCAATGGAGCGAGCAGCCCTCATTCAGGTGGGGAGGGATATGTGGGAGGGTTTCGAGGCGAAGGCGGGTGGGGAAGTGACCTCAGGGTCAGCCAGGCGGCGGCTAGGGATGAGGGGCCGGCTGGCTGCACTTAATGCAAGGAAGAGCTCGTTAAAGTGTCATTTTTGGCCAATATGCTCATTGGTGGTGAAGAGGCCAATCAGCCGTACTGCTCCCATCTGAGGAGAATGACTTTCATCCATCATTGTCGGCTCTGTGATGATATTAGCAGGTGTTTACTGATAGGCCATTCAGAGGAAGACAAATGGAGACCCTAACGTCCTTTTACTCTCATATTCACTCAGTCATTTTATATAGAGGCTTATTCCTTGTGGGGTCACACAACATGGGGCTGCAGGAGAACCATTACCTGTGGGAAATCATTATAGAAGTTTAACGTCATTTTAAACACTGACCAAAAATGATCCACCTGTGAACGGATAATAAATAAACAGACAAAGCAATTTAGGATGTAGATTCTTAACTGTTATGTCAGGTGCTCCTGGAACGTTAACAACAGATTCATTTGAAGACTTTAAATAAATATTTTTGATATGATATACACATACATATACATATATGTGTATGTATAAGTATGTATAAATATATACATCCATACACATATCATATATAACTTCGTTAGAAATTATTTTGGAAAATCATTATTTTTATTATTATTTTGGAAAATAGGACAAAAAGGGGAAAAAAATCTGGAAAAAAAAAAAAGAAAATTCAAGTATTTTAAAGAGGGGTTTTTATACAATCAGATTGTTTCAGGAGAAACTTGAACAGAGACGAAACAGACCTTCTGGTATTTAACTTAACTGTTAAACAGAGCCGTTTCTGTCAGACACTGAAGCAGTGTCCCCCTGCAGTCACAGTAGTCTGTATGTGAGGTGTGTAATGGAACCAGTTGGACGGAGCTGACCGGCTCTCCCTCTGCCAGACTTGGCTGTAATTAAACCTCTCGCCATCTTGAGCCAGCCAGACGCACTCAGGATGCTTCTGCCTGCTTCATGCGTTGGATGTAAATTCAGAACAACACCAGCTTCTGCTCTCTTGATACCCAAGACGCCTACCGTAAGCTGGAAAAGCAAAGAGTTTGGTTTCTGCACATCATATAAAACTAAAAAGTCATCTATCTTTACTCATTCTGCTCCATATTTGGGCTTAAAAGAATGTTTGTACAGATTAAACCCGGAAGCAGAATGTTTTTTTTTTTAGGAAGAAAAGCAAACATAAAAAAAATGATGGTTTTGTGCTCAACATTAAACATTCAGCTTTTCAGCTGCAGGAGATGAGGCCAGAGAAAACTCATCCTCATAAACTTTCTTCTGCAACACTCTGTTGATTCCTTCTGGGAGTTTAAGTACAGCAGTTTCACAGCTTTGACCAGCCTTTACCCACACAAAAAAAGTTTTGTTTGGTAACTATATTTGTCATTCTGTATCCAAGCCTCTTCTCTTGTTTGGTCCTTTTAATTTTCCATGTAACTTTCCTCATGTCTCCTCACGGCGAGGATGAATATTTCATGAAGAGCCCCAGGCTTTCCCTGCTGTACCCATGAAGCCAGACCAGAAGAGAAAGATGTGGATGAAGAACAGAGAGATGGACAGGAGACTTGTTTTAAGATGGATCACTCCACCTTTCCTTTCCTACCCACCTCTGCCTCTTCACCAACTTCACATGCAACTTCAAACCTTTTATCCAACAAATTATTCTGACCTTCATTTGCTGAGCACTTAAAAAGCTTTCAGGACTTAATCCAGCTTTTATTTTTTACTCAGGAAATTAAACTTATTAATTCCATCTTTCTTTAAATCCTCATATGTTTAATCTGAAATGTTCCAGTTCATTAGGCTATTAAACTTTAATCAAGGGAGTAATTACTATTAAGAAAATATCTAAAATACTTATGGGTACTAACATTTCTTATTAAATAAATGTTTTCTAAATGCATACTAAAATCATGCTAAAATCCCTAGAAATCTGAATGAAATTGTTTTCCTGTGGTATAATTATCTTTAGAGTTATTACAGTTTCTCTTAGCCTCATGAGAACATTCCATTCAGATTTGTTCTCATGGCAGAAAATGTTTATGAGGACGATATATGCATTAAAGAGGAAGCCTCCATGGCGTTCTGTTAAGAGAACCACATTAAAGATCACCATGTTGGGGAAAAGAATCAATAAAAAATGTTGTCCAGTTGATGGAGAACCATATTATTCCACTTGAGATAAAACTAAATTGCATTTTGGTGCCAAGCACTCAAGGTGGAACCTCTTTAAGATGTGATCTATAATCTATTCAATAATTTGCTTGGAAAAAATTTAGATCAAGGCCTAGTCATGGAGTAATTTCTACTCAGCTAAGGCTGGTTTTATACAAAGGCTTTTTAAGTAAATCAAGGCGTCCTCTTTGACTATATTTGATTAACCTTGTGCTGTAAGCTTGATTGTTACATGATCTGAGTTTTCGGTCTCACAACAGATCCATGAAAGACTCCTGTCCGTTTCGTAACCACCAATGGATCGGACCAATGACATGCCAGCAGTGAGACGGGACATGTGTGAGAATGACGACAGTCAGAAGGGGCATTACAAACATGGCTACGCTGGAGGACTCACCTGTCGATATCGCAATTAACTCTGTTTTAGCTATAATAGTGACAATTTCTAGTTTAAAACGATGGGAAAAGGATGGGAAATATGTCTATGCTTTTCTTCTGGCAAGATTTGGAAAAAATGTGATTTATCAGCTTACTCCGCTAGTTGTGAAAACGTCACAATTCGGTGCTACGATTGGCTGAAAGCATATTATGGAAGGTGGGTACTAAACCTCCGTCCTTTTCATGGACAGACGGAACAGCAGCCATCCCAGATTGATAACGTAGAACTGAACTGAGTTCTACACATATCAGTCTGGCTACTGTCAGAAATTGGTTACCTTCTGATCACCTCATAACCTGGTAAACTTAAAGGGGTGATAGAATGCAAAACCGAGTTTACATTGTCATAAATGAATAACGGTAGTTATACAGAGGAGTTTAAACCTCATCGACACCTCCTTTCTCTGCAAATCTCACAATTCTAAACCTTTATCATAAAACAGGCAAATCCAAACGAAGCCCTAAGTTGACGTAAACTCGAGGATGTTGCCTTATTTGGTTCTGGCCTGTACTTTTGTCACACCCCGAAATGTACATATAGACCAGCCCACTGGTCCCTGGCCCAAGAACATAAATAGAGGTTGTGAAGGCGTAAGACACTAATTTAGCTGTTTAGCCTACAGTTGGGTTTACTTCTACAAGAATTACAAAGCAGGCAGTTTCTCTATTGAAAATAAGCCAGAACCACGGGTGTAAAGGGAGTGTTCCAGGCTGCACGGAGAAAGGGGAACATTTTCAGTCTTCCCAAGACCCAACAGGCATGAATTATATTTGGCTATCAGAAAATCCCTGCAAAGTTTGATGCTCAGCTGTTCATTTGCTGTAAGCATTTTACCGAAGACAGCTTTCAAAATCTTGGACGGTTTAAAGCAGGATTTGCTAACCTTCTTTGCTGAAACGAGAGGCTTTTCCAACCGTAAGGCCATCACAACCGCAAGCTGTAATTATTATTTTGTTTATTTTTTTTTTTTTGGGGGGGGGTGGGGGGTGGGGGTGGGGGGGGGTAGTCCTCAGCCGGAGGAGGGGGGCTGGTGAGGCAGGCGGGGGGTAGCACGATGTGCAAAAACATATTGGATGCCAAAAGAGACGCACGTAATATTTGGAATCCAATACATGTGTTGGTGTTCATTGAGGCGGGATTTAAAGCTGCACAATCTGCAAAGTTAATGGATGTGTGACTTAATACTGCCAGCAGATGGCGACAGCATATAACTGCACCCGGTGCAAAAATCCTTTATTGTCTAAAAAGGACCAAGTAAACACTATAAAGAAGAATGCTTGGCATATATTGCACTGATATAGATGTAGATTTAGATGTTCTTTGTATTATTTTATAGATTGCGTCGCCTCCAAAAGCATGAGAACAATCCAATGAAATATAATTATGCTGTGAATGCTTATTATAAATCTCTCACCTACAATACGAATTCAAACACATGGGAGCAGGCAACCATTTAATGAAAATCTATCTGCTGCTTGAAGCTTGTTTTGATCACTGCAGGTAAACAGGCCCATCTTAGTGTAAAAGCTTAGCTGAAACATTATCAGATGCTTCATTAAACACAGGAACTGGGCTTTTCTTCCCCACAAACAGAAAACATTTTACTTTCTACAGGAACGAAGTGGTTCATAATAAACTGTTGTCGATTGAGAATTTCTTTTGAAAGATCAAGAAGAAAAAGGACTCTTCATTTCAGGAAAGTCTAGGGAACTTTGGAGTTTTGTTTGAGTAATGTGTCTTTATGAAATCGCTCTGGATTACTGCCTGAAAATAGCTTATTAAACTTTCAATATAAGGCACTTTTGGATTTTTAACTTTAATAGGTGCTTTAAGTGTCTATTTCCCCCTACAACCTTTATTTGATTAAACCCAGTTGGTTTTGGTTCCCTGAAGCTCAAACGTGTTTCAGACCCCAAATAAAAAATGAGAAGAGATGCGTTAGTCAGTCAGCCTGAGATCTTACATACTAGGATCAGACTATTGGCTCTCTGAGATAATTGGTCAAATAGTGAAAAATCTCAACTTTCCTCTTTAAATCAATGCACCAGAACTAAGAAATTAAACAAAATGTTTTGATATTTTGAAGAAAAACATTTGATAAAAATGTGAAAATCTACTGTAAGTAAACTGGTAGCTCTATCAAACAACCGTCTGTTTTCTAGCATCAGTTCTTGGTTTGACTCCATTTCTCCGATCACCTGCTGCACGTTTTCCTCCGTTCCTCTCGATCTCAAGTGCTGTGAATAAAAACACACTTGTACCACAAAATCTTAAAAAGAAAATCAAACTCAGGAAGTATCTTTGGAAATAATCTCCATCCACACATTTATTTAAAGTTAAATATCGGCTGTGAATAACTTGTCTTTCCCGTCCCCTCCTTAGACAACCTGTAGTCGGTATGTGACAGACAGCTGCCAGCGGTGGCCTGGCTTCACACCTTAGTTGCCTCCCCCCTCCGCCCACATCATGCCCTCCACAGACATCAGCCTGGGAAACCACAGGCCACCAGGCTGGCGCCAGTCTGCACGCCTTAGAGCAGGGCAACCAGCCCAATCAATACCTCTGCATTTCCTGTCCATTTGCTCAGGTCTCTTCATTAATAATTACTGCTTGGCGGAGCTTCAATGCGCTCGCTGGCTGGCCCATAGGGGAGAGGTTTGGGTGACCTTTCCATGCCCCTGGGTTGCTTCAAATCTCTCACACACACACAAACAGGCGTTGAGACTGACATAACAAGGCAACATTGATGACATTATGACCTCCGGATTCTCCCCAGTCTATCCTCTGCGTAACAGCAGTTCTTAGCAGCATAACCAACAAAACAGGACTTCTTTTCTTCAGTTAAACTCTTTAGTTTGGCAGAGAGCAAAACCAGCAGCAGCAGCTACAGTTTCTAGAGTCATCTCTGCACTATTAAGCAGGTTGAATAATGGGACATTTTTGAGAACAAGCATCATTTACTGCTCATGGCACATTTTCCAGATGACACAGACGATTCATCAAAACATCTTAAATGATGTTCTGCCCGGTATGTGGCTTTGCTGATAAGCCAGGTAACAATGACAACTAAAAAAAAAAAAAAAAAAACAGTAGCCTGCTGGGATATTTTTCGCTGTGGAAGAGGAGGAGGAGGAGGAGGGAGCCTCCAAAACAGCTGGCCGCAAGCCAGAGTGAGGAGATTTTTTCATCCCGTGATGAACAGTTGGAGGAGTTTCTGAAGGAAAAACCCTGGCGACAGCATCGTGACCAAAGCCAGAGCCTCGGCGCTCCACGGAGGAGGCGTGCCCCCTCTGAGTGGGCTTGGGTCAAAATTTGGTGACGGCGGAGGCTATGTTCTCCAGGGCGGACCGAGCTTCAGAGGAGGGGAAAGCCTGGATGGCCTCCAGAGCCCTGTTGCTATGGTAACGGCACAAGTCCACCGCCGAGCTCACGCCTTTCTCTGACTTAACCGCTGCCAAGAGCTGTGGAAAGAGAGAGAGGATGAAAGCAAGCGTTAGTTTGTCACGCTGGTGTCAGAGCCTCCACTGTGCAGCAATGGGCAGTAAAAGTTAGTTTGAAGGATAACGTCCACCCAAAACCCCACAATGATACACTGTCAGCTGGGATGGTGGTTTCCAAATATACCTGTGGGCTAAAAATTAACGTCAACAGTAACACTTCAGCTGTTTTTAACTTAGTTTTCATATCAAATGAGTAATAAAAGCTGTTTCACAGTAATTCAGGTAACAAAACAAACACTTGATCATTGACTGATGTATACTACCTTCATTTTAAGATTTAACCCCGCTCTTCTATTTTGAAAGTGATTATTATTTAAAGTAACCTGGTCTTTCCTGGTGGAAAAAAAAGGTAATTTCTCATTAAAAACTAAATTTCAACCCAGCCTTCTTTACAGGATTGTTTTAATTCAGCTACATTTAAGAGGCCTTAAATCTTATAATTTCTTTACTAAGGTTTAGGTCCACATTAGATCAATACAAAACATTTGTTTTTTTTTATTTGAGCCATTAAGAGAGACTTGTGGAGTCCTTCTGATCTTTTTCCTGCCGCTAAACCTGAGCTTAAGGTCACAAACTGTTTGTTGGACGTTCTTCTCTCCGGTTAAGAGATAAATGAATGGTTAATTCAGTTATTGAAGGCCATTTGCGTCCTGAAGAACTAAAGCAACCCCCAGAGAATCACACTACTACAAACATGTACCAAGAATTTCGCTCCCCCCCCCCCTAAAATTGTTAACACATGAACATGATCCTTAACTGAAGTTCTGGGTTCTTTTTTTGTGTTGAGATGAATCATAAATGCCTCTAGAAGTCATAGGAGAGTTAACCACTGTTCTATTCTCTTTATATTTTGTTGGAGGCTCTCTTGGGCCCAAAAACCAATATGGCTTCCAGATTGTTATCAGTTGCTTTTTAATAATTTCTTTAGATCAGGTCATGTGTTGATTTATTTTCCATGTATCCTACTTCATGCTGCCAGACTGGTTCAGTTTATGCCACTATTAGATTTTATAAGTTCCAACACTGATCAGGCCTGGTTAATTAATAAACGCATGATTAATATAAGATAAGTCATGATTACACAAAGGGGAAAATGTTTTTTCACATAGGTTAGGTTTTCCTTTTAGAAAATAAAAATTATTTTTAAAAGAAGTCCACCCACCAAAACAAAACAAAAAAAGCCTGTTAAAAGGTAACTATTTTTTCACTATAAAATAAAGTTGATTGGTTTGCACATCGCATTTCCCATTCCAACATGCTGAAGTGGAAGACATGGAGTTGAAGAAGCATTAACAGGAGCTTTGAGTTTCCAGTTTTTTGAATGAAGCTGTGGGTTCCTGCTGCTGCACTGAGACATCTTTTTGCTGAGGGCGTTTTGCCTCATGAATTCTGGAGGTGGAAAGCCCCCATAGGCCTTTCTTTAAGCAAGAAGAAATTAAATAAAAAAATAACAGAGCTAAACTCAAAAACATCCTGCATGCTTATTTATAAAAAAAAAAGATTAGTTTCCCTCTCGCCTTTTATGCCAAACTAGAAGCTAACTTTGCCTCTCCCTGCATCAGCGCCCTGATGATTTTACCCCCTGAACACCCCCTGTTCGGATTAAAGGTGCAGCTCTTCACAGACACTGAAAAAAATTTATTTTCAGCATCAAAAAGAGGCAGGAGAAGCAAATGGGAATAGTGTATATTGAGCATTCAGCTCTGCAGCAGGGTGATCTGTCCCCATTTAACCCAATCCTTTAGTTTTAACTGGGCAATCAATATAAATATAATTTTTTTAACTATTGAATTGAGGAGATTTTCACTGAAAACCTTTCACTGAAACTACTTAACTTTTAGCCAATCAGAAATCTCTAAATTCACAGCAGCTTGAAGACACTGCTCTGCTTGTCTGAACTTCAGCACAGGGTGCTTTCCCTTTAAAGACGACGAGCAGCTCTTGCTACACAACCAATGCAATAAGCTGTAATGTAACTTATGATTTGCTGATAAACAACTCTGTAAATGCCTCCATAGCCACTGTAAAACATGGCGGTAGCAGCATCATGCTGAGGTTTTGCTAAGAGTGGTGAGTTTATAAGTAGTTCTAGATTCCAGTGACCCTCCTGTTTCTACTGGGGGACATTTCTAGCAATAATCTAAGACAACAGAATGAAATTACATGAAAAATTTAAATAAAAACGGGTAATCTGAGGTAATATGAGCAGGGTTCTGGATTAGAGACCTGCTTTTTTTCCGAGATGGATTTGGAAAATGCAAGCAAATAAAGTGCTTAAACTTAAGACTGAATGCTGAAATTTAACTAAACGATGCCGAAACTAAATATTTAGTTGATATATTGATATTCTCCCTAACTGTTAATGTTTTTATGATGAACATGTTACATAAACAGAAGAATATTGTTTTCCTTTCAGAGGTTAAACGTCCCTTCGTGCCATGGCAAGTTTAGAAAAAAACGGGTTCAACTGTCCAATATTTGTTAAATTAATTTTAGTAGAAGCAGATCAGCAGGTATCTAAGGTTAAAGAAGGTCTTGTAAAGTTTCCTTTTTTTAACTTTGCCAGCTGTGGAACTCTGCTGGTGTCGTCTTCTAACTTTTACCATGAGATTGAAGAGAAATGTGAATCTGTCAGAAGTTTCCTTTCTATTCTGTCATTGCATCACATTTTACTACACAGAGGTATTTCTTGTACCCCCTCTTGCCCCATGCATGTATTTCCCCTTCCTATACTTCTTTGTGTCCCCTCATTCCTCCTTACCCTTAAAAACTTCTCCTCTTTTTCGGCTGAAGGAGATTCTCTCACAATACCTCTGCCTCACAGCCTCGGTGTCTCCTCCACAAATAGGCCTTGGTAACCAATCCGTCTATCTCTGGTTTCAGACAGGACCAGATAACACCCCCCTACCCCTCCCGACATCACCCAGACCCCTCCCCTCTGCTCCTTTGGTCCCATTCTGGCCTTACACGTTGACTTTGGCAAGGCCATCTCTTAACTTTTTATATGAGTTACAGTGAAAGGGCATCATGGTTGTTTCTAGAGATACTGATGGGTTCAGTGCAGCTCAGCTAAGAGGTGAAAAGAGTCTAATGAGAAAAGTAGAAAGTTGAAAATGCCCCCTTACCTTAGTATAGTCCAACTGGTTTCTCAAGGTCCTTGCCTTGGATAGAAAACAGAGAAGGTGTCATTTAAGAGAAGGTCTAGCTAATTTGTAGATTAAGCTGCACAGTCCATTTAAAGGAAAGACAGTAAAAATAGGTATTATGTGCAAACAAGAAACTGCAAGATAAAAGTCTGGGATTGAAGGGTCAGAACGAATCAATCTGTTGTGGTGCACAAAACACCTTCTCAACTATATCTTTAGAAATCGCCTCCCCAATTTTTTTCCTCTCTGCTTCTGCAGCCAGATGTTGTTCTTTCAAGCATAAGGTGGTCCAGTGAACCTCCCAGTGGCCCCCTATTTGTTTTTAAACATCTGTTTTTTGATAGATGATAATCTGACGATTGTGAAGGAATCTCTTTAAAAAAAGAAGTGCTTGATGTGTCAACTATATGCTGGTGTTTTATGTTATATACTGTATATATGCTAAAACAGAGCGGTTAGCAGCTGAAACACTAAAGCTTTGGATGGACATTGACGTCACTGACATTGACAGTCTTGTCTAAATTTGAATATTAACAGGACAAAGAGTATGTTCCAAAAAGTTAAAAAACAACCACTGGACTTTGTTTTCCAATTTTGAAGAAGTTTCACTTCCCATCCAGGAAGCTTTTCCAATCTAAATTTAGGATTAGTGTTGAGTTCCAAGCTTTATAGAGTAGCCCAACAAAGTCTTGTTATGGCTTAGAAAACATGCAAACTGAACTGAAAAACAGGTCCATCTCTTAGTAATGGGGAGTCGTTGAGATCATTGTTTTCCTACCATATGTGATACTGGCCTATGCCTTTGAAAAGGGAGTCGTCAGGGTCATTGTTGGCCTGGCTGACCAGGTTGGTTTTTCCTCTATTAACATAAATGGCTTTCTTAACACCCCTTTCAAACCACCTGTCTTCTTTGTCCAAAATGTGACAGGCATGGTTACATTTCTGTTTTAATTGTACATGGACCCTTTTTAAATAAATCAAAAATATATAAAACAAATCTATATTGCTAAGTTTGTTATAGCTGTATTTTCCTCTGTGCTATCTGCTTTGTGAATGACAGAATGGTGGCTACTAGAAGTAGACTGATTCATCCACCGGCCGATATTCTGTGCCGATATCAGCACCAAGGTTATGTATGGCCATGCTTAAACATGCATTTGTTTTCTAATTAATTAGTGCAAACAGCAGCCATGGTTTGAGATCACATGAAACATTTAGTGTTAATATTTCATTTGATTTGTTCATAAATGTTTCATTTGAGACGTGACATTTGTTATAATTGTGTCATTTTTATGATTTAAATGGATAAATAAAAAGTAATATTGTCTTGAAAAAAAAAAAAGTGCCAAACAAAAAAAAAATGATGATTGCTGTTTTTAATTGGAAGATCTTTTTAAAAAAATGTACAAAAAAATTACAAAGACTTCCTCTTCTCTTCACGGTTAAATCCAATTTAGGATTTATGCTTGACTTAAGCCCTTATTTTCTGTTTTTCACTTTATAAAGGGTCGTTTTTAACTTCAACTCTTCATTATCGTGAAGTTATGACAATGTTTTGCTTCTGATTAAATCTGAAGAATCTTCATGACAACTGAACAGGCTTTCAGAGAAACCAAAGTTTCCATTAAAATTACAGCAGGTATTTCTTCAGATCTCAGGCTTCAAACATGGAATATAAAATATATATGATGGATGCATTAGGTTTTCTATTTTATCCATTTATCTAGACTCCAACAATACCTTTATCAAATTCCAGACTGTTATCAGAATAGACAGGAAGCTGTAGTTTTAGCTCCAGCTTTGCAGCCACTCGATGATATCCGTCTTTATTTTGTTTTGCAACTTTGGACTTTCCAATGAGATTTCTCTTCTGCATTTAACCCATTTCTGGGAAGCGATGGGCAGCAGAAATGCAGGAGCAGGGTGTTAGGATAATTATCATTGGTGATGTGTGAGTTTATTACAGCTTGGTATTAGCTGCCTGTTGCGTGTCAGAAGTGATGTTTTCCACAATAGTTAATCTAATTAAGAGACTTATAATCTTCATTCTGTATGTGCAAAGATTTGGAAATGGAATGAGAGCAGCGTCCTTCAGCTAAGAACGAGGTGTAATATTTTGATAAGGTTGGAGCCATGAATGTCTACTCATTGTGTATGATGTAAAATGTATTGATGTGGCTGACTGGAGATTTATTAAATTCCTTTTTAACTATTAATCATGGCCACTTCCTGAGAGGTGAGCAGCTGCCATTCGGTAAACTCTAAGCAATTTCTCTGATCTGAGTAAGATTACAATTTATATCAAAATCTGTGGTCATGTCTCCTGGTTATTTAATACATATATGTTATCAAGTGTTATTCAAAGAGTTTATCCCGAGTGATCTCTTTTCAGGGAAAAGAACTGAAGAGATAGAGCTTCAAGGTTCATACACAGAGACTATCTTTAACAAGGGACTCAGAAGTGCCATCTGTGGGGTTGCAACCAGTGAACCTGCTCCAACCACTTTACAAACAAGTCCCTTTAATAAAGTTTGTGTTTTCTTTCTTCTAACAGCAAATTTCAAAGCTCTATCACCACCTTCTATACCAACATGAGTTCAAGCCTTGAATAAATGACCAATGATCTTATTTAAAAATGACAAAAAAAAAAAAAAAAATGCTTTGACTATTAATTTCACAGAAGGATGAGGAAATAAAAAGATAAATGCATAAGTGGGATTTGTTTTTTTTATACATCTATTAAAAAAAATAGTGTTCAGCCACCACAGCAGATTCAGAAACAGGGATGTCTTAACTCTGCCGTGCAAAATATATAAAGATATGGAGCTGAAGTTTCAAGCTTTTTTTATTTACTGATAAAAACTGTCTGGAAACATGAATCTGACTGTTTACTGCTCAAACAAGCAGCTGCTCTGCAGTGGATTTAAACTCAGCAAGTTTTAGAAGTGTTAAAAGCAGCTGGATTTCCCACTCTTCTAACTGCGTGAAATGCACCAGCTGAGATTAGAGATAGCTTGTACAACTTAACAGAATATTAGGTTTTTCAAGTTTAATTTAAATTTTTACAAAATATGGCAGGAAGGTGGGTGGGGCCGCCTGCCCATGTTTTTACCTCCTCCAGCTGCTGGTGCCATCTCTCGTTCCCGACGATCTGATGGTGGAAAACCACCGGGGCGGCGCTCAGACTGAACGATGTCATCTCTCCCAGCCTGCTCCTTACAAACGGCTGCAGGTCAGAGTTGAGCTGCACAAAGGTGGAGCACAAACAGTCACTGATGTTGCTCTGTAACGTTTGGGTTACCAATTAAACCTTCATACAAGTAGGAAAAAATGTTTGAGATGACATCTGGCTAGCTGACACTAGGAGAGGTCCTGCTAATGAGCGGTGGGGTGGACAGTTTGGTAAGAGACAAACGTCCTGATGAGGATAGTTCTCCTTTAAAGAGCTCATTTCAACGTTCACCATGCTGTGATTCCAGCGTGCTGCAGAGGCCCCGCAGAACGGCAGCTGCAGGGAGCCTCAACAAGAGACACAAACTACTCCAGCAGTGTGAATCAGGTCATCAGCTCACTAAAAACTTCTAAAATGCATGCATTTCATGCTGCATTTAAGTTGCATCCTAATAAAATGTACATCAGTTCAAAACAGTCATTTTGTAACCTTCTTTATCATTTCTGTATTTATTGTTTTAGCCAATGTCTTCCTGCAACAACTTTTCTAGGCAGCATAAATTCAGCTGGAAGCATTTGATGAACAAAGATACAGCAAAACTAGAGGAGGGCCAATTACTCAACGCAGTCAGACATGACTGCAACATGTGGATCAGAAGCTCATTTAGTCCTTTTCTATGACTGTGATGAAGTTTAATCAAAGCAAAGTACATCTGTCAAAGGAGGAATAAAAGGGGTGTTAACTAGAGTGAAACTAATTTAAAATTTTAGTTTTATGCAGCACATTCATTAAAAAAAAAGCTTTGCATACATATTAATACCCCTTGAGCTCTTTCCCAATTTGTCACATTGTAACACCGGTTTGGTGCATATTTTATTATTATTATTTTTTTTATAGCTATAAAGAAACTTATAGTGACATAAGAACTGTAAGATGGAAGGACAACAATGCTTTTTTTATTTAACAAGCAAAAATCTGTTAAGTGTGAACTAACAGAATGAGTCACTTTTATTATTTTCCCATTACTGTGGATCGGTAAAAAAAAAAAAAAAAAAAAAAAAAAAAAAAAAAAAAAAAAAAAAAACATGAGTAGAGTTGAGTGCTGCACTGTAAAAAAGCATTTCCCTTTTTTAATGCAAGAGTGGAAAGTTTAATAAATTATTTGAGGATGGCAATATTATGGTGGCCGAAACAGTAAACCACAAAACAAGCATCAAAAACATGTGATCCATGATATAGAACAATATTTTATTACTATTGGAGAAAAGACCTTTCCAACCCGGAAACATGTCTCACATTTGTATAAAATTCTCTCATCTAATAATTATCATAATACCTATAATGTAAAAGAAAACTGGGAATTAGAATCCAATTCAATAATAGAGGACGAACAATGGGACAAATTGTGCGAAGGCAGTCAAAAAGGAACTAACAGCCAAATGTGGAGAGAATTCAGTTGGAAAATTTTAATAAGATTTTTTCGCACCCCATTTTTAATTTCTAGATTTGTCAAAAATCCTTCAGCGGCCCTATGTTGGAGACAGTGTGGGAAGATTGGTGACCATACGCACATTCTGTGGGACTGTCCTGTTATCAGTCAGTACTGGAAGGGGATTAGGGATGAGATAGAGACAATTATAAACAGAGAAATACCTTCAAATGCTTTGTTTTATTTACTGAATATAATACCAGACTGTTTTAATGAAGACCAAAAGTATATTTTGCACATGTTACTATTAGTAGCTAAAAAAAACTATAACGGCTAACTGGAGACAAGTTTTGTCACCATCTATAGCAGAGTGGAAGATTCGGGTAAAACAAGTGTATATGATGGAAAAAATGACTGCATGTTTACAACTCAAAGTGGACAAGTTCAATCAAAGATGGCATTTGGTGAAATTATATTTGGGTGTGTGATTTTGGGCTCTAGTGATTCTAATGGATCGCAATCTGCTCCGTCATCGGTATTACTAAGGTATATAGTTGAATACGTGTGTGTATGTATACATGTAGGTGGGTATATATTATATATATAATTTTTTGCTGTTTGTTTACTGTATGTTGTATTTTTGGCCTGTGGGTAAGCACCCTGGAGGGGAGGGGGAGGGGTGTGGGTTTGTGTGTATGTATATGTACATATGGTATTATATATGTGCAGTTCTCTCTTGTAAGGTATTCAAAGTCTCAGGTGACCTGGTTTATCGTGCTGCATTTATGTTGAAATATTGTACATGTGGCATCAGTATTTCTGTTATTGATTTAATTACTCTTGGCTCAGGGAATGTTCTTTTGTTGTGAAAAGTTTTAAAAATAAAAAGTTCTAAAAAAAAAAAACAAAAAAAAAAACATGTGATCCAAAACGCTGCAAACAAAAAGCAACAAGCTGCAAAAAGATGAAAACGTGCAGGAAATGAAGAAATAAGCTCTAAACACATAAATGATGCAAAGTCCAAAACACATAAACAGAAAAACGCTGCAAACAAAGATACTGTAAAACTAGAATCTAAATACTGCAACAGAAAGAAAATGATGCAATTAGTAAAAACAGCAGCAAACTCGCTCTAAAAAAGCAGGTGCTGCAGAAAACTGGAGAGAGTTGAACAAAAAAAACATATTGAAACAAAGTGTTACTTATATTGCTATGTAACTATGATGTTATTCTAAAGTATTTTAAGACTTACGTTGACAATAAAATTAAAGAGAGCAAGCCTCTCCTTTCTTCTTTAATTTGACATTCTGCATTAAAGCTTAAATTCCGGTTTGCACGGAAGGTTTTGTCCGATACGGTTTGTTCTTTGTTCAACTCCCTCTAGTTGTCTGAAGCACTTCCATTTATGTGGCCCGAGTTCGCTCCTATTATACTATTTGCATCAAATGCTCTCTGTGATTGCAGGATTTTGTTTGTGCTTGCTGCATTTCTTTGTATTTGCATAAGTTTTAGTTTTCTATTTTTTAGTAATTGCAGTATTTTTGTTTGCAGTGTTTTTCTGTTGCACTTGTTATTGTTTTGTATTTATGTGTTTTGGACTTTGCATCATAAGACTGTTTGCAGCTTGTTTCTTTTTAATTTTCAACACTTTTCTTTTGCATTTCTTTTTCATGCTTGCTTCTTTTAGAGTTTGCATCACATGTTTTTGCAGCTCGTTTTGTGGTCTATTCAATTCAATTCAATTCCATTTAGTTTATTTACCGTATATAGCGACAATTTACAACACAGTTCACCAGGTCATACAGTCAAATTGATAAAAATTTTTCTATCATAAGGAAAACCAGTTGATTGCATTGACTGAAATGCAATCCCTCACACTAAGCATATTTGTCGCAACAGTGGAGAGCAAAAACTCCCTTTTAACAGGCAAAAAAAAAGCAGAGATACAAAAAGCAACTGTAAAAGGCGGCCCCATCCAGGAAACACATAGCCAGGCAGCTGAGCTATGAGCCAGCTCCCATGTCAAAGGATGAAGGGAGCACATCCAGCCTGTCACAGTCAGAGAAACAGGACAACACTGAAAAAACAGGCCGATCTCCAACATCTATAAACAAAGGTGTTGATGGCAGCACCACAGCTGATATTTCTTTCTAGGATGGTGTCACAGCCAAAAACTAATGTCTAATGTGTGTTTACACCTGTTTTTGGCTGTATAATAAACTATGGTCTTTTTTTCAAAGTATCCTTTGCAGTTGGAAACAAACCATACAAATGACCCCACAACTCTGAAAAAAGGTGTTAAGGTGAGGCAAAAGGTGAAAATCTTGGTCCAGATACAAAAAAAGCACATCATCTTAGAGTACCATCACCATTTCAAAACATGGAGGCGGTGCCCTCATGCTGTGGGGATTTAGAAGCAGGTACCAGTTTATAAAGAAAATGGAATGGTTAAAGGAAAGGATACTGGAAAGGTTACTGGTTAAAAGTCACATCTAAAGCTTATTCAGACTTTTTACCCCAACTGTCTGGTCTACACCAAATCTATTTGACCTTCAGATATTTTGCACAGAACGGGGAAAAAAAAACCTTCTAAGCCTCCAAAGCTGGTAAAGGCTTCTTATATATATAGCTTTAAAGCTTCGCTTACGCCAAGATTTTTAGACTGCTGTTTGCAAAGAATAAAAAGATAAATAAAATAAAACTTGCATCATTTCCTTTCACTTCACAATGATGCACTATTTTGTTTTGGTTCATTATGAAAAAGTAATTGTTTTTATGCAAGAATTATGAAATAAAAATAATTAAATGAATACCTTTTTTTTTTTATCACTGAGCCATAATATGTATTTCTATTACATTATTTGATTTGATCAAATTACCTCATTCTAAGTCCTTAATTATATCAGATTCCTTGATTTGTTTTCTTTCACGTAGCCAATATTTTTGATAAAAAAGAAAAACGTCTGAAGAAGTCTTGATTTGAAGGTTGGTTTGTGTTGTGATTGCCCAGGACTTACCTTGTGGCCCAGCGACAGGTGTTTTCCATACAGGTAGGCCTGTCTTTGTGCATCTCTCTCGTGTTTAGCGAGCTGCATGGCGGCCTGACAGCTCTTGGCTAGCAGAGCTCCGTGAGACAGAAACGTCTGATCCTCCCATGACGCCACGTCGACGCCCTCGCAGAGACTCTCCTGCAGAAAGAAACATAGCTTCACAATTTATAAAACTTTCAGTTGACAGTGAAGAGAGGGATAACACAAAGCAAGACAATTTTGTTTTTAAAAATGTATGCACTATAATATAAATATATATATTTTTTATTTAAACAAATTTAAACAAACTTCAGGCAGGGAGACAGCTAGTTGCGGATTCAGAGTGTAGCCTGAAGACTGAGCAATTAAAAGGGAACTTTTTCTCACTGCAGCCTGACAGCTGTGGACGATATGAATAAAGAAAGTCTGTCTTAATTCATTATTTATCAGGGTATTTTCTCATTTACAGTCAGCTGGTATCACCTAATGTCATAATCAACCATGGAGAAAGACTTGCTTTCTATGCAGGTCATAGACTTAGTCTGATCTGTGACCTTAATGCACCTAAAACACGAGAACATCTTTGCTCCAGGAAAGATCTTTTTTTTTCTTCTGAAAACAGCTAAGCAACAAACAAGCCCACTAATTGTCATCAAAGTCAGTTAGATAGACCGAGTTTTACCTCAGCACTGCAGGAACTCTCATAATATATTCCTTGGACCAAATCCCCGATGGCACTGGAGATCAGTTCAACCACCTGATGAACAGAAAAAACACTGTGAAAAAAAAGGAAATTACCCAATTGGCAAAGGTTAAGAGATGTTAGATTTCCTGAAGTCTAGGAGGTAAAGGTGAGACAGGAGGACAGAAAGTCTGAACTATCATAGTTGGACCTCAGCCTTTACCTGTTCACCAGCTTTACTCTGTATCCTAACACAGCATCTTCCTCTACAGGTGGAGAGTCTATATAGAGACGCCTCCTGGAGCCTATTCATGGTTCACCTAGAGATTTGATCTTCACAGATGTGATCTTAGGTTTTGCACACCGGGCTGATGTGTCAGAGTAAGAAAAGAACCTGAGGCGGACCAAGAACTCATCCAACCTGGGAACCTAAAGGATCTCTGGGTTTCCAAGTTACAGAATAAATAAATTATTGAACAAATAGATGGATTGATAAATACATTTATGAATGCATTCATAGATAGACTGATGAATCTATTAAATAGATAATTAAGGATATCTGAAAAGATAATAAGGATAATTAATAGTAATAATTTTTCCTAATTAATAATAAAAGGATGAAGGATAATTTTATAGAGAGACACATAAATTAGTAAATGAGATGTTTGGATTAAAAATAGATAAATTTCTGGACAACTTCTGCTTAACTAAAAGGTTTCTTCAACTGTAATTCTTAGTTGAATAAAAAAAAAAAAAAGAATTAAAGGAAATTCAAATTAACTTAAAAGTACATCTGATGTCTTCAAGAAACATCAATTAGTAACATCTTTTTAGGACTCATCCTAACATCAACATGTGAAAACCCTTGGCACATTTAATGAATTTAGCTTTTACCTCATTTTAGGGACGTTGAACTGAAAGTGCAAAAATTGAGCACTGGATGTGGTCGTCTAAGATTAACGTTCAAATCAAAGATCCCGACATTGATCCGCACATTAAGTCGACATTAACACCAAGGATCAGAACTGCAGAGCATCTCCCTCATTATCAACCATTAAGAGAGCAGATTAAACTAAAGTGTAGATACAAATGAGGGGAATCGACACTGATTTGCCAATCATATCAACCGTAACATTCGTAATTAAAGGCACACGGTCTCCTATGATTGAATAAGGAGCGTCTGAACAGCTGGTTTGGAGAATTAATCTAAGGTGAGCTGCGTTGGGCGCCAGGTGAGCCACCTCATTACCAGTCCACAGGAGGGGGGGGGGGGGGGGGGGGGGTCTTCAGGAGATTTCATGGAGCACACCCAATTATGCTTTCATTCATCATTATATTTTGAATTTACAGAGAAGCTCCTCAGGTTTCTCTCCAGTGTGGTGCGATGAAATGGAGCTGATGGTGGAGAAAAAAAGGAGCTTGCAGAGAAGCTGATTTAATCCCTTTTTCCTTCTGTTCTCCTTAACAGCAAATACCTAAAGAAATATGTACAGTTTATTAACTTAATGTTGAACATTTAAGTCAATCATTTGTTCTCTTGAACTCTTATCCATCCTTCTGGTGTGAGCAGCTATTATCGACTTTTATTAGGAGCAAAAGTGATTATATGGCATCTGTGTGCTAGTGTGAGAGTATTAGATAAGATTTATCTAATATTTTACGAATACATAAATGATTATATCTTCAACTATATTTCGGATGTTACTAAGATTATCTACCTTTAAATGCAGCTTTTGGTTTATTCTGTGTTTTGTCATTAAGAAATGAAGCATACAGTGAACTAGAATGAGGCATGGTGGTGGCTCAGTGATGCTCTGGGACTGCTTTGCCATCTCTAGCACCAGAAATGTGAAAGAGAAGAAGGGTTCAAAGAGTATCAGGAGGTCCTGTGAGGAGTAAAAGTGTTGCAGCAAATAAACCCTAAAACTATGAATGAGCAGGAAGGCTTTGGTAAGGAGCCTGAAGCAAGGCTGCCAGAAGGTGTTTGGATATGATAAGCCAAAAAATGTTTGTCAAGAAGGAGTTTCATTTTCTCCAAGATCGGAGAAGATGTTAGAAGTAGTTCTTTTAGTTGTCCAGTAGTAAGAAACTTCAACACTCCAAAAAGTATCGTAACTAAAGACAAGTGTTTGGATGTTTTCGGCAATGTTTATTTTAGTTTTCCAGATTATCTGGACAGTAAACACAAACACCTCAGACAACCTGAAACTATGGTATGATTGTGTTACATCTAGGATGTATATTTTGCATTTATTGCACACTTAATTTGATTCTGTTCTAAATGTGTTGAGAAGAAAAACTGAGTTTTCATGTTGGAAAAAAAAAGTTTTATGCCTTCAATTGTCATTTTTATCCTCATGCTATCGAAAACAGTATTAAGAATCAAATTACATTTTTTAGCGTCATGAAAACCCTACTTAATTCTGTTAATATAGTTATAGGAAAACCCTTCTAGATTATATATATTTTCCCTAAACATGACTTAGAGCTGAATTAACTTAAGGTACAAACATTAGGGTTGAAACAATTAATCAAATGAATCTTGATAAATCGATTATTTAAATAATTGTCACCTAATTACAGACGCTAAATTATGCCTGTAGCTGACAGAGCAACCCAATTAAAACAGTATTATATAAAAACAAAAAAAAAATATATAAACATTTTTCATTTAGGATGAAAAATGTTTTCGTCTGTCAATATGCTCTGTCCAGAACTCATTTTAGTGGAGTTCTGGAAAGAGCATGTATCTATTGAATGTAGATCTATGCCTTAACTCTGGGTTTTTTAAAAGGCTGACAACATTTCCAAATGCCTCAGGCACGTCTTTAAAGCTGAAAGGTATAAAACAGGGCAGCGTTTATAGCTTTTCTGCCTCCTCCTTAGAATGCCCACTAACAGTCTGAGAGAATCACAGGCTGTAGAAAAAACACAATATGCTGTAAAAAAGCAGTTTCCTTTTATTTTTTTTCTCCTCCATCTTTGTGCTTCTCCTGAATTCATTTTGAACAACTCAGTCATACTGAAAATGACAAGCCGAGTCTCCACTCAGAAACAGCATCCATTCTTAAGATTGCTGTCACAGCGGCTCTGTGAGGCTTCCTCGTACGATTTAAGTTTATGACTAGCCAATTAACAGATGTTGGACATCGCACTAAAAAATGACCAACTTCAATCATCAGTCAATTTTTTTTCAATCACAAAAGCAGGAAAAAATATAGTAAAAAATGAATAAGAAAAGAGGAGCCTCCTCAGGTGAAAGAGCTTCATCAGTTCATCCTAGACATGATTGGCTTCCCCAGAAAGCTCCAGAGATGCTGGCTGCTCAGTCAGCCCCACTGTGCCCTTTGGGTAACTGAAACCTGCGAGGGAAAATATTGAGGAAACCTGAGCTTCCTCCCCAGACTTGGAAGGACAATGTGCCTACAGTATTACCAGATGTGGTGTCTCTGCTTGGCGTGCCTTGGGAAGCAGAGCTCTACAGAGACCTGATTTTTTTTTTTTTTGGAAAGTATCACATTAACTCTCCCTCTTACTCCTTTCCAAATCCAGCCAGATCGTGTTTTGCCGACAGAATGGAGAGTGGGGAGAAATCAGAGCCTTGTGATGAGATTATTTTACAGTTTATACAAGCAGCAGCATAAGTTTCCTCTCAAGGCCACGACATATAATCTCCATCATTTTCTGTGTAAGAGGAAAGAAATCCCAAACACTTCCAAATCTGCTCATCCATAATCTTTTTTTTTTTTAAACAAAGAAAGACCTGGTGCTCAGGAAATAAATCTAAAAGTCTAAGTTTACTCAGAAGGAGCACCATTTAGCCTGTGAGTAATTCCTCACAAAATTAGTCCTACTCCTGAGATTTAAGTTTGGAACATTGATAAATGAGATTAGGTCGACAATACAGACTGCAGACATGAAGGAAACTTAGTAAATTATGACAGAAGCTTTTTTTAAATATCACCTAAATTCCTACAGATCTTGTTTTATATTGTCGCATGTCAACCAAAGTAAGATTTCTTCAAAATCTTTAGTTTATGATTTCCTCCAATGCCGACTAGTGTCACTGATGCAGTTTGTAATGTTCATAGACAGGAAAGACCAACTGGTAATTATACACAACAAACTGCTTTTTAGGTGTCATTAAATCATGACCTTTAGCTACTGTGAAAGTTAGCTATGTTTTTTAAGGAAAGGAAGGAAGGAAGGATATAAGACTGAAAGGAAGGAAGGAAGGAAGGATATAAGACTGAAAGAAAGGAAGGGAGGAAGGATATAAGACTGGAAGGAAGGATATAAGACTGAAAGAAAGGAAGGGAGGAAGGATATAAGACTGGAAGGAAGGAAGGAAGGAAGGATATACGACTAGAAGGAAGGAAGGATATAAGACTGAAAGGAAGGAAGGAAAGAAGGATATAAGACATAAGACTGAAAGGAAGGAAGGAAGGATATAAGACATAAGACTGAAAGGAAGGAAGGAAGGAAGGAAGGAAGGAAGGAAGGAAACTAATAAAGGAAGAAAGAAAGAAAGGACAGATGTAGGGATCAAAGGGAGGAGGAGCATATAGAATGAGGGAAGGACAGATGGACGCTGGAAAAGGAAGCAAGAAAAAAGTTATGAGTAATTAAAAAAAATAAAGAATTAAACTTAGCATTAGAGAAAGAATGAAACAAAGGAAAAAAATAGAGAAGAAAGCATGAATAAGGAAAGAAAGAACAAACCACTAACAGGAGGTCCTTGGAACCAAAAGTTTCTGAAAGGACATCTATTCCTTCTGGAACCGCCTGGCACTTATGGAATAAAGAGTTTTCTGTTTCATTGAAACTTATCAGGAATCAATATTGTCAATACTAAACAGGGATCATGTATAAAGTGATCAAGTAGTTATTTAAATCTACATTTGATGTCGTTGATGAAGCCACATCCCATACCTTGAATCATGCCTGGTTTCTGTAAACCTTAAGTTTATAGACTTAACAGTTTTATTTTCTAAACGTATAGAAGCATATTCAGTTACTCTTTAAGGATTTCATAAAGCCTTTGGCCTGAAGCTTTTGTCTTCTGCCCGCATTGCCCACGTCTCTGTAATGACAACCGTAGGAGGACAAGAGGAGGTGACATCTTTGCAAATGGGCACGAGGAATTCAGAAAATAATTGGGGAGGCAGCACTGACAGGTGTCCGAGAGAAAGCGACGCTGCTGAAGGCTCGTCCACAAATAATGATCCACTGTCAGATGTCACAGGCGTTTATTGACACACCTGCTGGAGATCACAGCTATTAATAGTATAGAATCATTTTTTTTCCTTGCTTTGAAAACTTTTATTTTGTGCAGTCTTGAAGAATGGTTTTTAGGAGATACTAAACAATTTGATTTAAAACACAAGTTTCCTTGTGTGAAGATGAGCGCTAAAGAATCTAAAATGAAGATTAGAGCAGGAAAAAGATGCCTTCTGTTTTTAGCAACGGCTGAATTTGGAATAACCAATTAAATCACAGGACCCAGTTGAAATACAGGGGATAGAGGAGGGGTACAAACTGTTAAAAGGGTTACAACATATTAGGAAACAATTTGTTAGATATCCAGCAATTCTTCAGAGATAGTCGGCGGTCGACTATCTGGGTGCCTTGTTGAATGGTTTGGGACTTTCAGTAATCTCAATTTATTGGAACGACACAAGGTGCTGCTTGCTAACCTCACTCTCTCGAAGATTTCAGGCACATCCAAGGAAAACCAAAGATGAACTTAGCTTCAAGAATTTAAAGAAGCACCAAGTGACATCTTCCCTCTAAGCTGCATGATTGCACAATGGCAAACTGCTTGGATATTCTCAGTGCACAAGAAAATCTACGCAGCGCATGTTTTTTTCCTGTATCATTTAAAATCCGTATATAATCTGTTTTTCAACTTCAAACTATGAGACACTGTTTTTTTTTTTTTTATTATGTGTCAATGTCCTGCAAATGTCCTGAAAATGTAATTCAATGTGTCAAAGACTGCAACTGATGCATAAATAAATAATCCTACAAGAAGAATGTCTGGCAGCCCAAATTATTTATTACTTCTGCCAAGGAGGGTATGTTTTTGGGAGAGTTTGTGTGTCTATTTGTCTGTGTACAAGAACTGGAAAAGTTATGGACAATTTGATGGAATTTTTATCCTCATGCCAAGGAACAATTCATTTACATTTGGTAATAATCCAGATCATCTGTGTTTTAGCTGTAGGGGTAAGTCACATTTGGGCCAAAATTTTCTGCTTGGCGGTGGAGTGCTTCTCAAGTTTATAATTATTTATTTCACAGCGTGCACGTCTGATGTTTCTTACAGAGGTCAGTCATCTCCCTCTAATGTCTCTGGCCCCTAAACCTCACCTGCAACTGGGTCAATGTCACCGACCCAGAGAAAGTCTCGTCGCTCTGCTCTTGTTCTCATGATATGATGAACAGCCCAATGCAAGGCCAATGGCATAAATAGCCACATGCCCATTGCTATGCTACTCACTGATGACTATATTGGATTTTGGAGGTTAATAACATGGTGGAGCCACCAAAAACAGGGCAAAAAGAACCTCTGATCAATTGGAAAGGCAGAGAAAACATGGATCCTCTATTGTGAATATAGACTGATTGATTTTTATTGTGCTGCTTTAAAACAGGGAGGCTGAATCAACTTCTGAGAGCAAATAAAAACATTTTACTCAAGAGGCAGACTTACACTTCCCTGACTAACATAAAAGGAACAATTGTACACTACTTCACATTAGATAATGTACAACATAGAATGTACAATGCCTTTGTTTGGCATCTGAAATAAGCCTAATTTGTGTTCACGCTTGGGGGTGACAAAATAAGCAGGTAGATTATCCTTTTAATTACCATATATGTGTGTGAGTAAAAAGAAAGTACCAAAAAGAGATATACATTAACAGCCAAATGTTAAAATAACAATACAGGCGGTTTTTTTTTTTTTTTGTCTGATTAAGTTGCAAGTTAGTTATTGGGATGGAGAACCAACAAAACAACAACCGATATTCTTCAAAAAATAACCAAGAACATAAATTAGCTTTGAAATTTTAAATGAACCTTTCCTTTCTCTCACTATTAGAAGGCAAATAAAATGAGAGTAGGACAAATCAAGACTTGCACTTTTAAAAGGATTCGATAATGATTGTTTTATCTTTAGGATGCATATTTCATGTTCTCTGAAGCTCTAGCAAAGTTCAAATAAAGTGTTTGTTGTTATTCAAACCCCAGGATCTGGCTAAGTTAGTTTTTAACAGGTGTAATGAACATCAAAAAACACCCGAAAGGATAAAGATCAATGTCTGCTGTGGTGACTTTGTTTTGCAAACCTTTTCAAACCTGAGTAACTGGTAGCTATCAGTTGTCCATTAAAAACTTCCACTGTGCGGAAGCTTCCTGTGGTTGCTTCAGATTACTGCTCATAAACAGCTCTGCAGGCTTGTTTGAGGGTAGAAAAACAATCACAGCTGTGTGGATCAGCAGAGACTAGCGCTACCCTGTAGCAGACAATGATGATGATGATGTTCCTTTACATCCTAATATACACTTGTCTCCCGGCTGCTTGCATCTGACTTTTGGTAGAACAGTTGCTGGCTGCCATGAAGCCAGAGATAAAACAAGACTGAAAAGCGCAGCGTGAAAGGCGATTAGGGCCGGTGAACTGTGGAGGTTATTTTGATTCGCTACCACATTCTGACAGAATGGTGTGGTGACAGCATCCGTCAGCGGCAGGTTCTCAACCAGGCAGCAGATAAAACCCTTTATGACTGTGCTGATATCTGAAGCTGAACTAAAGGCTTACATGCAAACCCCCATGGGCCTGATTTTTAAAGATCCTGATTGAGGGTTGCTAAATTGCACATACAATTTATTTTTAAGTACATGCAATATGTGGCCATGTTACAGGTGATCTAAAAAACATTGCTGTGCAAATGTTAGGATGTGCAAACTGACTTGGCTCTATCATTAAAATGAGCAGATTGCATGTTTCACAGGCCGTTAAGATTAGTTTAAGATTTGGAAAATCACTTTTAAATGTAAAAAATGTTTACATTTGCACAGTTTGGTCATCCCAATATGATCTGTATATTGATGAAGGCAAAAAATATCAAAAAGGTTTAAACATGCTGTCTGCTGGATTACAAACTTAAATCATTTTGCACCTTCTTTGAAGATCTACCCTGCATGTATAAACACATTTGGAAGTGTTTTAGGGTGTGCAAATCTGCAGATCAGGTGCTATGTTTCTAACCTGACTCCACCAGATGGATATGCGAAGCAAATCCATCTGGAAACCTTCCGTTAAAGTAATTTTGGGAAGGGGCGAAAATACTGGTTAGATGATTGGCCTATGTTGGTGATAGAAATAAAATAAACCAATCAGATCAACGAAGCATATGACGTACTAAAAGAGCAATGACGAAAACACAACCACAAGATCAAACTCTTGCCGAAACCAGTCGGGAGGTGAGCAAAAACATCTTTTCCTCTGAGAAAAGCCTCCAGAGCAGTGTTTTGCTCTTCTTTCAGTGAAGAAATACAGTGTAATTCCGATAAAACTTGCTCGATAGCCACGCTAACGCTAGTTTCATCGGCTGAAGCCGCCATGTTCTTTAGACTGAACTGTCGCGCTTCTCGTTGCATCACACCTCAACCCGCCTCAAAGCCAACGCTGATTGGACGTTCGTTTGGTAAACGGCTCAAAATTTTCTTTAACGGAGAGTCTCCAGACTGATCTGCGAATGAAAACCTTGAAAGTTCGCGAGATCTCACGAGGCTAGAGGCTCGGCAGTGGCAGAATCATCATGTAGGAATTGTTATCTTCATCTAGTTAAGCCAAAAACATAGCAATAAAAACAAGATGGTGATTTATTTTCCTGTAGGAAAAATATTTGTTTACAAAGATGAAAGAGTTTAAAAAAAAAACACATCTTTAGATAGCACAACAACCATGCTACTGTCCTTGTGGTTGTCACACTGCAACGATAGGTTCGTTTTCATTAACTATCGAATTGAGCAATTGTAATTATGAAAATAAATTCTCTGAATTTCGGAAAAAATTAAGTTTTTTTGATAAAAAGGTTTTAATGCTTCGATGAGGTGGTTCTTTGGTAGTATATCAAACATTTTTATATTTCGCAATGGAAACAGTTTTTTCGCATCACACCAGTCCTGTAATCTGTAGCTGGACCTTACTGCCTTACAAAAAGATAAAGAGGAAGACCAGAAGTAATTTTTATGTGCAATTTCAATTGTATTTGTTATCTAATGGAAATACGCAGATTGGAAAACTTATTTTTTCAAAATTAGCAGAATATAAACAGTTTTGGACACACACATGTGTAATAGAAACACAGTTAAGTAGCATGGGAGTGGCATTCTAGTGGTTAGGGCGCTGTGCTTGGAATCCTCAGGTTCTAAGTTCACTCCCACAGAATGCCACCCTGGGTACCAGAGCAAAGACCCTTAACTCCACATCGCTCACCGGGCGCCGCACAATGACAGCCCACTGCTCCCCAAGGGGATGGGTTAAATGCAGAGAGCTCATTTCATTGCCCTGTGCTTGTGACAGTGTAATGTGAATAAAATAAGCAAGAATAAAAAAAAAAAAAAAAGCATAGGCCGTGCAATTCTGTCCTCACAAACAGCAGCTTGACTCAGTGCGGGACAGTCTTTCAATGGGCCTCATTTCCTATGGCTTCACCCGCTTCTGTTTATCCCTATTTTAGTACTAGTCTGCAAGCAGCACCGGTGGTGTCCCCCAAAACAGGAAGGGCAGCAAGGAAGTGTCTGAGAGCCAGCAATTTTAACATAGGCATAGTTTAATTTATAGACTGAAGAATAAAGACTACTAAATGGTTGATAGAGTTGTAAAAAAAGGCTAAAAAGTTATATTCATAATGCATAAACAAACATCAAACTTCAAATCCAGATTTATCTCCTGATACCAGCGGTTGAATACAGGCAGGTTCTATCTGAACTCAGGAAAAAAAACATAGCTAATAATAATTTCCAGGGCCTCTTTTAATTAAGTTTCATTTAAAGACATTTTTATTAGAGGAAATGTACATATTAGCGTTGCAGAAAATACTTCAGTTAGTTAGGTTACAATACGTCTCTACTTGGCAGGAGTATCCAGAGCTATAAACAAACCTCTCTGCCAACAACGTTCAACTTTAATAACCGCATTTTTACAGTGAAGTATAATAATCAGGAAAAGTTGTTCACAGCCTCTGACATGGAGACATTATATGAAGCTAAAAAAACGTCTCTCCTGTGTGGCCTGGTATCTGCTGTGCGCTCCGACGTATACAACCTGTTTTAGCATCACAGACTCCTGGTGCAGACGGCTCTGTGCGCTGCCCACTCAGTTATTAATGATGGTGAGAAACCCAGCGTTAAAACTGAGGATTTCACCGGACAGGAGCAGAGGCTGACAGTAGACATCATAAAAACGGCTCATGAGAAGAGAGGGAGTGCGTTTCAATCACTGAGCTTCACTCATTATTTAGATCTATGTCCTAAGCATAGGCGTTTTTAGACCATTCTTAAGGGGTGCTGAAGCACCCTTAAATTGAATCATAGCACCCCGAAGATATGGGTTGTTTTCTATATTATATATATTTAATATTTATTTATTATTATAAAAGTAAAACACAGCCTAAAACTATATAGAATTTTATTAAAAAAGAAAAAAATATATATACATATATATGAAAAGTATAAATATTCTACCATTAAAGATGGAAAGAAAATCAGCTGCCAGTGAAATGCCATTAATTTTGAATTGTGGTTCAACATAAATATTAACAATAAATACACAAACAAAAAAAACAGGTAAACCAGCGCGATGGGGCTCCTAAACTAAATCTTGAGCAACACTTTAAGGGAATCACTGCAGTCTGGTGTTTTCCTAAATGTTCAGTCAGATTTCTACTCCTGCTGATAGTTTGTTGGTGAAACGTTTATAAGAAATGTGCTCTAATGTGTCTGGGACTGTTTAAAAAAAAAAAAAAAAATCATTAATATTTTTAAAATCATAATTCAAAATGAATATTTCAATCTATCAAATCATAAATTTGTAAGTTTTTATTTATATATTTTTTCAGTTTCTTGTTATTAGAATTACTGTTGTGAATTTATCCTTTTCTATATCGGGAGTGTGTCTAAACTGTATATGTAAATTTATCTTGTTAATATAATCCATTTTTGAATTGCCAGTCCAAAGAGAAAGAGGTATACAAGGGGAAGGAGAGGAGCAAAGTGGAAGGTCGGGAAAAGCCATGTAAGTTTCAGTACAGCCTGTCCAAGAAGACAGAAATGCAGGGAGACAAAACACAAAAGTCTCAGATACGATGTGTTTGTGAATGATAGTTATTGGCAAAAGGCACTGAGCAAGTTTCGAAATGTAAAAAAATTATGTAGAAAACGGTGAAATGTATCTTGTCTGGGTGCTCAGCACCCCTAAACCTCTGATCCTGAATTCGCCCCTAGTCCTAATCAATTTGAGTTCCCCTTAGATCTATTAAATATGGCTTGTGTACAGCAAATATGAGCAAAGAAATGCAGAAAAACTTTAAATGAGAGGTAAATTTCATGCAGATTTCCAGGATATTTCTTTTGTGTGATTAGGAACGTTGCCAGCAAAATATTCAAAGGGCAAAAACTTGAGTAATTAAATGCTTTCATTGCAAGATTAATTATAAAAGTTAAATATAGCTACTGCTTCCAGCAGCTCACCTTAGCGTACTACTGACAAAACGGTAAACATCGGATTACAGGTCAAAAAAATTAGCCCAACATAAAGTCATATTTGCAAAATAGAATAAACTGCGTCAACCTAGAATTAAACTGTTTAGAATTAAACATGTTTTTAATGCTTTGAAATCTAGGAGCTAAAAAGTTTTATAAGCTAACAGATTAAAACCTAATAGCTAAATCTAACGATGTTCAAAACTGATATGCAACTTGCATCTAAAAAAAAAAACATATATATATATATATATATATATATATATATATATATATATATATATATCAGATGGTTCCGTGTGTCTTTATCAAAGTCTACCTTAGTGTCGTTGAGCTCTGCCAGTCCTGTACAAGCATTCGCCAGCAAGAAGTCGCCACTCAGGACGGCCATCTTATTCCCAAACTCCATGTCCTTCAGCGGCCCGTCTGAGTCCGTCCACTCCTTCAGATTAACGATCCCTCGATGCACCAGGAATGCTGTGTGGATAAGCTCTGTGATTTCTGCCAGGTTCCTCTGGCTACAAAGTAAACAAAGACAGAAAAGGAGACAAAAAGAAGATAAAGTACAACTTTAGCATTCTTGCTTCTTAAACGAGGGTCCTTTAAAGGTGTAGTGGAAGATGTTCTTTTTCTGGGTGGATCATCAAAATAAGTGGTCCTCCTGATTGTCAGTCATTCTGGTGATACGTTTACGTAAGGCCATACTACGCACTCGTCTCCATTTTCACTTACCGGTGGTGAGTCAGACATAGTGGAAAAATTGCAAAACTTCTTTTAGAAAATAAGGTTGTATGAGCGATGCAAACAGGAACTTTTAAACAGAGCGATTACGAGGAGAAATGAACTTTTGCACGATCTGGCACGCATTTAATAGGTGTTCCCTCTCGGGAGCGGGTACAGGGTTGTGCATGTCTATTTTTTTGGAAAGTGGAAAGGGTGGGTCTCTTCAAAAATTCACGAAAAATCTTCGACTATACCTTTACGATTTGACAGACTAAAAGCTTTTTGCCAGAAACCTGTGAAATATGGGGCTTGTGTGAAGTTTACAGCATCATAACACAGAAAAGAAAAAAAAAAAAACTTTTTATTGTGAACAAGAAAGAAAATGGTTCCTTTTTTTAATCTATGAAACGAACAGGTATATAATATTTTAAAATAAAGTATGTAATCAAAAACTGTTTATTTCAGTATCTGAATTCTAAAAAGGGAAACTCCTCCAGATTGCCACTTTGGTTACACTTCTACATTTTTCTTACCACTCAAATTTCCATTATGTCTGGATACAGCAGTCTGGAAACAACCAGCTTCTTTCCCCATGATCCTTTATGGATTTTGACTGTAGTTTATAACCCTAATATTTATGAAGGACTTGTATCAGAGTCACTGACATCTTTGGTAATAAAGATAAGCTGTAAAAACCACAGATAAAAAAGGAGGCTGTTAAAAAAGCTGCAATTTAAGCTTTAAAAACGGAAAGTTGAGAGGAAGGAAAACCTGCCTCAGAAAAAGGTGCATGAAGAGAAATGGAAAAAATATGTTTCACTATTTTAACTACTTTACTTTATCTCCAAATAATATTCAGAAATATCAGTGGGATCATGATTGTTTATGCCTAGATCTAAAGAAACATTATTAAACCATTTTTTTAATCTGTGTTTTTTTAACAAAGATATATGCCAGACATCGTCACACAGTGGGTTGCATATAACAAAGAACTCAAACTTATCATTATCAGATAACAGCTATTCTTGATTATGAGGAAAGGGAAAAAAACAGTGGAGTTTGAATAGTCTTTTAGAACAGCCTAAGGGAGGATATAATCAAATGTTGATTCAGTCATTGGTTGGGGATAATTAGGCCTCTCTCCATATGGAAGGAGCTCAGCTCGCTGCGGCAGGAGGGATCCATCCAGACAGGGTCGGGTGCACTGATAGCCACTTACGACCTTCTTTCAGCAGCCGTGAAAACCTGATGAGCTGCTCGTCTGCTCTGAGCTGCGACGCCTTCCAACATACGCGCTTGCAGCCACGTAATTGCCATTCTCCGTGTGAAAAAGATGTGATTAAAATTCAATAATGTCATGTATTTTTGCCCCTCAATCACACCCATTGTCTGGTCCGTTTCGCTGCTCGGTGGCGCACGGCAACAACAGCGTCGCTCCCCAAAAAGAAGAAAAAAAAGGGAGTTAATAAGTTCAAGGCTCAAATAAGAGCAAATTAACAGACTGACAGTTGAATGCTCTCAGATTGAATCAGAGTGGGAGCTACACTTTAAGAGGAGAGTGAGTTGTTGCATTGACAAGAACATTAGGTCGTACAGGTTTACAGCTTTAATACAAACTCCACCTTCTCCTCAGTGACTTTTTTATCCGAGGATTTATGATTGTGATAAACACGCTTCATCTTGTTTTTCAGGTAAAAAGTGAACTGTTGGCATTTATCAAACCAGAAATCATATTTTTAACTGTGAAGGCTTATCTGTGCTACAGTTACTAAAGTGTCTATATATTTCTTCAGATGGGAGTTTCTTTAAACCACTTTCCAAGGCATTTCAAACCTAGAACTGTTTTTGATAAAACTCACAAATACAAGCTACATAATAACAACAATAACAAAAAAAACTAAGTATACATTTCCTCGATTTCTTAGTTCCTTCGGATTTGGGAAAAAATTATTCAGCTGCATATGATAAAAAATTAGGACACCTTGTCAAAGAAACGTTTTAAGACATAAAGATATTTAATGGAGATTTTCCTTCTTCTATGAGCTGATAACTGGATATGTTGTACGAATCATTAGCCATGGCTTGAGATCACTAAAGTCAGATGCGTTTCTGCTTCCCTTTGAAGCAGCATCTTTTCTTTATTTTGTTAAGAATTTTTGTTTAAATTGGGACCCGTGTAATGCTTATTCCTTATTATTATTTCATTATTTTCATCATGTATATGGAGGAATAAAAAGCAACATCAGCCAAAAAAGAACTAAAAAAAAGAAAAAAAATTGCCTCTGAAAATGAGCAGCAGGTCGGTTAACTTGATGTAAAAAAAAAAAAAAAAACAGATGTTGGCATTGGCCTTAAAAAAAACAAACAGGAGCAACCAATTATTAATAATTAATATAAACTTTAGAAACCATGAGAAATGCAAGTGATATCACTAAAAATTTTACTAGGGATTCTTGAGTTATCTGCTTAAAATCGATATTGGCTGATAGAGATGATGATCTTGACACAAAAACATTGGAAGCCTGAATGAGGAAAACTAATACCAGCTGTGAAGCACGGAGGTGGAACTGTCATGGTTTGGGAATAATTTGCTGCAGCAGTGGCCAGTTGCATTTTTTAATAAAACTGCAATGGAGACAAGGTCCAACAGTAAATTAGCATGTGAGTTATTAATTAATTATTCATTATATATTAACTAAAGACGTTAAAAGGAAAGTGCATTAAGGCACATTTATGTGGAATGTTTGGTAGACATGCTCCATCATTTTTCTGATGTTTGCTTTACCAAGACATTTTCTTTTATCAACTCATCCCACAGTCTCCTCTTTTCTTTTCTACAATTGATCCTTGATGCCTTTTCTAAACTGTAATGAAGGCTGTTGCCCCTTGAAGGCACTTTGGCCTCGTAGCTTATTCCCAGTTCTTTTTTTCTGGTGTGAGAAATGATCAAACAGATCACTGGGAGGTGGGTGATTTCTCCTGGTTCCCTACGCCAAGTCCACATTATTAGGGTGTTGACCCGACCTTTAAAAAACAATACTGCGTATCTACCTTCAATGCTCATGTTTTCATTGGCAAATTTTTTAACATTGCTAAAATAGTTTGCATATTGTTAGATATCTGCTGCATTCTTACAGTAAAGATTAAGATTTAGGCTTAAGAAATTGTACTGAAAGTGCCTTCTAAGGGAAAATATGAATACACCTGTTAGGTTACAAATAAAAATTGTAATTCCAACGCTAACTGAAGGGATTTGAATGATACTCTTCCAAACAAACCTAGGAAATCCTGCAGTGAAAGCATCACAAGTTAAAACTGGGCACACACATGCAATCCAAACCCTCCAATCTAGCGGCCCTCATCAGCAGCAGTGGAGCTTGGGGAGGAAAAAAGGGGGACAAGGGGGCCGATGTATAAATAGCTTTGGTTCCCAGTTGCATAGCAACCAATGCCATCTTCCTGAGGTGTAACGCCCCCTTACCACGCCCCTTGTCCTGACTGCTCTGTTCCATTTTCCTCCCTCTGCAGTCTCCCTCGCCATCAAAAGCAGACTTGTAGATCTGAGTGAGTCCTGGTGTATGATTTAAAGAGGTGGCCTGTCCATCAGACTGATGCATTCGCTGACGTGGTCCCCCCCTCCAGAAAAAATTAAAAGGTGTGGTGGCGGCAAGTTGGGCGATCTGCGAGAGAGCAGAGTGTTTCAATCTGTCCATCCATCTATTTATCTTGGTGGTGCTTTGGTGAATCATCAGTGTCAGACAGCAGAGTGGGAAATGTTTTACAAATGCTCCCTGTCAGAAGGGAGGAGACCAACCCCCGGAGGTTTCAATCACCCCCCCCCCCCCAAACTCACCCCACCTCAACTCCCTCAATCCTTCCATCTCGCCATTATCCGAGGTGCTAATGAGCCCAGAAGAGGTGGAGGCAGAGGCAGAGAGGGAGCAAACTAGTGCAAATGAGGTGATCAAATCATGCTGTGTGTGTGTTTGGACTATCCATCCATCTCACGGCTGGAGGAACGCTGTGTGTTGAAACCAGTGATCTGATGTCGAACTCATGTGTGTGCCAGGTTGTGTCGTGATGCGATTGTGCGGCAAACCACCACCCTCCAAACCAGGTTTGAGCACCTTCACGATGCCATTTGTTGTTGCTTCCTCTTTTTTTTTATCTCAACATTAAGGATGCTTGGACACAGATGTGCACCAAACAGATGTGCCAGCTTGCAGTAAGAAAGAAGCCTTTCAGGCACTGGGTGCACAGCAGTCACTTCTGGAAAACACTTGGCACACGCCCACATGCCTGTCCTGAGCAGCATGCTGGCAGCTGGCATGTGTGTGTGTGGAAGGAGGCCCAAGCAGACGTCAGAGTGTCATCTAAAGCACTATATTCATACTGCATGAATATGCTGCACCCCTCAACATGCGTACTAGCTCAGGCTCATTTTAAGTCCAAGAATCTGCATGCTTATACAATCATTTCAATTTGAAACACATTTTTAGAGGTTTACCTCGTAACTGTTTGTCCAAAGACACAAAATAAGGATGAGTCAAGAGCTAACAAAAGTATGAAGGTAAAATTAAACACTTTCTTAATAGAGTTTCTTCTTTAAAATCATCTTAATGGCATTTTCTAAAGCAGAAGACTACAACTATTTTTTTCTTTTATTATTACAACTCGGCTCAGTGGATTGAGTGGTCAGATTGTTATTAAGATGCAAAAACACAACGTTTTCTTTCTCTTTTTCCAGGTTCCACTTTATTCCCAGTTGTACCTCACACGTAGCTGGCAAGTTAACAAATCTCGCAACAACAGAAACAAATCTCGCGATATTTACCTCCCTCCCAGAGGAGGTTTAGGAACTAGAAATATAAAATAAGAGGTTTAGCTTGACTGATAAAATATCCAGTCACCATAAAAAATATTTGACAACACAAAAGCATTTCAGGCAGTCAATATATTAACTTTTCACCATCAGATACATGCTAAACAGTACAAAAAAACATCACAGCAACCATACACCTTCATCCAGCGCCTTAAGAAGCATAAGGGGAGAAGCACCTTTCTTGGTCAGCGAGTTGTGACTTAGCTTCTGACCAATACACCCCTTTGATTTTGTTTGCATGTAAAAGTTCTTTGATGCTGCTTATTTCTAATCTGAGTCTCTTTTCTGTGACCTTTTTTGGAGACTTGAGTGCATCAAACAGTGCATGCTTATCAGTAACACAGATAAGGGGAGGAGAGTTGAGATCTGCTTAACCAGTTGTAAGCATAGAGTAGAGTGTAGCTAAGAACCTTGCATTATCAATACCACCCGACATGGCAAAGGTTTCTCCTGCTAGAGTGTTTCTTACAACACGTCTGATTTTCTTTGCCAGAACAGCGGAGATCATTTTCTTGTTTGTTGTTCCATAAGAACAATTAAAGCCCCTCCCTTTGTACCTAAATCTGGAAGGTTGCCCAATGAAGAATCACAAAAAATGACTAGACTCAAATCCTTAATGTCACCCAAGTGTGGAAATTGCAATGTGACAATTTCTACCTTTAGTTTACGAATCGCTTTATTCACTTCATGTATGGACTGCACTGTGGCATTCTTCACAGGCTACAAGTTTCAAACATGACCTCTGGTCTCGTTTGTTTAGCAACCCACAAAATCTGTCAAATCTTTGACCCAAGTTGTTCTCTATCTGTTTCGTTAAGTGGGGCATCTCTTTGTACAGCCCGTGCTGCCAGTAGATGAACTGTCTGTAAGTTATCAATATAGCTGTGCTGATGCACCTGTACTACATTACCTAGCGAAGTAATATAATTTCCTATATAGGAAAAATTATCATGTTCTTCACGACCTATAAGAAAGGCCTATTTAAGGGAAAATATAAGCAAAGTGCTCTGATCCTGCCCCAAGAAAATCATCTACATCTACGCCAGTACTCTTGTCACTGCAAACTGCACATCTAGCCAATAAAACACTGCAGGGTCAACCTTTGAAGCTTTACCACCGGTTTTCAGAATGATCTCTTTAGCATTGTTGTACCAGTAGAGAGAAGCGTATGCAAGTCCAGACATATTTCTTTAGTTTCCAAATAGTATTCTCCACTCCTGCTTCAGGCGGTGGACGAATATAAATTTCTCTTGAGCGTTCCATACCTTGCAAAATGCAGACTTGATATCCATTGGATGTACTTTCTATTTGTTTTGACAGCTAACAGCAGTCTGAGTGACTCTGATGCACATGTGGGGGAATCTTTCTGTGACTCATGAATATTGGCTTCCTCAAAACCTCTCCCCACAAGTCGAGCCTTGGGAGTTACACATTTAGCAGTTTCTTTTAACGTTCAGACCCATCTAGTTGAAACACATTTTTGACCTTTGTGACTTCTACATAGAAATAGCTTTTTTCCAGTTTTCCATCTCTTGCTGTCTAGCAGCTTCAAAAGAGATGTCTTTAGTGAAGAATACGTCAGCATCAGTTTTTTCACCTTTAATGAGAAGATAATCAACTTTTGACATGTCTAATGTTTGTTGTTGTACATTGTACCAGTTTTTGTATTGCCCTTTAGCTTTTCCTGCCCAGCCTTAAACTCTTACAGTGTGCTGAGCACCATCACTTCTGTTTGTAAATGTGAATTTATGACCTATTTTCAGTTTAAAATCAGCAGAAACTGGACAATTAGTTTTCCCAATGTTTGTTTCAGTAGGCATCTCATCTGGCTCCTTGTTTTCATTGTTTTGTTTTTCTGCATTAATATTTTTTTTATTATCTGAACTTTCTGACTCATCAGTGTGTACCATATTCTAATTTCTATACCATGTTCTTTAACATGCCGGCAGTACCACTCTATCCACATTCTGTGCATTCAGTTTATTTAGCCTGGACTGATGTACCCTGACTAGGATCAAGCCACATAAAAGTTACCACACCAGGGCCCCTCCATTCAGTACTATATACTCTCTTGTAGTACACTTTGTCTCCTGTCTCATATTTTTCATCCATAGGCCTTAGCTGCTTGCGCAATGCTCCTCTAATTCTTTCTGAGCACTAAACTTCTGTAAATGCTCTCCTAGAAGCATGCAATCCTGCTAGATACTGCCCTACTCTAGTACTCATAGAGGTGCCTCCTAGAGCAGGTGCCTTATCAACTAAAACAGAAGGCAGGTTAGGACTCTGACCAAACAAGCTAATGCGGGCTATAACCATGACCGTTGATCATACTATTTTTGGCCATAAGAGCCACATCCAGGACAGTTTGACAATCACATCCATTTTCTCTTTTCACCTTTAGGAGGACCTCCGACAGTGTCATGTTGTGTCTCTCCAATGCTGTGTCCGATGCTCCAGGGAATGTAACCCGCTGCAATATTTGTTTCAGTGTTGAGGTGTCCTGCCATGTCTCTAATTTCATCATTGTTGAACTCTCCACCGTTGTCCGTGTATATTCATTTTTGGGCACCATGGACACTTATCCAGGAGTGAATAAATGAGTTGACAATCTCAGAACGTTTCTTGGTCCTCACGATCTTTCCAGTGCTGAAGCGTGTGAAATGATCGATGATGTGCAGGTACCACACTTTCAGACTCTGTCATTACTTTTGTCAACAATGTAATGTTGCATTCCTCCACATTTTCATCTTCTGTCATCTTTACTTCATTTTTCCTGTGCGGAAAGTCTTTTGCCCAATGGTACGTGCTCTGACACATGGTGCATATTGTTTGTTTACCATATTTGTCGAGTGAATTGGTACCTTGCTGCGGCTTCCGCTGTCCGCTCTGTGATGGGCCGTTGCTCCGTCTGAATTCGCAAACAGCTCTTTGCTCCAAAAAGAAATCCTGACTTTCACTGCTATTGCTCGCCTGCTGTTTTTTCCTATGAAAATCAGCTTCAGTCCAGACTTCATAGGCGCAAATGACAAACCCGTGCACGTAGTGATGGCCAGCTGTCTACTCTTCTCATCAAGACAAGCTGTGTCCAAGAGTTTACATCTAGCACAGCATCAGGCAGAGTCATTTTGAACTTCTTCAAGCAATTGTATCGTTGCTCAAATTCTATAACGTAGTCCGACATGGACATCACACATCCTTTAGAAATAGGATGTCAAAATAGGAATGTGCTTCATACACTCTGCCTTTTTCTTCTCTCAAGAATATCGCGTCTAATTTGGCAAGCAATGTTTCCATGCCGTCATCTTTATTCAAGTCAGTCGCTGATATCTCCATAGCGGTTTCTCTGGCTCTCCCTTCGAAAGTCAGCGCCACTGCCAGGGCCTGTTTCTTTTTGATAAGGTCCATAACACGTGTCCAAATATTAATTTCATTTTTCCAGCATTTTTCTGGCTTTGTCCAACTTCGGCAGCACTCTGTAGTTAGAAACCATCTTCTGCTACCATGTTAAGATGCAAAAACACAATGTTTTCTCTTTTTCCAGGTTCCACTTTATTCCCACCTGTGTCTCACACCTAGGTAGCAAGCAAATCGGGCAACAACAGAAACAAACCTTACAATATTTCCCTCCCTCCCAGAGGAGGTTCACAGTAGTCAGAAATATATGGATCTAATTGTACTTCCAGCCACTTAAATCCAAACTGTCCAGCAATCTGTTAATCTGTGTGAGATTATGCTCTGTTTTTTGTTGCAACTTAGTGTATCAGTAGGTAAAATAGAAAACAGTTGTCTGTGTAAGTACAGTAAAACTATTACATTTCTAATCAGCCTAATGAAGATCTGTTTCACAAGTGCTTTTATTTAAATTCTAAGGTTTTTCTTTCCCCAATTACAATTCAGAATACAAATCAAACATCAGTTTTTTTTTCTCTTCTACTTCCTTCCTGTGCCAGTTGTCAGAGTTGCAGCATTAAATGGTCTTTTCCCCACAGCTGAACACACAGGGAACCAGTCAGATGCAGTAGAACACAACCATGTTGCTGCTTAACTGCTTTAAAATCAAAGTTTGTTCTTGTCTAATTGGCTTTTTGCACGTCCTTCAAATCAGATTGCAGCACATAGGAAACAAGCTGCTGCAAAATGTTTTGGAGAAGCAATCGTGGGTTGATGCAGAGAGGACACGGATGTACTCAATTAGCATAAAATTAAGGGACAGCAGGTCACGTCTAAAAGGGGCTTTTTAAATGTCAATTTATTACCCAGAAAGTGACAGCAGCTGCAAAGCGTGTCATAATAATAACGCATCTTTATGCTCGATGGTGAAAGTGTCCGTTTTTTTCCTCCCTAATGCAGCGCAATTAAGAATTAAGAGTTTGTAACATGCTTATGAGATCTGGATAGCTTCCCGACCACCGGTCCAAAAATTCAGGGTTCTGATCTTTGAGTCACTCTGTTCCTACTTTTGCTGTGTGATAAAATGTTCAGTCATGCTGAAATATACAGCAATTTACATCGGGAAACATTTAATTGCATTTTGTATATTTTAAAATGTTTTGATATTTAAATGCATTCCCCAACAGATGTTTTTCAGCTTCCCTGTAGCTACATTCTGCAGTATATTAGGTGTGAACATCAATGGCAGCAAGAATGCATAACGTTTTTGCATGACAGTTGAAATATTATAGCCTCCAAAATGTGGCATGCCAAGAATCCTTCTTGATTGGGATATTGAACACTTGAATCCAGCAATGATATTCCCACATTTCCACCTAGAGTAAATGATTATCGAGGTGTTCCAGTCAATCGGGTTTGTAACAGCCTAGTTAATTGCCAGAGTTTTATGATTTCATCAACAAAACTTTTTAAAGTGCATAAAGTACAATAAAACCTGGCTGTTTCTGTAAAGAAAAGTTTGGTCACTGATGTTGTAATCCCTGAAGGAGTTTTAAGGGTAGGCTTAAAACGTTCTTTTTTTGATAAAGCTCATAGTTAATAGTGGCTCACGTTATCTTGAACAGTCTATAGTTTTGCTGGATGACATAGAGACTATTTTTTTTATATGCTTTATTCTATCTCTATTCTCAAGATTATTAGTGCTGGTTTATGCCTGATGCATCAATTTTCTACATAGGAATGAGACATGTGGGACACAAAACATGTAGAAGTAGAAAGCTTCCAACAGCTTAAAAGTTGTAGGGAATTCATGTTTAAATGTCAAATCATCCTGTATTAAACATGTATATAAATCTATTCTTTATCAGATGATATTGTCCAAAAAGCCAGAAAATTTATATAAAAAAACTACCCTAAAATCTTTTTTTTTTCGTTATCTTATGCAGGCTAGTTAGTTATACGTCAGCTTGTACACCTAAATTTGGCCAATCATATATAAACGGTTATCTGTCAATCAAATTTTTTCGGCCATAACATTGTAAGCCTTCTACACTAAACCAAGCTTCTGGCGCCATGGCGTCCTCTTCCTCAACAACTTTGTCCCCGCTTTCCTTCTCTAAATAAAAAAATGTATGACGGAGTAGACTCATCCATGACCTCCAACACAAAACTCTCCTCCTCTTGTATGTTTCCGCTGTCCATAGCGTTGCTAAGTGCTACTTGGTTCCAATGAAATTTCCCATTGGGAACTCACTAGCACTAAGTTGCTAACTGGTTAGCAAGATGCTTCCGACAAACCGGTCATGACCAAACTTGCTTGAGAACCTTCTGCCACAACAATCCCGCCCCCTTGATAAACGACCAATCACATTCACTTTGGAACAGCCACTTCCCAACGACTTTAAGTCCAAAAATAAGTTTGTTAAGACATTGTCAACAATCTCTTGATCGTCGTAATATTTATGAGCTAAATCCTAAGATGAAAAGAAGTGTATACTTGCGAAGCCTTGCCAGCAGAAGCTGATGCCCATCTATCTTGGTTTTCTGCGCAGAGATTTCCGATTGTTGACAAATTTTATAAGGTGCGCTGCAGCATCATCCATCGATCTAGACTCTGTTAATGCCTGTTTATACTACTTTCTTTACTGAAAACATCTACTAAAAACATCCAACAAGATCTTCAGTTCTGTACTTTCCACCATTTAAAACACTTTAAACCATATCAAATTTATTGCAGAATTTCTTAAAGGTTTGTTTATTGCTGACTGAAGTCAAATAAAAAGATTTTTTTTTTAATATTTCTGGTTAATTTATAGGTAAATTCTCTAATTTTATAATGTCCCGAAAATTAAGCCTGCTGATATGGACGATGACCACAGAGGACAAGGTAAAGTTAACCTACTCCAGAATCTCTTCCCATTGTTTATCCTAAATCTGCCACATAAGTGGGACAAAAGCTGCATCGTCTGTCTCTGTCTGCCTGTCGAGCACTTTAGGCCCGCTGCACTGCGACGCCGGAAATGTTCTCTGGCCACAGATTCTTTTCAGGAAGAGCAAGCATCCAAACAGAAGTGATAAACTAGCTTTCATCAGGGAGATATGCTGGGAATACATTAAGCTAAATAAATACTTTCCTGTTTTTCAAATAATATTTTAAAACCTGTTAAATATTAAGGAAAACTTCTAGCAGAAAAAAAATGATATCAGCTGAAACCTGGCTGATACTCCATAACGAGAGGTGAAAAGGAGAATAGTTTCTAGAAACAAACCTTTAGTTTAACCACCTATTTGCTCTGCTTAGCCACATTTTACCTTGGGTAGATGCCACTGATCATGTCCTGAGGTAGGAAATCTGAGGATGAGTGGCTGGGTCCTGCAGCTTTGGAGAGAAGCAGCACGATCAGTCCTCTCATCTGGAGATTGTTCTTGCTGTCATAGACGAAGCCTCTGCAAAGAGACACCATCAGGTTCAATCATATGTTCTTAGACGTTTTTAGGAGCAAAAATCCTCCTGGTAGGATGACCTGGACTCTGTGTTTGGAAAGAGGTTTATTATGGAGCCCAACCACAGCAGTAACAGAAACTTCAAAGTTTTTTTTTACTTTCAAAAAAATATAAACATAATTGAATAAAAATATAAACATGTATTGCATAAATCAGTTTCCTCCCCTCACAGACTTCCTCTTAATTAAATTAGCCAAAAATTAAGTCCAATTTTAATATCTAGCAGTGTTTTAACATTTTAACTGCATGCAAGCTATTTTTTTTAGGTTGTTTGTCCTAAAAATCAGATTTTTAATAGGTGCTTTTAAAGCAGAGTCTGTTTTCAGTTTATTTTAAAACATTTCAAAACCAGCTATTGACTTACATATTGTCTGTTAACCAATGTTTTTTTTTTCAGTTTAAAATATTCCAAACAATATCAGTTTTTTCCTTTTAACTCAGGATTAGGGGGCTGCATCACAGCACAGATATCATGATAACTGCTGGGTTCCTTTAAATCAGTGGAGTCACTTGTCAAAATCGGTTAAAATACTTAAGCTGCCAAAAACTACAACCTTGTTTGAAACATAATCTTTGTAGATCTTGATATCTTCATCACTGTTGATTTGAAACATGCATTTTTTCTTATTTAATTACAAGCTGACAATGTATTCTTAGTCAAGTAAAAGGTTTTAGTCTTCAAACAGCAAACAAAACAGGAATAACACATTTACAAACTAATAAAAACTGGGGGAAAAAAAGCTTTAACACAAAGATATCTGAATAGAACGAAAAAGAAAGTCCTTTCTACCTAGAACCACCCCCTCTTTAATCCACATCTTAAGTTTAAACCATCCCTGAAGCAATAAATAAAGTGTTTTATCTGTGCAACTGTAGGGAGATAAATTGTTTTATTTGAATAAATTTCGCTAATAAATTAGGAATTATGGAGGTTAATCAATGAGGTTATGTTTTTAGTGAAAGTTGGAATGTTATGAATGGATTTTAATGAACTTTTTCACCAAAAGATGCAGCTCAGTCCAAAAAACTATCCATTAAATTTTGATGATGATCCGCATAATCTGGATGCAGGAATTTTTAAAAGATTCTTTAACATTATTTGGCGGAACAAGCAGTTTCCCGCTAAACCAGCGATTTGCAGCACTGCCTATGGACAGCTTCAACGTCGGACTCAAAGAAGTCCAGAAATATCTTACTGAAGACAAAAACACAGGAAAAGTGAGCCATGCCTCGCTTGAGGTCTCTATCTGCTGATCCAACATGAAATCAGAGTGCAGAGTGAATGAAGAATGTGAGAGCAGAACAAACACTAGAGGCTGAAGACAAACACTATGCTTTATTTATAAATGTATGAAAGGATTTTAGCGAAATTACAAAAGATGAATCTCATGCTACGAAACAATTCATTAAATTGGTAATGATCCAGATCATGTGCGAGTTTTAGCTATAGGTGTAAACCACAACACGGGGCAAAATTTGGTGCTTGGCAGAGGTCTGCGCTCTCCCTGTGCTTTTCTAGGATTTTAAATGGAACTTGTTCTTTATTCATTCCATATGCATGAAGAGTTAAATGTGTCCTTAATGTTGCCAACACCATGCTGCACTAATGGCATGTTTCCCTTTGGTGATATGCAGTGATTTTTTTTTTTGTTTCGAAAGTATTTTTTTGAATTATTACAAAATGTCAAGTGGGGTTTGCTTAGACCATATGAGATGAGGGATAATTTTATCCAAGCCTCAATGTTTTCTTTTCCTGCTGTCATCTTTTTAACACATTCTGTAGGAACTTCTGTATTTTTTATACCCAAAGTTAAAATTTCTTCATATCAATAGCTGTAAAAACCTAAAAGGAAAGAAAAAACTGCTGTAAAAGCATAAAAGTACCAAATAAAATGTGATGTACTAGTCAATATAATTTTACAAATAAAATAAAAAATCTAGATATACTAAATAAACTTTTTTTTAACTGCACCACAATGTAAATATAATGCTGTGGATTTCTTTGTACCCTTCTGACAGATACCCATCTAAAATATTACATTTCTATCTTTTGTGGCCTTTCTCAAAGGTGCAGCCTTAGCCAAAGGATGTAAATGAAATGATGTAAACAAACTAAGAGTTTTGAAAACATGTAGCTGGTGAATTATTGACAATCGGTGTGACAACTGCATTGGATGCAGAATCAAATCAAAAGGTCTTTCAGGAAAGTTTAAGCTTAAGGGTCAGAAATTCAGGTTAATGTAACTTCTTTATCTGTAACATCTTAAAATTTATTTTTCAGGTCATCTAAACAGTTTCATTAAAGGATTTTCTTTTTAAATGAAATCTGTACCCTGCTCCACCAGTGATTTTTAGGATTTTTAAGAGGATATTTTATAATTCCTTCCTATGAAAATATTTACCTGCAGCACATTAATAGGATGCAGGTGAAAATTCAGATTACTTAAAGTCATAGTTGCAACTTTTTCAACAAAGCTACAAATAAAAAAAAATTAAATTGACAGATCATCTAAAGTTATGCAGAATAAAAGTATTAATATTACTAAAAAATAAATATACACAATTGTTTTTAAAATGTCCAAACTGGGTCCAACTACTGGTTATGAGGAAAAAGTCAACAGTTTAGGATTCAGGCAGGTTAAATGCCTGCTGTTTGCATTAGCATTAGTGCACCAATTACTTGCATGGAGGGGTTAACGTTGTAGCTTTCGCCTTTAAGCCTTAGACATAACTTTGTTTCTTCTTTTTATAGGATCCTGTTTAAACAGAATTTAAACAAACCCTTAACATATTCAAAAGCGCATTTTTTATCAAAATTTTGCATATAGATACAACATGATTTTCATTGATCAGTTTTACCTTTTTTTGGTGAGTTTAAATGATGGGGCTAGGAGGGTGATTTCCACCCAACCCCCTGACGCATTCTCAGCAGCACACACACAGAGCCCAGCGGTAGCTGCCTCGATTCTGGGAGGATTAAATATCTTTATACTCTCTCTGGGGAGCGGTTAGACGCAGCACCTCTAATCCCGTCCCTATGGGAGCCCCTCGTCTCATGAATCACGCTCTCGTTAGGAGCTCTGGGGCAGACAAGCGGTCACGCCCCTCTCCGCTCGATGCCCAGACACGGGCCTTAACAACACCCCCCTTCAAACCTCTCTGACCCGCCCCTGCACCGCAGCGAGGGTGGAGGAAACAGCCAGAGACACAGAAGAAGTAAGAATCCATAAAAACCTTTTTTTTGATAGAAAAAAGCATCTCCCTGTCGCATAAAATGCATGAAATTAATGAAAGGTTGGGCTCTTCTTCATTACAGCCCATGAGTAAAATTTATTGTCACTCTAAATCTTTACTGAACAGGAAAATAGTTGTCAGATCAGCAAGTAGAGAGCAAAGACTCATAAAGCTGCCCTCTTCTTGGACAGTCTAAGTAAGACAGTGACCTGAAGGTGGCACATGATTAATATTTATGTCAGCATGCACACCAGAATGCATCAATCAATCACAGCCTGCCTTCTGCAAAGGGGTGGGGGCAACAACGATGATGTGAAAGAAGAAAGATGGTGAGGGCTACAGAGAAGCTGGAGGAATGGGCCGCTGTCATTTTAAAGGGTTGTGAACAGGTCACCACACCCTCTCCACTCTGCAGGCGCAGTGCAGGAATCCAGGAAGCTGCAGTATGTTGGGGCTGGAGTGGAGGCATGCCATGTGTCTGTTCTTTGACATCTTTTTCCAAACATTAAAAGGAAAAATTAATAATAAATCTGTAATATTAATACAGGAGAAACATTTGATTAAAAGCATCCTGCTGCACTGAGCTGGCAAAAAATGACAGGTTAAAATCATACAAAAATCTAGAGTTTTGACCCTAATGTCTTGGATATTATAAGTGTTTTGCAGCAGAACTCTGGCTAAAAGTATTTGGTAAGGTTTAGTTGCATAGCATCATACAATCCATCTGTTTTAACCACATGTTATGAAATAATTACATTCAGCCCTGAGTCAATCTAATCCAAAGTCAGAGGGTTTTTAGCTGCAAACCAAGCCCAAATCATCAGCTCTCTGCCGCCGTGCTAATCATTTGCCATCAGATGTTTCTGCTGATATGCTGTTTTCTCCTCCACTTTACTGCCAGAAACCTCTACACTGGTTTGCAGACAAAAAGTTGTGCTGCTGTTCCATTTTTAAGGGAAAGATTTCACCTAACAACACCCCTTAAAAAGCCACCCTTGTCCAGTCTTTTTAAAATCTTTTTCTCTTGAACTTTCCTCTAAGATGTCCTTGACAAGCTTTCTGACTATTGTATTTTGATTTCAGCTTCAGTGTAATTTTAATCCAGCTATGAAGGCCCTAATTATTGAATTCTAGACTGTGAGAAAAGAGAGGAATCCTGGGAAAAGTGGATCCCAGTTCAAGTTAAAACTCTCAAGGACTGTCCTTAAAGTTTCTTCTCTTTGAGCTGCAGTCCCCTCGCTGTAACTCCACACTTTGGGGCAAAGTTAGCTGAGCAGCAGTTTTTGAGAATGAAAGGAAAGGAAAAACCGAAACCCAACGCCACGAGGGTCTGCCTGTCTGCTATTGTGGATATTTTTATCCGCCGTGCGTCTAAAGCCGAGACACAGAGGGAAATACGAACCAGCCAATGCGAGCTGACAGTGAGGAGTCAGACTGTCAAGAGGTCTGCTGCAGCCTTCCCTGCTGCTACAACACCCAAATGGATTGTCATATCAGATTTAGGCGTATAGGTTATTACACCCTTGGGTTTCTCTTTCCATCCCCGTCCGAATGCCAGGATTAAGTTTGAGGACTCTGTCTTCCAGTTCTTTTTCCTTGATTGTGTAAGTTTATGATTTATCCTATGAAAACAAAGTTAAACTTTACAGGAATCTCCTTACGAAGCAGACACCTGAAAGATTTTACCAAGTCATGAAACAGTAGTGATAAAGGTCTTAAAATAGAAAGAAAAATGAAAATCTGGTATCTTGGAAAACAAGTTTCCAAGCATCAAAAATGTAATTGCACAAACCCTTTAAAGCACCACTGACTCCTAAATCCACTTCTATATTATTATTTTTTTTTGCTGATATGCTATGTAAATGGTTGTTTTATAGTGCCGTCTTTATACCAAAGTCCTTATTTTGACATTTTTATTGCACATTTGTGTGTAGCAACATCTGTTTGTTCAGTTTAAAAAGTGTACTGCATCTGATACTTCATCTTGGATTAACGGGGAATGTGTTACCTTGCAAGCAAGATGAACCATCACCAGCTTTGTGAATTCACAAACTCCAGAAAACACATCTTGCCAGGAGCCGGCAGACACAGTATCTTTGGTCTCTATATAGAAATGTTTATGCGCAATGAAATGCAGTGACACGTGTGACATCAACAAGGGTTGAAAAAAAGAAGCAAAACAAACATGGCAGCTATGGATGAAACACCCTCCATTTCTTTTTTTTTTCAATACAACCAAAACAACGTGATTTTACCTCAAAGGATGAGGAGATGGTTACGTATTAACCGGATTTGATAAGAGTTTGATTTATCAGTTAACTCGCTAGATGTGAAACAAATCAAGCTGCTACTGCTGCTGTAATTGGCAAAAAAACTCGACATGGGACGGTGGTACCCAATCAGCTCAAAGAGTTGTATTCAATGTCCCTCCCATTTCAGAATAGTTTCTACGGGAGCCTTCCCAGATCAATACCTATTGTTCAATTTGAATTGAATCTGGCTTTTGTCAGGTCAGGGGATGTAACCTCACCAAGGAAAACTGATGTCAACAGCACCGTCGGGGTGTGTGTGTCATTTATGGACTGATAAATGATTTTCTTAATCATTAAGTTGAAACATATAATTTAGCTCTGAAAATGAAAATAAATCAACTTTACTTATTATAAAACAGTAAATGGACTGGAGAAAAAACGAGTCTGCATCATCTTTCCAGTCTTATTTGAAAGTAGTTTTGAGTCAGTCAGACACAGAAGAAAAATATTAAAACACAAACAATGCATCAAAATTGTACTAAAAGAAGTGTACCTGATCTTTTGAGTCTAAACTATGATTTGGCATTTATTTTGAGTCAATGAGTTACAAGACATTTAAGTTATATTTTTGTTTAACAGTGGGTGTTTTGGGTTTTTATTGACAGTCCCCATAAGAACCATCGTATGTTTGTTCCCCTTCTGGTAAAGAAGTCGGAGAGAGATCCGACCACTTCTCAAACCTGTCATAACTGGCTTTACTCTGCTCGCCATGTTTGCTTTGCTGTACCAGTGAGCCGCTGTCAATCACAGCCAAGATTCCTTCCTTCCTTCCATCCATCCATCCATCCATCCATCCATCCATCCATCCATCCATCCATCCATCCATCCATCGGGAAAAGTCAAAAACGGATGGATTCAGCTTTGGTATGTTAGGTAAAGTGAATAAATAAATAACATTTCTTGCTCGTTCTATCTAATTCAGGTATTCCCAAACTCGGTCCTCAAGGCCCCCTGTCCTGAAGGTTTTAGAGGTTTCCTTGCTCCAGCACAGCTGATTTTAATTGAAAGCTGATTAACAGGCTTTTGGTCCACTGCAATCATTATAACCAGCTGTGCTGAAGCAGAAAAACCTCTAAAGCCTGCAGGACAGGGGACCTTGAGGACCGAGTTTGGGGATGCCTGATCTAATTCATACCTAAAATACCCTTTAGATTACATTTTTGTACTTCTCAGTAACTGGCGGGAACTAATAATGCAACAAAAACATATTGGATAAAGATACAGAATAGTAGCTCCATTTGTCCTATATGTCTCCAAACAGCAATGGGCATGGATTACAGAGGGAAAACAAACAATAACTATTGATTGTGTTGAATTGTTGTTTAGTCTGACAGAGACAGAGGTGAAAGGGGATACTATCAATAGATCTGCAGGTGGAGTCAAGAGCAGCCGTAGAAGTGACCCATATGACATAAGAAACCCAAACACACAGTCAAACACTGCACTAGAACACTGAGGACAGTTATTCAAATAAATAACTGGGAAATGCAAGGCTGCATCTTTGGGGAAAGCTTGACTGTGGAAAATGCCCTAATAAGGATGTTGGGTGAAGAGGCTTTACATGAAAGAAAGACAAAGGGTTAAAATGCTAATTTATCAAAAGTTTCACTCCATAAATAAAGTAAAAAACTAAATATTTCATTGGCTAAATGGAATAAAACTGAAATAGTTTAGGAAATATAACTTATTAATAGAATATTGTAAAAACAAAGAAAAATTGGGTTTTCATAATAGAGATTTAAGGATTTCTGATGAAACTGATCATTCAGATAAATGTATTTTTATTATAATGGAATTTTTATGATAAGTTTGTTTGTTTCATATTTCCAAAAAATAATAGACAAACTGAGAGCTGATTTTTTTTTCCATTGCCATATTAAATAGAATTTAAAAAAACAGATGAATTATTATTATACATATTTTTTCAAATTTTGTTTTGAGTTCTGATATCAGCTCATGTCTATAAGCCTTGCAAACTGGCTAAATTTAACAATATAACAAAAACCAGCTGTTCTGCCTTACAAACTACTCTTCAAACCTAAATATGCCAAAAACAAAATCAGTATCAAATCAGGCCAAGAATAAAGTCATTATTACATTTATGAGTTGGATTAAAATGTTCACTCAAATATCAGTGTTATATACCAGGTGTGCACAATCTAAAGAAAGAAAAAACTAAAACGTTGATTAACATGGTTTAATTATATTTTGCCAGATTACTCTGATAACGTCCGATGGTGACGTCAGACAAGTAGCTTAACCAAGAAAAGGTAAAGCATTACATTATCTCAGAAAAATCATAAAACAAGATTTGTATTAGAAATCTTTAGTGATTTAAGGATAAGTAAAAGGTAATTTTAGTACCATAATTACATTATTTATGGCGACCTGGATAAATATCTGCTTGCATGTGAGCAACTGAGCTGATGCTACGGATCATGCTTCCGGTACGGATTGAGCAGTAAAAATAATCCATGATCACTAGATGAGCACATGTATCCCAGAATGCTATGCTCTCCTTGCAAAGCCTCATGGGAATTGTTGTGGTGGAAAGAAAAAACAAAGATAGCGCAGGCACCTTGCGAGGAAGATAATTTTTCTATTTTTCAGCCACATAACTTTGACCAATGATTTATTCCAATGTGAAAATATTCTGGACGCTGTTGAGAAGAAAAATAAATTTAAGCAATTAAATAAACCCCTTGAGCCAGCGGGCCTGATACCGGGCCCAGTTGACACCGACTGACGTTTATCTATTTCTAGAAATGGCCAAAACACAGTCACATGGCGTTTTATCCACGTTCCTTTCAAATGAGGCTTTAAAATTTCTGAAACATGTTCTAAAATTATTTTTTCAAAAGTACTTTTTGTTTTAAAGCTGTGTAAACAAAATTAGATTTTAAATTCCACCTAACTTGTGTGACTCTGCTGGTGTAATGCAAAAGCAGGTATTTATCTTTAGCAAAGGCTTTGCCTTATGCAGAAGGTCTCCAATAATGTAAATCAGCATATTTGCCTGGCCAGATTCCCTTTTATGAGTGGAAACATTTGGTACATTTGGCCACTTTTGGTTCTACTGCGCCAAATTCCCATTTCCATCTAGCACACTGCCCACTAAAAACTTTCTGGAAGAAACAAGCTTCAACTTATTGAGTCAAATTTGCTTGAAATGTAGTACAGATGTGGTTCTATAAAGTCTGAGCGTTCATCCATAGTATCAAATTGGGTTTCATGGTGTTTTGCAGTGTTTATTTTGGAAAAAAAATTGGTTAGGCTAAATATTTTTCATCTTTTCTTTATTTAATCACCAATAAACCAGACATGGTGACATTTAAAACAGTGGTTCAACTTGAAAAATATTCCTCAATCCCTTTCTGTCATACAAATACAACATTTGTGTTTCCAATTAATAGTTTGGAAGCTGTACTTGTTTTAATTCACATATGTTATTTCAGGCTGAATTTGTTCCCAAGACCCTCAGCGCTTATGGGTTAAAAATAAACCTCTCATATAATAAATAGATTGATTTAGACTTAAATAATTTTAATTTTTGCTAGCTAAAATGGAAACCAGTAAGTATTCAAAGGAAACCCTTGATCTCTATTGAATACTTACTGTATCAGGGCTGTCAACTCTCACCCATTGGGAGTGAGACTTACCTATCTCAGTGTCTTCACATCCTCTCATTCCATATTCCTAACTTCTCAAACTAAAAAATGACAGACATTAAAACTCAACTCAGTCTAGTTTAATAATCTTCCCTTGGAATTCAGGAGTAATTAAACCAACACAAATATTTTAATTCTAAAAGCTGTCAGGTTTGCCTCTCAAACCCATAGGAGCTCCACAAAAAGAACCATTGCATTTTTTTTTTTCAAAAGATCAGCCACCCAGGAAAAGACACCAACCACATTCAGAGAGGATGTGCAGAACAACTTAGTTATCCAGGATTCGTAGAGAAGAAACCACAGGGATGTTCTCATTTTATTATTACTTATCTTATTCCTTCATCTTTATTTTGGTGCATTTAATATGTTTAAAAACTTAACTTCATGGTCATGGTGAGTTTTTATTGAACCTACAGCCTCCTAGAAGGTCTGAATTATTTAGCTGTTTTGTCAATAGTAAAAAAAAAAAAAAAACAACAACAACTAATAAGATAATGACTTAAGATTTTTAATCCTTAGCCTATTACCAAATATTCATACACAGTGTAGTTTGCATAGGTGTCGATTGCTCTGGTTCCTGTATCAGTGCCAGTAATCCAGTAATAGCTTATTAGTTCCCCATTGTTTCATTTACTTGAACTGCAGAGAATAATTAACAAAGTTGTAAAATTCTTAGTTTAAAGCTACAGTGTGTAACTTTTAGCGACATCTAGCGGTCAGACTGCAGCAACATGAACATCTCCCCCCCACCGCTTCTCCCCCCCAACAGTACGGCGAGCGTTACGGGACAAAATGTCTTCCACGACGTCTGCATCACCTACCTTCTCAAGGGATGAGGTTTGTTTACATAGATAATTTTACAGATAGTATTTCATTAGTCTGTGTAGGGTATAGATTTCATGTAGACTTAAGATAATAAATATACCCATTATTTTTTCTACATCGTTGTGACATTTTGGCGATCTCGCAATCACTAGTTTGTTGGCTCTGCGCTGCGTAGCGCAAAGATGTCTGCCTCCATGGTTGCGAGACCCGCTCCTATGTAATTATAAATAACGAATTCTAAGGCAACGCAAATATTAAGGTTAAGAGGCTGAGCTCGTAGATGATGATAAAATAACATAGTTATGTATAATATATTACATTTCTGACTGTATATCCCTGTAATTATTACACACTGTAGCTTTAAAGTATATTTAAGATGCAAGTATTTTAGTAGGGCCCATTCTGGTTTACTTCAATTCTCTTAAAATCACCAGAATGTAGAAAATAATGTATATTGTGAGAAAAATGTTCCACATTACTACAGACCACTTATTGTTACTAAGTGACATTTATTGTGCTATAAAAATACCACATTTTGTCACTTTGTTTCAGTTAAATCCTCTGAAAACCTCCAACCCATAGCTGCACCTGTCCTCATCTAACCCTGACAGTTTCCTGACCAAACTATTTCAAAATCTCACCTCAAGGTTTGGTGAAAAGTTGGCAGCCCTGCTTCAATGGAAAACCGTGAATACAGTAGTTGTCAATAGCCATTATCTTTTGGCATGTTAACGATCAGACCGACCCAGATCTATCCCAATGAAGAGCAGTGTGGTCTAGTTTTAAAGGTCTATAGGAGCTGATGTTACCTGGCGGTGTTGAGTAAGGGGTGCTGGGTCCCCACCAGCTTCCTCACATGCATGGCAACATTACTCAGCTCATCGCTGAGCAGGCAGCGCAGACTCATGAACGAGGTAGGATATCCCACGATCTTCTCCGCGTCCGACACCACTTTACTCCAAGTGGTGGAGGAATCCGAGCTGGAGAACAGGCTCAGACATCTCAGTCCACGGAGGGACACGGACCCCAAGCGGGTCAAACGCGACGCCGGAGCTGGAAACATGTTATTACAACCGTTTAAAATGAAACCTTTTGACTAGCCTAGTTTATGAAAAACAGCTCCGGGCGTCTCTGCTACTTCGCATTTTAAAGCAGCCTACTGCAGTTCACACCCCGCTTTGAACAGCAACCAAACAGGAAAGAAAAACGCTACTAAAAAAGGTTTAATATCACTGTCAGTAGATCTGTTTCACAACACACTAACCCAGACAGGACGCCGCCATCTTTACGAACGTAACACCTGACGTCACGAAACGTAACATCCGCTAAGAAGACTTCCGGTTAAAAACAAAATTATAAAAATTATATTATATATTTATATATATATACAGAGATGCAGAGATGGGAAGTAACGAAGTACAAATACTTCCTTACTGTACTCAAGTAGATTTTTCTGATATTTTTACTTTACTTTACTACTTATTTTTATGGCGACTTTTTACTTCTACTCCTTACATTTTTACACAAATATCTGTACTTTCTACTCCTTACATTTTTAAAAATTGGCTCGTTACTTTAGTTTTTAATCATTTCAATGGAGTTACCGTTATTATTTTTCACGTCATCAATACCAAATTCAATCTAATTGGATGGGAATCTACGTTGCATTTGACGCACCACTACAAGATGAAGCTACAGATTCGGCGGTATTTATTGGCGGCAAATCATTGCAGCTTGGTGGCGGTGGCGTTAGCATAGTAGCATGGACGACGAGATGATTGAAAATGAACACAACGGAGATCTAGTCCTATTGGCAGACATCCATTTAAAATGTAGGCAACGGCATGAAAAAAGTGGTTTCTACTTTTACTTTTATACTTTAAGTAAATTTACAAGCCTGTACTTTGTTACTTTTACTTGAGTAAAGAAGTTTAATCAGTACTTCCACTTTTACCAGAGTATTCTTTAACACAAGTATCTGTACTTTTACTCAAGTACGGAAAGTGAGTACTTTTGCCATCTCTGCGAGCCAATTTTTAAAAATGTAAGGAGTAGAAAGTACAGATATTTGTGTAAAAATGTAAGGAGTAGAAGTAAAAAGTCGCCATAAAAATAAGTAGTAAAGTAAAGTAAAAATATCAGAAAAATCTACTTGAGTACAGTGAGGAAGTATTTGTACTTCGTTACTTCCCATCTCTGTATATATATATATATATACAATGTTATTTTCACTATGTTTTGGTCAATTTTGGTCACTTTATTATAGTGGGTAGCATCCAGAATTTACTCGAAACGAAGTCATTTAGAATGTTTTTAGAGCATAAACAGTAGTGTATAGGACTTCCTGAAAGCACGCACATGCGCGATCACGATGCTACGGAAGCCGGCAGACCCAACCAGATGAAAGTGCGCATTCAGCGTCTGCTCTGCCAATAATGCAAGCGTAGAAGAAGAAATGTGCCTTTACCTGTGCAAAGAAAGAAACAACGAAAGAAAAATGTCTGAGGACTTCAGTGTTGAGGAAGAGCATGAGTTCTTTGCCGAGCTGAATGCGCTGGTTTGGTCTGCCGGCTTCCGTAGCGTCGTGATCGCGCATTTGCGCGCTTTCAGGAAATCCTATACACTACTGTTTATGCTCTAAAAACATTCTAAATGACTTCGTTTCGAGTAAATTCTGGATGCTACCCACTCAGGAAACTTGGAATACATTGGACGAGCAGTATGGAGGAACATTGAAACGTTTTTTGTGGACTTTTATGGACCTTTCTGCCTCGGGCGCTGGGCACCTCCATTATTTGAATGTCAGCAGACAGCAAGAAGCCTCCCAGATCTTCAGATGCATTTGAGATACCAAAAAGTTCTCCAGAGTGTTGTTCAGCATGGGGGTGAGTAGAAAATGAAGGCTAATCATGTTTTGGGTGTACTATTCCTTTAAGTGATGGTATCAAGGTGTTACTTTGTTGTATCTCTTATACTATATCCGTTGGTTGTGCTGTTCTTTTTACCTCTCCTTGCCGGCAATGAAGCAGACTGAAGATGTTTTATCATTATCTCCCTTTTATCTGCTCTTTCTTTAACCTTTTTCTGCTTTTTTCAATTTTTTCTTTCCTGTTCTACTTACATTCCAGTGTCCATATAATCTGTAATACTCCCTGCATGAATAACAATAAAGCTATTTATATGCATAAATCAAGCGGAACACAATGGCAATAACCATACTGCTCCACTTGTGAAAGCAAAATCTGTTGGGCTCTCTTTTTGGCATCAAGATAATTATTCATATTGTCACATTGCCAGACAGGACACTGTTAAATAATTCATATCCTGTGTAGGAAGATCAGCCATCTTGGCAAACTGACAGGAAAGATAGGGCAAGCATTATTCAGGAATGGAACCAAAAAGTCCCCCATTCATGTGGCCTTTATGTTGGAAAAAATATGAGTCTTACAAGAAACACAACAAAATGTGGAACATAGGGATCTGGTCTGACGAAGATGTTTCTCCTTTCGTGTTCTAGTAGCTATTCAAAACTTTTTAATAACACTTTCAAAAACCACAACAATGATAAATCTTGGAGGTGGCAGAATTGCACCATAGAGATGATTTTCCTAAGCAGAGGCATGGAGCTAAGTCCATAGCAGAGAAGATGGATCTAAGCTAAAGCAAAATAAATGTAGGAGCTATGCTACAGCTAAATAATATAGCATTTAGTTCTTTTTTCTGAGCAGATAAGAATCTTTTTGCTCCATTTTATAAAGGAAAGGAGGACATATTAACCTTAACTGCTAAGCAGTAATTAACTTTTTCATTAAATGAGGGGAAAGATTACAATCTTGGGAAAACAGAAGATGATTTATGCAAGTTTTGACCATCAATTTTTAAATAGTCTGTAGCCCAGCACTTTATTTTGCTTTAATGTCTTCAAAATTAGCAATCACCCATTCTTAAACACATTCACACACCAGTATATGCCAGGTCGTGTTTTAGATTTTTATTTTAATTACATTGTTTATAAAAAGAAATTTACATACGCAAAACATGTCCCATTTTAGCAAGTACCCTATCTTCATTTTTATTTTTAGACACTCCAATAAAAAATAATGGAGAAAAACAATTATTCTCATTCTCTGTTGAACCCCTTGAAACAGCCTTGAACCCTCTGGCCCAAACAAAAAAAAAAAAAAGTCCAAAATCAGACAGAATGCAAATAAAATTTTTTATTTTTTAAAAGATATGCATTTTTTAATAAGCATGTATAATATGCAAAAAAAAAACAACAAAAAACAAACAAACAGATTACTAACTTGAAATTCAAGACTTCTATAATAAAGTGTTGAAATAAAGTAGTATCTAATAGAAATTGTTTGTGAGAAATTAAATTAATATTATTATTATTATTTTTTTTTTTTTTTTTACAATTACCTTCCACAGTCATAAAGGAAGATATAAATGGCTGAATGAAGACTTTCCCCCACATGCCTCTAAATCAGTGGTCCCAAACTTAAATTCTCATGGGCTGGTGTCAAGCATACTGCAGTTATATCTCTTTCCTACACACCTGAATTAAAGGACTGACTCACTGCTATGCAGTAAAGCTCTATTGAACTTTGCTTTTAGGCTAATATTGAGTCAGATGTGTTAAAGCAAGACAGTTTGAAACCACTGCTCTAAAAACAATTCTACATGTCCGGAACAGTTTTTATAGCAAGTGACAAAAACCTTTCCAGTAAACACCATTTTTAACCAAACAGTCTAAGTTATGAGAAGTGTAGCTCCTCATCTTCCAGTTCCTGTAACACAATAACAGTGACAATATAAGATTTCCAAAGCGTGTTTTTGAATGTCCCCATGGAAACAATGCATCTATTGACTCCTTCTCCATCTGCTTGTTGGTGGACAGTCAAGGACATATTACAAAACTGTCTCCTTCATCCATTCAAAAAAAAAAAAAAAAAACAGTGGAGAAAAATATGTTTGATAATCAATAGTTATACTAGCTTCTTACACTCGCTCCGTATTTGGATAATAAAATGGATGTACTTAATAAATCCCAGTGTGGGTAATCTGTTGCAGCCAGAATGGAACTGTCGAACAATATACAGTAAAATGTTGATATAAAAACAAAAACATGTAGTGCTTTTAAGTATACTGTTAGGTTTATTCTTTAGAAATCATGTGCACATGATTTCTAAAGAATAAACCTGACAATACCCAGATGATAAATTATAGCTTAATTAGAGTGTAAAAGAGCTGGAAAAAAGAAATAATGGACAAAGAAGTAATGGACGATGTGAAACAGGCCTCAGGGTTGCAGTTAGAGACAGTTTTAGAACAATGTACCGGTAATTGTCAGGTGGGGTCGAGGCTGTTAGAGAACCCGAATACAGAAATGAGGGAGGTAGAGATGAGTTCTTGCAGGTTTAATGAAAGGGCAACAAAACAAAATCCAAGAACAAAATACTAGAAACCAAAAACCAGAGGAAAACACACAATGAACCAAGTAATGGCAAGAAACGAGCAATGAGGAAGTGCGGAGGTGGTATATATATGTGGAACAGGACAAAAAATGGGATATTGAGCAAATATGGAGCAGGTGTGGATAGAAGTAAGTAGAAGGTATCATGGTTTTGTTGTGGTTTTGAGGACCCAAATGCTGAGGCAGGGAGGCAGATGTGAGTTCTTGTAGTTCAATGTAGTGTTCACAAGCAACTGAGGCAGGAATCCAAAAATCCAACATGAAAATGTAAAACGAACTAAAACCATGGAGACATCAGGGAAAACAAGCATGAGGAGCCAGGGAAAGATGGGGAACCAGCACTGAGGAACTGCACAGGGAGAGTATGTATGGCTGAATGAACAAAGACAGGACTAATTAGCTGATTGGGAGCAGGTGTGAACAGAGGCCCCTAGAAAGGAGCTAGGCAAAAAGGGACCAGCACAAGGGGGCAACAGAGGGCAAGAAAAAAAAAACCTAAGAACTCAAATACATCCAGAAAACACAACAAGATAGGAATTGAAGCAATAAAACTAGAAAACAAAGAAAAACATGAATCAACGTAAAACTGAAAAATCAAAGAAAACTTAACAGAACAAAGACGGTGACAGAAGGGAGCCAAGGGGAAAGGAGACAGGCACAAGGGGGCAACAGGGAGTAACTCAAAAAATGCAACACAGCTTAAATATAACATGAAATGGAAAATAAACCAAAGATCAACAAAACAGAATTACATAGGTAACTGAAAACTCAAAGTCCAAAATGAGAGAAGCATAACATAAACTGAAGGTTCAATGATTTAATGTACTGATAACTATACGTTACCGGAGTTATAGTGTTCGAACAGCACTCAAAGAGTGTTTTAAAGCCCAGGATATTATTTGCTAACTGAACCCAGCTGTAATCCTTAAATCAAAACCTGTAGAGATTTTTTTTTGGAGGGAGTGTTACATTAGTAAAAAGGGTAAATATAAAAGCATGCAACATTTCTGTATGATAGATTTGTGTTTGTCAATAATACTAAAAGTCCATCATGAATTTTTGCATCACTTCCCAATTAGGCACTACTCTGGTCTATCATATAAAATCCCAAATAAAATACAATGTTTGGTTGCTAAAGGTTTGCTTTTACCCTTTCTTAAAGTAAACATTCTCAGTTTAAAATAAACTAGACAAAGGTGTTCAGAATGTAGGATCTTGTGATTCAGATGCTGTCCTGTTGAAGGGTTTGCGAGGCATCTGAGGAGTCATCTCCTCTGACCCTGCATCACGGTTCACAGCTCCTGTTCCTGCTGATTTTCCGGCTGAAATAGGTGTCACATTGCCATGAGCAGCCTCAACCAAAATTCTTAGATGCTTTCCTCATTGTAATTCAAAGGGTGGCGTGCAGCTGCAGCAGGTAAAATTCATGCACGAAGCACAGTCCTTTTATGAGGAGCCTCTAGTTCCTGTGCCTTTTGACAGTTAAGTAATATTTTAAGATCTGTCTGCAGTGTATTTCTGATGAAATCGGCTAATACAACAACTAATTTGCTGTAAACAGATTTTATTGGTATTATCATTGTTGATTTTGAAGGAGCAGCTGTTGAACTGAGTTTTGTCTCCAGCTCAAAGTAATGTCTCAAACCTATGGACCACCAGAAGGATTTTGGTATCTGTACGGATGCATCTCTCCTTCTTTTGCCTTTCTTCATTTCCACTATATCTGAACTCAACAGCGTCTCTGGTCTCTTCTCCATCTTTGAAATATTTCCTTTCCTTCTCTGTGATATGCTTCTTGCACACCACATCTTCACCTGTTTCCAACCTGCTTGGACGTCTTTCTTCACCTCAAACTACAGCACACCTCACCACTGTCTTATGGCTCCCATTAAGTTGCACAATGAATTTTTATATTTTTTTGAAGAAAAGTTGCAGAGCAGGTACAAAAAATGCAAGCACTGAACTGAAAAAACACACACACACACACACACAAAAAAAAAAAAAAAAAAAACAGTAACAGCCAACCCTAACAGAGCCAATGGAAAAGGGGAAGTACATGTCTGGACCACTCTAGCTTTTACTTCTTTGAGACACCAGACTTCCTCTTAGCACAGCTCCTGTCTCAGCATCCTGTCATATGCTTACTCCCTTTGACCATCAATTTCAGAAGCTACAACCTTAGTACTTTTTCATAGTTTGGAGCAAAGCTTCTGTTAAGAAACGCTCACCTCTGACATCAGTCAGTCTGTCACCACTGTTTTCCCGCTAACTATGGATGCAGGTGCATCTCGTTAATTAAAATGTCAGCAGTTTATCTCCATATGTCAACCCAAAAATTAAAAACTAACATATTGCATATAAATCACACAGAATGGAGCTTATTTTTTATCCATTGTGATGAATTTGGGTAAAGCTAATTGTAAATTGAAAAGCTCAATCTTATTACATATAAACATAATACAAAAATGAGTTTTAAAACAGAAATGTCATATTACAGTATTCTCCTATAAACATAATGTACAGTAGAGACTGCTGACTTAGTCTTCTACTTGGAACGTTAAGTGGAAAGAAAAGCAATGAAGAAGAAAGTTGCACTACTAAAAAAGATAACAATACCATCAGAGCCATAGCCAGAAAATTCTTATAAGGGTGGCCAGGCAATAACCAATGTATACTTAGGGGTGGCCAAAAGTGGATAATCACCAGGATCTCAGGATCAATCTACACTGTTCCAACAGGAACAAGCACAACGTCCATATTTCCAAGTAAAGACAAAGTATAGTTTCCTACTTCCTTTGCTAACAAATAGATGCATATATTTAAACATCCGTCTAGATAGAAGCTATATTGGATAAAATTCTTTCAGGTTTGAGTTCTGGAGCGAACATCTTTTACATTGTCATTACTTACCTACTTTTATCAATATCACTCTGCATTAAAATTATATTTACAAGTACTGATATCTACATAAAATTATAATTTAATAGGTTTTTATTAAAGTAGTTATTTAAAGTATCTCTTTAAAGTATTTCCCTGAGGGCTGCTCATTGGCGCAGTGGACTTCTGCCTTGCAGCAAGAAAGTTCTGAGTTCGATTCCTGGCCCAGGGTCTTTCTGCATGGAGTTTGCATGTTCTGCCTGAGCATGTGTGGGTTCTCTCTGGGTACTCCGGCTTCCTCCCACAGTCCAAAAACATGACTGTTAGGTTGATTAGCTTCTCTAAATTGTCCTTAGGTGTGAGTGTGTGCGTGAATGGTTGTTTGTCCTTTGTGTCTCTGTGTTGCCTTGCGATGGACTGGCGACCTGTCCAGGGTGTACCCCTTTGACTGCTGGAGATAGGCAACAGCAACCCTTGCCACCCCACTTGGGATAAGTGTGTCAGATAATGGATGGATAGATGGATGATTTCCCTGAAGACTCCTCAGACGCTCTCATATAAACTTGCAGAGACACATAATTTTCTCTTTACGGCATATAACACAAAATCTAGTTCTAAAAGAGCATGAATTCTGTAATCACCTCTAATGTTGGTATATTGATGTGCATAATTAACCACAGTGTGTGTATTGTCAAGTAACTGTTAATATATATCAAATTTAAATGATTTGAATATTCTACTTGAGAGAAAACAGTGGTAGGGGTAGCCACAAGGGTGGCCAATGATTGGCTAAGGCTGACCCCTGGCCACCCATCTAGCTCCCCCCCTGAATACCATTGACAGGACTGACAGTCTAGTCAAGGAGTGTAGTAAATATGATAAAAGTAAAAATTATCATACCAGGGTTAAGCAAAAAACAAAACCAGAACTTGTCCTTGTTTCTTATGTACATTTACAGCATCTGGAGGAAGAATGGAGACACATTATCCACATTATTAACGTCTGAGTTTTTAAAAATCAGTCATGAATTTTGGAGTCAAGTCATCTGGTGTTTTTCTATTTAATTTAATGAAAAAAAAACAAAAAACAAAGTATGTGTGTGACATCTTTCCTTTACTGATTAACTTTATGGGGATGAAGATATAATTTTCCAGCAGGGCTTGGATTCTGTCTACATTGCGACCGGCTGAAAACCCTGGACTGGTCTTCAGACTGCTCTGATATAAACTTCATGGAAAATCTATAGGATATTGTTCAGAGGAAGATGAAGAAAAGTTAAAGACTCAGCTTTTAACACATCAACATTCTCAGGTTGATCACATTCTTGCAGCATCGATGTAGTAATTAATACTGAGTATATGTAATAAAACAGATAAAATGACTGAAATAGTGTATTATTTATGCCAGGGGGCCAGTCAGACACTTTAGTTTAGGCAAGGCCAAGTTAAAACCTATTTTGCATCATTTCTAATAATAAGAATAACTTCCTATGAAAATAAAGGAAAATCAGGTGTAGGTAACATGCTTGACCTTAAATGCACTGAACTTGAGGTGTGTTGTTTCAAAAGAAGAGCAACAGACTCTGCTGAAGTGGTTTGGCGAGCGGGTTGCGTGTGCGCACCTGTTTGCAGCGCACGGATTGTGCGCTAAGAGGATGGGGACGCTCTGATTGCGCTCCACTGGAAAGCGAGAAGAAATAGCCCACCTCTGATCATCAGCGCGTCATATAATGTTTCAGCCGACGCCCCTCCCCCTGTCTCGTTTTCTCCCCTCACTCAACCTCTCCTTTGACTCGCAGAGGCTGCTCAGCACCGGCGCACGGCTCGCGGAGGACACGGCGAAGAAGATGGCTGACTCGGCCGGGCACTGCCAGCTCCCGGCGGCATCCCCGGCGTCACTCGAGCCGCTGAAGAGCCGCAGGACCTCCGCAGTGTGGAGGCTGTAAACAGCTGCTGCTCCCCCCCCCCTCTCTCTCCCTCTCTCTCTCTCACACACACACACGCGCGTGTCCACCCTCCTCCTCCTCTTCTCCCCTTCCTCACCGCAAATATTGACAGAAGTATCATAGAGAAAACATGGCAGAGATGGAAAAAGAGGGCAGACCTCCGGAAAATAAAAGAAGCCGCAAGCCAGCGCACCCGGTGAAAAGGGAAATAAATGAAGAGATGAAGGTAAAGAGGCTCCGTGCCAAGCTGCATGAGATTACGCATGGAGTGTGTCTGTATTAGAGCAATAAGTGAGGAGGATTCTGGCTGCATCTTTGTGCAACAAACTTTCATTTAAGATATTTGATTTTTTTATTTTTATAAAATGTGTCTTTTTAATTAATGTATATATTTATACATGCATGCTTGAAATGTGAGCCTCTGCATGCTGCTGCGCACAATGGATGCGGCACACGCTCGTTGCTTCACTTCCACTATTAAGTTGAAGGAATACTCTTAGGGGGTAGTGCCGCCTGTCATAATCACGCCGTTTGTGCGCTCTGTCTTCTGTGGCTCAACCCGGAGTAAATGGAAAATCCAGTGCGTCAGTGAAGGCGTCAACAGTGCGTCTACTATTACTATTATTGTTATGGCACACGTACAGGAACTAAGGGGCGCATCATTAGGAGATCAATGTAGGGGGAAAACACTAGTATTCCGTTATCCGTTTGCAGTGCTGCGTGGATTTGCATGTAGTCGTGTATGTGTGGGTGTGTGTGTATGTGAGGGAGAGTGTTGAGAAGCTGCCCAGAGGCGTGTGATCCAGATGTGCGCCTCTTTGCGCGCTCTGTCGATGGGAGCAAATTGTGTTCGACCCATCCCCTGTTTTTCCCTTGCATCCAGCAACGCGTTGTTTCTCTCAGTGGTTTGTGTTTCTTTCACTCGCTGCACGCTGGGATATTTGAGCTCCGTGTGGTCCATTGTGGAGAATGAAAATGTTTCTGGTATCCTTGTGTGTGTGCGGATGCAGCCCGCTTTGTCTGCATCCCCTCATTGTTTGTACACGTTTGGCTGTAGACTCAGGTGCAGCCGGCGTTTTTCACTGTTGAAGAGGATGGATGTGGAGGCGATCAGATCTAAAATTACTGCCGAGATATTATTTTTAAGGGATTTTTTTTTCTTTTTCAGGCAGAAATTATTAAAGGTTGTGAATCATGTCACTCAATTTCCTGTATACTGTACAAAGAGACAAATTTTTCCTTCATGCTTTGATTTTTTTTTACCCCTGCTGCTATAGTGCAGGTATAATAATTAGACAATTCCAGCTTGAAAATATGTTTTTCTTAGTTTTCACAGTATAAGTGTTATTTTCTGGAATTAGTGAAAAATGCTAACAGACAAAGGGTATTTCCTTTAAAGGTGCATCTCAATACATCAAAATACAAAGTAAATTTGTTGTGTATAATTCAATTTAAAAGTTAAACTTGTGTTATACATATTTATGACAAAAACATGATATATTTTAAGATTTTATATTAATTGTGTTTAGAATAAAATAGTTGTACGACTATAATTTTTTTATGTATAAAGGAAGGTCTTGGTATGTCTGCACAATGATAGGAACAGCGGCTGACTTAAAAGAGGTACAACATTTCAGGGAGAGTAAACCTCAAAACATTGCTACAAAACAGGCGGGCTGTATACTGAGAACCGCTTTCAGGCCTTTTAATGGGAAGTTGAGTGGAAGGAAAAACTGCATTATGAAGCAAAATACACCTAAGTCTTAGATCCACTTTGCTCCCCAGCCACATCCAACAAAATTTGATATTACAATTAAAATAGATTATCTCATGATATTCTGATTTATTTGAAAGGCATTGTAGATGGAGAGTTGAAACCAATACACTTATAAATTAACAAATAAATGAATGGTTTTGAAACTAATAAATGAAAGTCATCGATTGGCCCTTCCTTGGAGATGCAATGATATTCTCTTTGCATTTTTTTGATTATCCACCCCGACAATGCTAAAAAACCCCTTTAAAATGGCTTTGAGGTTGAGCGTGACACAGATTATCACCTTGTCCCCTGTCTGTAGACTCTTTTGTTTGTTTTGACTGTTTTGTTTCTCATAAGTTGTGGTTAAAGTGGACAAAAAGCAGCCCCCCCCCCCCCCCCCCCCCCCCAGTTTTGTCATTTTTGAAGACTCCTCATCTACGCTGTAGAACACTGGGATTAATGCAGAAGTTAGCCTTATGATAATTCATCACGCTGACCATATGATTGCATGATGCCAGTCATCACTCAGAGAGTCTTTTTTTTTTTTTGCTGGTATGACTTTTGTCCCCTGTTAAATGATAGATGTTTTGCGACACGGGTCATCATTTAAAATTCTGTGAATTGACATATTTTATGATGCATGTTGAAGCAGTGACATGTCAGTTAAACATCTCATTTGATGGAAGCGCTGCAATTTGTCATAAGGCGTCAGGTTTTGCTGTTTTTTTCTTCCAAGTATTCTGTATACCTTGGACTCTTTTTTTCATACATTTCTATTTGAAGATGTTTTTTTCCAGTAGGTTTTTAGGTATGGGAAACAAATCAACCAAAGCATAGTTCGTCAGGTTTATGTCAGCTGCCTTTCCTGATTTTCTTTCTGTTTCTTTAATGCATAACTTTCAGTTGTTTGATATTTAAATGATATATTTTACCTGACCTTCCTTCTTTTATTTTTTTTTTATATCTCAAAAAAAACATATCTGCACATTGCTGAATACTGTTCTGTGAATCACTTTGTTTTGCTAAAATGTGCATTGCTTTTCCACTAAAACCTTTACTTTCAGGCTGTTTGAACAGAATGAGAAATTAGAACCAAATCCCCTTTGCTCTGCAAAAAAGTAAAATCTAAATATGTGTTTTGTCTTTAAATAAGTGATTTCTTTCTCTAATTGAGGAGGTAAGTGAAACATTTTGCCAATAGAACAAGACAATTTACATTTGAAATAAGTAAAAACAATTGCATTCTTAAGAGCATATTATCTAATTATCTTATTATAAGTATAGAAACACTAATTCCATTGGCAAATCATTTGATTTACCTACTGAAATTAAGAGAAAATACACTTAATTGAAGATATTACTACTTAATTCTAGGTCATCTTTGCAGTGTGGGCATCAGGTTGATAATCTTTAACTAAAATTGTTAATAAAACGGCAACATGACAAATTTTTCAACTTTTCTTCTATAATAATATCACCCTCAACATTTCAGTCATTATTCTCCCTCTGTAGAAATACTTTTAGAGTTTGTTCAGATGCTCTTAGATAATCTTTCTGTAGCTTATTATTGGGACTTGTGTGAGTGTTTAGAACATTCATTTTCTCTCTAAAATCCACATCTTTTTAAATCCTAAGTTTATGTGTTTCAATAAAAGACATGATGAACAATATCAAAGCATTTATATTGCATAAGCGTTCAGGCTCTTAAACTGAAGCATTGTTAAAGCACCCTTTGATAACACTCCTTTCAGTTCAGTTATACAGATGGATTCAAAGTCATTTACATACAATCCCAGTTCAAACCTCCTTATAAAAAATACAAACAATTAATTCATATTTTAATGTATTATTTTGAATGGTGAAAACTTTCCTCTTTAGGGAAACATAGCCAGTTGCATGCAGTCATTAACTTTTCAGCAATTCCTCACATTGAGAAGTCCAACTTCTTCTCATTAAGACCAGTTTTGGGCCAAGACCGTTCTGTATTTTGAGCTATTCATAAATTATTTCACCTTGACAAGAAACTCAAAGTAGTGCTCCATCCCCAACTATATTTCACTGCGGGGATGGTGTTCTTGCATTGATGCACAGGGCTGTTTTTGCACCAAACATGTTTTGAATTATGACCTAAAAGTTAATGTGAAATAACTTATTCACCAACAAGGTTGGAGAGATTTTAGCCTTAAGTCCATTCCAGTAAAAAATGCAAGAGGATTTTCATCACCTTGGCAGCCTTTCTGAACAGCAGTGTGATCCCAAGAGGACTGAATGCTGAAACTGAATCAAAAACCACAGAAAACAAACCATAACTTAAGGTTGTCCACACATGCAGAAGGTTTGATGCAGCTTTTTATTTTTTATCCATAACTTTTTCATCCTATTAATTTCTATATTGTGTCACATTAATGTCACTCTAAAGGTTGAAAACGTAACATCTGGCAGCTACTGTATGCTTTTTAAAATCTATCATCTTACTTCACCTAAAATCATAAGTAAAACTGACTGAATAAAGATAATAAAGTTATTTTCAACTCATTTGAAGTCATGGATTAAATTCAAAGCCACTGGTGTAAAGTTTAACATTGTTTAACTTTTTTTGATAGATTTCAAATCCACTAATTAGAATACTAAACTATATGAAACAGTCTGGCTGCTCAGTGGCGCAGTGGGTAGCACTGCTGCCTTGCAGTAAGAAGGTTCTGGGTTTGATTCCCGGTCTGGGGTCTCAATGCATGAAGTTTGCATGTTTTCTCCCTGTGCATGTGTGGGTTCTCTCCGAGTACTCCGGCTTCCTCCCACAGTCCAAAGACATGACTGTTAAGTTAATTGGCTTCTCTAAATTCTCCTTAGGCATCAGTGTGCGCATTAATGGTTTTTTGTCCTGTTTGTCGATGGACTGGTGATGTCCACGGTGTACCCCGCCTTTCGCCCGTAGACAGGTGAAGATTGGCACCATCACCCCTCGCGACCCGCTTGAGATAAGCGTGACGGAAAATGGATGAAATTATATAAAAATTCTATTTCAATTTAACTGATAAGGATTCAATAAAATAATTGAATACAGCATCTTTGCTTTTACATGAAAGTTATTTTAAGCATGATCTTCTGATACAAACAGATTCTTCACCTTCCTATAGGATATTTTGCTCAATAAAAAGTCGAATTTGAAGCAATAAAATATTTCTAAGATGAGTTTAGGGATTTCTGTAAAGTTATTATTGTCTAATATTATTCTGTGCACATTCAGGAGATGTGATTGGTGCAAAGATGGTAATTTATTGCAATCAGATCTGTTTAATCAGAAAGAAAGCTTTTACTAATTAATAAAATGAACATAATCATATTAATTTATAACTTGAGATTATATTGGCATGTGTCTAATTAATCAACCTGTATCTATGATTAGGTTAAATCGATTTTTATCTCTGCAGATAAATTTCATCTGTTTAATTTGCAAATTCCCTGTGACAACATTTGCTCTGAACTACAAAACACCCACATTTATTTCAAAATTAAAAGGGAGAGGAGAAGCCAATAATAAAGATATAATAAAATATTTAAAGAATGAGCCACTTTTGAGGAAAGAAAACTGAAGGCTTTCCAAACATGGTCTGGAGCCCTCAGAGCGGCTCCTCTGCATTCAATTAACTTACTAGTTGTAGAAAACTTTCATGTAAGTTCCACTTAAGTTATGTATTAATTCCTGCAATTAAACCACTTTATTCCAGGACCCTGCCATGTAGGCTCTAAAAATCCTGCTGTAAGGTGATGAAAAGTAAGAAATGGAAAAGTTGAGAAGGTTCCAGAAAAATGACCTTTAGGTTCTGTAGAGTAGCCTGTAAGTTCAAGAAGCATAACCTATAAGTTGCATGAAATACCCTCCAAAACCCTGAATGTGAATTGCAGGGAAGGAACATTACTCAATGATTATCTTTTTTATCACTGCATTATATTAAATTCCAATGAAATGTGTACCCCATTTCTTAGGGAGCAGCGGGTAGCCAATTAGATTAGATTACCGTAGATTAGATTAGATTAGATTAGATTAGATGAGCTTTATTGATCTCACAGTGGAGAAATTCACTCGTCACATATTGGCATAGAAGTTACAGAAGGTGCAAACAGGGAGGACAAAGGTGCATTAAGAATAAGTAATATATATACAGTATATCCAGGTATATACAGTATATCAAGATAAATAGGATTAAGGTGCAAGTGTACATGTATCGCACACAATGTGCAGCTTAGGGACTCAGAGTAGCAGTCTGAGGGATTTAAACCTGGTCTAACTACACAACCAGCATTCCACGACCTGTAGGCTCTAGAAAATAACTCCAGAAAAATCCTCTATTAGTTCAAGGGAAGTTCTCTGTTACTTACTCCAGACAGGTACTTCTAAGTTCCAAAAAGTACCGCCTATGTTCTTCCTGCAAAAGTAACCTGTAAGCTTTAAGAATGTCTCCTGGAAGTTATAATAAAAAAAAAAATGAAGTAATGTCTAAGTTCAGAAAAATTATATCTAAGTTTCAGAAAGTATCAACTAATTCTGGAAAGCAGCTTGTTAATTTAAGGGATGTTTTGTCAGGGTTATGTTTTGGAACTGACTTGTTGAAGTTTTATATAATTTAATTATATTTTTCCTATTACATTGATATAATAAGCAGGGAATGGTCCATTTTTTTTTCTGTTTCCAGCTCATAAGCTGGGTTCTTCTGCATCCTTTTAGGTGTCCAGCCAGCACTGTAATACGATCTTAGTTAATCAAACAGATTTAGAAAAAAGAAACCATTTGCTCATTGGTGTATTGTGATAAACTAAGTAATCAACTTAATACCCATTAGAGCAGGATTCTAACTAAATCCTTTTTATTGATGTAATTCTTTATAGAATGCTTTGACAATTCCTTTTTTTAAATTCAAAATAGCGTTCAAGTTGGATCCCTTCATAGAACATAAATATTTCAGACCAAATATAGAGACAAAATACACACAGACAGACTTACAATGTGGCCTTTTGAGGGATCATACTCCTCCAACAAAGCAAACAGTCTGACAGTGTTCCCTTCATCTGACTTCATGGGTAAAATAAGCTCCAGTGAGTGGCTGTGGAAAAGGAGGAGTGGGCACGTTGGGGATAGGAAAGGCCGAGAAGTGGGCTGAGGAACAAGGGGAGGAAGGAATGTATACAGAGCTGGGCAGGCTAAGCTGTAAAAACTGTAACCTGAGCATCTCTGCCAGATCAAGTAACAAGAAAAGTAGAGGGGAATGAAAGCAGAGGAGAGGGAGAGGCGGCGGGGGAGTGGAAACCGGGGGGAAGCAACGGGGCAAAGTTGGCCTGTGGATTCAGGAATTTTATCACAGTGTTCTGTAACCTGCTCTGATTTCTTACCACAAGGCTTTCCACCATCATCACCAGTTAAGTCCTGCTGGCTATGTTTGAGTCTGTCTGAAGGGAAACATGTGGAATTTTATATATTTATATCAGAGAGGTTTGATATATAAAAAAATATGTCTGAGAGTTATCCATGTTTGAGCTGAATTTTTCTGTACTGTAAGCCTCTGGACATTTACATAAGCAAACCTTTTTTTCTTATTTTTTAAAGCTGAAGGAAATAATCAGTATTGTGAAATAAAATGACCTGAAAGTACAAACATTTTTTTCAATAGATTTGAGAGTTCAGATTGCTCCAGTCGTTGTCTGTAATTCGTCCAAAATAATCTGCCATGGCAAACAAAATCTAATGTGAAGAAACACCTTCTGAAGAATCGACATCAATGAGAAATGTTTTTTTTTTTTATGTGTCAAAGTTTCCAATTAGCAATCCATTATTTTCTGTTTCCCAAAGGCATAATTAGTATGTGGGACAGAGAGAATTTCTTCTGTCATTTGTCAAAATGGGAAAGACAGGAGAACATCCCTTTTAAATAAGGACGGGGTGCATGAATTTTTATAAGCCAGGATATGATAACAGGAAAAGAGCTGCAATCATTTGCATAAATCTTTACAGTTAAATAATGTTTATTCACAGCACATGTCGTCTCAAAGAACGTTACAGAAACAATACAGTTAAAACGTTTGCAGAGGCTAACCGGGTTTGGAGAGAGAAGCCGACATAGAAAAATAAGCAGATATGAAAAAGGTAACTGTTAACTAGCTCCATAGATGGCCAGGAAGACGCAGTCCGGCAGGCAAGCTCTGAGTCAGTTTTTATGTTAAAGAATGAATAAGAGCACATACAGTTTATTCTAGTAAAAGAAACATGACAACACCGAAAAACAGGCCAAGCTCCAACATGGCAGCAGCACAGCTGATATTTCAATCCAGGATGGTGTCAGAGTCAAGAAAGAACAGACCAGATGAAGTTACTATGAAAAGAAAAAGCAAAGAGAACATTAAGTTATGGCTGAAACTAGCAAATACTACAGAATAGAAGAACAGCGATAGAATGAATTAGAACGATAAAACATGGTCCCTATGTCCTCCAGCAGCCTAAGTATATAGCAGCATAAATGTAGAAAATACCTCAAGATAACCTAACGACTTTGGATTAGAAAGGTAGAGCCAACGTAGGGTCTGTCTGGACTGAAATCTCCCCCGCCAGGTTGGGCTGTTCTTCAATCAGAGCGTTAAGTAAAAAGTTTGACTAAAATATTTTACACTTTAAAAGTTTGTTACCTTGAATGTAAAGATTTGGGTCATTGTGTATCATTTCAATGCATGTAACTTCTTCATTGTGTGATCTATACCCATTCTTTCTCATTACTTTTATTACATTGTTCATCACTTGTTCTCTATTCTTTTCACACACCCTCCTTTTAATTTATTCTCTTGGCTTGTTTTTAGTAATTATCAAATCCTTTTGCTTTCCTACCTTTTGTCCTACCAGTTATTTCAATGTTGTTTCCAGAATCACATATCCTTTCAGAGTTTGGAGGGGATTTTTAATGAAAACTTTTAACATCTTTTTTTTTTTTATTAATGCTCGTTTTACAATGCTGTGGCATTTAGAGTATTCTGGCTGTAAATAACATCGGCCCTCTATGTTGCAAAGCGAGTTCTGTCCATTTATCTTCATTTTTATTCTGAGCATCGCTGTGCTGGAGTTTTTCATCCATGAAACAAATCCATGTGCTCATCTCTCAAAAAAAAAAAAAAGCAGTATTATCTTCCCTTTTTTCACAGGTGTATATTCAAGCACTCGCATTTGTGGAAATGATATTAAAATGTTACCTTAGCTGTTTAGATTAAAGGATGTAAAGGAGTAATGTACCTGCACACGGGTTGCTGTGCCTCCTTCGCCCCTGCACTTCCTCAGCTATGGAGTTGGTGCAATTGCTTTGATGAGTTGCCAGCAAGGATTGAGTGTCGCTCCTAATAACGCTCGTACTTTCTCAAAGTAGTAGGTTGACAGAGAATGGCAGGAAGGGAGGGCAGACACAGAGATGCTGTGGTTAACTTACGGCTTATATCCGCTTTGGGCTCGAGGACATTCAGGCCTGGGTTATGCTCTGACTCCTTTCTTCAATGGGTGGATTTTCTTCTCCACTTAAGGTTTCACCTTTACTAGGGGACAAATATCTGTGCTAGTCCCTTCATCCTTTTAGGTATTTAGTTAAAAATGATCTTTTGCTGTGTCTTTGGAAAACCATGATTGATTTTCTTTTTTTATTTTTTATTTGGAGTTGACTGTGACTGAGTAACTTTTATTGGGACAATGAAAAAAAATGTAACCACAACAACTAACTTTTGTTATATTTAGTAACCCTTGCAATATGATTTAAAGCCATTTATCCTTTTATATATTTTCTTGCCTAACAACTGGAAAGCTCAGTCAGTATTAATGTCAGTCCAACGCAAAGCAACTTATTGTGATGCAGAAAAAAATGTTTTTTAAGCTTTCAGCATTTTAATCATAAAACAGAATGTAAAAAGTTGTTTTTCTCCTCTTAAATATTATTGGTGTTGGTCAATCGCATATGGTCTTATTAAAACCTAATTCATATTTTTGGCTGTAAAGTTTTGCTTAAAGGTGCAGTGTGTAATAATTACAGGGATTAACTGACATAAATGTGATATATTATCCATATGTAAGCTAGTTATTATCACCTATGAACTTAAATTCTCAATCTTTATGTTTGCCTTGCCTTACAAATTGCTTTTTATAATTACTTAAAAAGAATTTTTGAATAAGGAAAATGAAATAAAACCTTTTGCTAATAGCAGTTTCTTATTTGTGCATCTCTTTCAGGGTATTTCCTTATAAAAGATTACAAAATATATATAATGATGATACCATTTAATGTAGAACCATAGCTATTAAACTTCTACATAACATTGGTTTTAGTTTAGCTATTACAAAAATACCCCCCGAAAGTTCTTCACATGACAGCGATGTTGTGTTAGTTCCTGTCAAAACCAAACTTTGACTCATGGAAGGAAATTTGACTTCCAGGAAGCTTAAGGCAGAAAGAGAACTGCTGTCATTTTTTATTTTAGAGGAGCAGTGTCTTCAGTGGAATTCTCCTAATTAGCAATCCATCAAACTTTCAAACTTTTTGTTTTCCGAAAACCTTGTTGAACAATGATAAGATTATTAGTAATTGTAGTGTAAACATATATACACACTGTAAAAAGTTATAACCTTTGGTTTCATAGTGTCTTGACATGTTTTATATCAATTAAATGTCAGAAATAATGTGACAGGGATTTTTTTTTAAACTTGTTTATTACTTTGTTCAATGATGGTGAAAAGCCTAAGAAGCCTTAAAACAAAAAATATTTGTATTTCTTTTGTGTAATTTTATATGCATTTTTAATATGTGTCTGTAAATATTTAGCTTTTGCTATACATATTTAAAACTCAATTACTTGCATGTTATTGGCTCCAATCACACTGCAGATAAAGCCTGATTGTGATCTGTCATTGACTACTGTTGCCCCACAGATCATTGGCTTCATTTTCCCGCTGACTATCTTTCCACTGTGGTAATTCACGACACAGTGATCAATAGCTCCTGTCATTCCTCATTTATAGTACCCTTTTAGCATTTTATTGAATTCTTCCTTGAATAACAGACTTTTATAGACAGGCCTAAAGTAAAGGAAATACACCATATTACAAATCTTTCTCTGCTGAGTTTAGAACTGAACCCCTTGTGCTGAGGAAACAAGGTTCTGTGAGGTTATGGTAGGCAGAAGTGGTTCTAAATGCCTCTCTGTGTTCTTGTTACTTTACTTCCAAAAAAGCACAGTAAAAATCAGCACTTTGCATTGATTTTCTTTGATTTAATCATTTTAGGTTTGTAAGATAATGCCAATTTCTGTACCATGTAGCATGTCACTTATGCACATGAGACACCATTTGTTTGAGTTAAATAATAATAAACCTATACACTGATGCCTTTTTATTTAACTAACATATTTATTATAATTTATTTAATTTCCCTTTGGGATTAATAAAGTATTTTTTAATTAAATAGGATGTAGGTTTTCCAATACAATGAAAAATGTTCGTATTTTCTAAAAAACAATGACGCAAAGTCTTCATACAGAAAGTTGCATAATGAAGCTCTTCTTTCAGGACAGTTTTTGAAACTAACTTGATGTTTTACTAGAACTTAAAAGTTAGAATCCCCAAATCTAATGGTTATTCTGCATGTTACTGTTTTATGTTGATTATTGTAGACTTTCTTCTTGCTTCCACAAAATGTACATGTTAGTCTCTTAAATATTTATTTATTTATTTAGTTTATTTGATAGGGACAGATACAATAACATAGACAAATTATGTTTTTAACATAGATCTTATAGCAGAAGCTTATTTGCAGCGCTTGTCCCTAGATGGGTTTACAAATCTAAGTTAAATATACAATTCAGTAAGATAGCAAAGTGGCACTGGTGGTGTTTACAGGACTAGTACAAGAAAGATAAACCTTAGCCGAACCTATTTCCCCAAGGATTAAAGATTACTCTCTATGGGCCTGTTAGTTGGATTCCCAAAACTAACAGGGCAATGTATTGAACTTCCAATTTATTGAACTTATATATCCTGACATTAAAAGTATGGATTACTGGGGCATGCAGGTGGAACAGTGGTTAGTGTGCACAACCCATGTACATAGGCCTTAGTCCTTGACGTGGCCGACCTGGGTTCGAATTTGACCTGTGGTCCTTTGCTGCATGTCTCTCCTGCTCTCTCATTCCCCCTTGCCTGTCTGCCTACTGTCAGAAAAACAAGCCACTAGTGCTGTAAAAACTCAAATATATATATATATATATATATGAATTACTCACCAACACTTGTTTAAAATGTTTTTGACCCATCAGTGCAGATTTCTAAAAGTCAAATTTGACTTTGCTGGAATTGACTGGTTATTCAGATTTGGAAAGCCAAAGCCCTTATTCAACTGCTTAGACCAACACATAATTTCTGTATTGTGCTGGTGAAGTTTATCAGTCTTCCAGGTCATAGTCATTCCAAAAACATTCAAAACAATCCGAAGGACTTGGTTTTCATATTTGAAGACGTTTCGCTTCCCAACCAGGAAACTTTTTTTTATTTCAAAATGTCAGGAATAGCATTGAGTTCGAGGTTTTATACAGTAGTCAAACAAAGCCTTGTTTTTGTTTTAAAAACATGCAAATTGGAACAGACGAAGGGGGAAGGGGTACAATTTCCGTATTGTCATCATCATTTCACCATGTTTTTTCTCCCACACTGTTTACATTTGATCACTGCTGCACTTTAAGGAAATGTTATGAAAGCTGTACGAAATTTCCTTTTCTAAACACCGAAATAACAGAGTCATCGCTTTTACTAAGAGTCTAAGGTGCCAATTTTACCCAGTCTTCTCCTTGTTGAAGTATGAACCTTTATTGTGGGGAGTGTTGGCCCAGTGGTTAGAGCAGTGCGCTTGAGAAGGTTGCAAGTACCCAGTTTGATCCCCACAGCCTCCACTCTGGATTTCTGAGCAAGACCCTTAACCCCACACTGCTCCCCGGGTGCCACACAATGACAGCCCACTGCTCCCCAGCAGGCTGGGTCAAAAAGCAGAGAGTGAATTTCCCCATTGTGGTACAATAAAAAATATTAAGTTTATGAAGCAAGTGAGTCCTGAAGTGCTTAAGATGCTGTTTTGGATTCTCGTGTGATTTTATGGAGGAGCTGCTGATATGATTATAGTCTTAAAGTAATTTTCTTAGTTCTGCTATCCCTAAAAAGGTTCACTTCTAGATAATGGATTTTACTGTGTTTGCATGGTATCCCAAAGCCTTAGAAATGGCTTTGTGACTTTTTAGCAACAGATAGATGTCACTTACTTTGTTTGATCTATTCTTGAATTTCTCTAGATTTAGGATAATTGGTTACTTTCTGAGATATTTTAGTCTAGTTCATGCTGCATTACATTCTTATGTGATTTCTTTTTTTTACCAAACAAGTAGCAATCAAACCCCAAGGTTGTGGTTCGTAAAACTAAACAAAAAATGTGGTTAATTACAAGTAATTTATTATTTAATATGATAAGGATTACATTATTAGGAACAGCTTGGTTTGGGCAGCATTTCTAAGAGAATTTGGGAAATGTTTTTTTTTCTGTAATTTACTCAAGCTATTGTTGTCTAATGATCTGAAACAACAGTTACGGTACCTTTTAAAAATCTAAGACTTCTGTCAGGGGGAAAGATACTGCTGGCAGCATTGTCATATTACGTTCAGGAAAGTTAACTGGATTCTTATGAACCTATCGTTTTTTTTCCCAGAGTTTTGCAGAGAACACCATGAACGAGTTGCTGGGTTGGTACGGCTATGACAAGGTGGAGCTGAGGGACGCTGACAACTTGGAGATTGGAGAGATGCCGCAGCACATCTCAGTGCTAAAAGGTACAATACTCACAGAGACGCATTTAATTATTTGTAAAAATGTCAAAAAAAAAACACCTTAAACCAAAAAGAAATACTTTTTTATGAGAAATTTAGTAAGTTTATTTGAATTCTGCAATTTTAACCAAGCTTTTCAAATATGGGAATATGGGAAATGACCATATACTTCTTGTTAGATAAAGATTTTTTTCCAAATAGCTGCTTCTCCAATGTCACTGCATGGCTGGCACACATCCTGTTTATTTATTTTGTTTTAATAATTTAATTTGTTTATTTGTCAGGGACAGTACACATTGATGAACATTTCTGTAAATGTGTCAGTATTAGCTCTGAAGCTCGTTTTCAACTTTTTTTCCTGGGCAAGAAATATAATGCCAACAACAATTACAAAAAAATTAAAAATGTAAAAAATCGAGGCTACATAGTTACAAGGGCAGGTCACACAGTTCAAACAGAGATATTAGCATAAATATGTACAGGTATTTACAAGGTAACACTCGATCCTGACATTTGGCTGAGTCATGCACCAGTACCTGTGTGCTGTAGAGCGACAAATTGCCTATAGCTGTAGACTTTATAAAGCAGCAGCAATGATTTTCATAGGTTTCATGCAGTCTCTCTATTTTGAATTCAGTTTCTATAAAATACGGGATCAAGATATTAATTCTGATGAAGACCAGGTGTAAACTATAACCTAAACTATCCTAGAATATATATTTAAGCCTACTTTTAAACGCATTTTTTACAGTGTGGACTGAAATGTTCTCCACCTCTAGGTAACCTTAGGATCTTACATTACAGCAGGATATGCAGTGAGGAGATACATGCATGAAAATCCTAAATTTATTTAAATCCTATCTGTTGCACAGAAAACTCCTTGCCAAAAATCCCAGGTTCAACAGAGAGCAGTGAGGGCTCTCCCGATAGAGCCAACAGCTCCCTGTCCCTGCCAAACTCAAGAAATGGAGTCACTGAGCCATCCAGCACTCCATCCACCTCCACGCCAAGCAGCAGGGAGCATGGCAACATGCCAGTCATGGTCCCCATGATCCCTCCACCGCTTATCAAGCCACCTGCAGGTATTAGCATAAATGCATTTTTCTTTTGGCATTTTCTTTTTGTTGCCTAATAAAAAGTTGTGTAATACAAGTTAATGAAAAACGTGTAAATGATTTATGTTTAAGACAAAAACAAACCTATGGATTTGCATTTTAGACTAAGTTGTCATGGTCAAATCTGCTTAAACTGCTGGTTTTACCATAAACATCTTTCCTGGGTTTTTTAGTCAAATATTTTAAGACTTGATCTGAGTCATGGCTTGGCCTTTCTTGCCAGGCATGTCGACTAAACTCTGCTTCTTCATAAAGACATGTTAATCAAGGTGGTGTGTTACCTAGACTAAAAACTGTAAGATGTTTGACACCCTAGATCTATGAAACTCAATATCAGTTAAGAACTGAACTACAGTGCTTGAAGTCTCATTTAAGCAAACTGAATGTTTCAGTTTATTAAAACAAGACATGATCTAAGATGGAACCTTGAGTTATTCCATGTGTAAGTGGTCAGCAGCACCACACAGCATTCCCTAAGCTTCCAGCCTAAACTCTGCCTTGCTTTTATTATATTTATCATTATATTTATTATTAAATTGATAAAAAATACAGCATTCATTATCATTGCTGATGATATCTAAATCTGCCTGTGAATTAATATGAAAACTGATGTTTCTGCTAAGCTTTATTTAGCTGTTTAAATATTAATCTGGTATACATACCTCAGTGGCGGCTGCTGCTCTATGAAACAGGTGAAGCTTAATCCAAAAAAAGTTAAAAACAAACCGATGGACTTTGTTTTCTAAGTTTGAAGATATTTTGCTTCCTGTCCAGAAAGCTTTCTCAAATCAAAATGTCTGGAGTAGCTTTTGAGTTCCAGGCTTATATGATTGTTATGGCTTAGAAAACATGCAGTCTGACTCGAAAACAGGTCCACCCCTTGGAAATGCAAATGAACCCGAAACTGGCCCATGCCTATAAAAAAGGGAGTCGTTAGGGTTGTTGTTGGCCTGGCTTAACATGTGCAATATTTTGACCACCTGCATGGCAATGAGGATTGAGGTGATATTGGGAAGGAATAAATTCTAATGCTGTATTACAGGTTTGAGTCCAGCCTCACTGGAATTGACGTATTTTGACGTTTTATCCAATCAGGGCTCTACTTTATCATGGGTTACTTCAGTAGACAGAGGCTCGACCCTCAACAGGGATTTCAGGCAGCGTCCTGCTGCTCCGGAGCTGAGGGGACATTGCTTCTGGGAGCGGAATAAACATCTAATTAATGCATAACATCATGAAATTAGATACATGTTAGCACATATTTAATGCATTTTAATGACTAAAGTTATGAAGTTTGACAATGTATATTTTACCAATCATTTTACGAAATCTACAGGGCAGCTTTAGCCTCCCTAGTAAACACCACTGACATACCTTTAAATCTCAGAAAGAGACTAGAAAGAAATGTTGCCATTAAGAATCCCACTAATCTGACAGTTACATTAAACCTTTCACTTAGTTCATTACAAGATACATTTTTTATATATAATTGTTTTTTTTTTTTTGTTAACCCTCCCAAGAGTTAAAGAACAGAAGATAATGTCACTTCTCCATCATTGTAAACAGCAAAGTCCATCAAGATGATGTAGTAGAGATGATCAGCCGTCTCAGCTGGAACCCTAAACTATTAAAAATATACTGATCTCATATAAAATATTATAAGTAGTTGAAACCCACAATGTATCTCTTTTGTTATTTGTTTCAAAAGGTGCCATTCAATTGAAGTTGACAGTGACTGAATCAAATGCTTATAAATAGTGAAAAGTTTGGCCTCTATATCATCCAGGGACAGCCAGCTAACAAGCTTGATACCTGCTGTACACCTTGGTTTCTCTCGGCCGCCCAGTTGCCAATATAATATCTCTCAGAGGAAATGTCTGCGCGCCACGGCCTGACAGGGGCTTCATTATCCCTAGTGTGTTCTGTGGACAGGAGGCTGCTACACTCCAATGGAGGAAGCGTGCTGCTTTGGCATTGCCCTAGAAGAGTCCCCACTGGCCCTGCCCAGGCAGGGAAACAGATGGTGCAGCCCCACTTAAAGCCAGGAGGCCCACGCCTTCCTAAACTCATCTCACCCCCCCCTCAAAATCATTCACACACACTCTGAATTATTCATGGATTCCTCTAAAATCCCACAAAGGCCCTTTGAGGTGCAGGTATGGAGAATGATTGTGGCATGTAGTCGGGGGGGCTGCATAATTACAGCAATAACTGTCGGCCTAAGTGTTTCCAAGGAGGTGCAAGCATCTAATTCTTTATCAATATATCTACTGTAGGAAGATCCTGTGATTTTGTTTATGTTTTTGTCCATTCTGATCTTCATCAAGCTTGAAGATATGCTATTTTTTAGCCTAATCCTGGCTTCAATAATAATCCCTGTAGGCACTGAGATTATGTGAATGAAAAAAGGAAGATTAAGGGAAGATAAAAATGCAGATTGAGCATACTTTCCTGTTTTTAGGGCCCAAGAGAGTTTTTTCCTCCCATAATTGTGAGTTAGTGTTTACATTAAATGGGATGGCCCTGTAGATCCATTAAGCTTCGGAAGAGGTGAAAAGCCCTTCCAGCAGTGATAAAGAGGTGACACGAGGTGAAAAACTAATGGGCCTGCTTCCTTCCCACCCTCACCCGCACACAGCCATAATGTGATAATTGGAGGATACTACAGGGAATATCGGAGGATCTTTCTCATTTCAACACCAACTGCACTAAAAGCCCAAATCTCATCATCAGCAGTCACAGCTTACCACAAAAGAGGCCTTTCACTGTCACCGAGGGGCTTTTAAAATAATTTGCTACTCAGACACGGCAGACGTTTTATTTGGATTAACTGTTTAACAAGCCAAGACTGGAGAAAATCTAGAGTTAGGCTAAATACCTGATCATCAGTGTGTTTGTTCTCTGCTGTACTTTCTGCTATAAAAATCCCAATCCCTTAAAGGTATAGTGGAGGATGTTCTTTTTCCAGGTGGATCATCAAAATAAGTGGTCCTCCTAACTGTCAATCATTCTGGTGATATGGTTACATAAAGCCGTCCTACGTGCTCATCCCCATTTTCACTTACTTGTGGTGAGTCTGACATAGTGGAAAAATTGAAGATCTTCTTTTGGAAATTAAGCTTGTATGAGTGATGCTAACAGCAAATTTGAAACAGAGCGTGCACGAAGAGAAATGGGCTTGTGCATGCTCTCGTACACGTTTAATAGACGGTCCCCTATCTGGAGCGGGTAAAGGGTTGTGCATAGGCATTTCTTTTCTTTTTTTTAATGGAGAGGGCGGGGTCTTTGCGAACATTTGCAAAAAATCCTCCAACTATACCCTTAAGAGATCTGTGCATGTGGGAACCAAAATACTGTTGAAATGTTTTTGCTATTCCAGCCCTCCAATAACTTTTTCAGGACACACTGGTTAAAAAAAAGAATGCCATTTCAACAATTACGTCAAATATTTACAACTTTTCTGGTCATTCAGTAAAGTTGTTGAAGTCTGAGTGACACATTCAGTCACATTTACAAACCTAAGGAAAGTTACAGGATTTGTTGGATATAATCAAAGGATTTAATTATATTGTATTTTCAAATGTTTTTGCAAATAAATTCTACTTGCTGTCACTACTTAAATGCCATATCAACAAACAACAAACCAAAAGATAAAACATATCAAACAGCAACTGTTCCAGCTTCATGTAGTGTGACTGTTGGATAAATGTGTCAAAGGAACAGAAACTATATACCTTCAAGTTCAAAAAACGCAATTAATCTCCAGAGTTGTTTGTTAATTAGCAGAAAGAATAAGGCAAATTATATCATATAACCAGACGTTAGTCACATTTATATTGTATAGCGACATTCTACAGGCTTTACTCGTTGTTTGTGGATTTTACCTAAAAAGCCTCCAGTTTATTTTGCTGTTGCTTCCAGATCTAATTGGCTTATTCTTAAACTAATTCAAACAGATCAGCTGGAGATAGTTGGTTTGTGTTGTAGGGATTTTCTGGTCCAATATCAGCCAAAAAAACAAGTAATGAATTATTTTGTCTTATATCAAAAATCTCCAATAGATTCATGCTGATAGAAACAATCAACTTCTCTCCACTTCTTTTTAAAAATGTATGTAAGTCATTGGTTAATTACCAAAAGGTCAGCAGCTCTCATGGCTACTGTTGTTTACTATTATTTTCAGTTTTAATAATATCACTTGATATAAAATAAGAAATAATTTTTTGTTCTGTGGTTATATTGTATTTGGTCAATGTAAGTATCAGTCAATAAATAAAAGCTGAAAAATCAGTAAAAACTGAAACAGGAGTAAAGTTTTCCTCCTTAGTTTTCTGCATCAGTTTCTGCTTCACTTTCTGCTTTTCTCCAAAATTTCCTGCACTAGAAAAACGACCTAGAAATAAGTAAAAATTTCTTAAATTAAGTTTAATTACCCTTATTTTGAGTAGGTAAATGAGATAATATGCCAATGGAATGAGCATTTTTACTCTTAAAATAAGATGATTAGATAAAATGCACTTGAAATAAGACAATGCAATTGTGTTTTCTTATTTTAAATGTAAATGTAAATTGGCTAAATGTGTCTTTTACCTCCTCAATTCAAGAACAAATGCACTTATTTTAAGAAAAAAATGACTTATCTAGATTTTTATTTTTTTCCATAGTGCCGTAATATTTGTACTTCCCAATCCTTAACAGGTGCTTTTGTTTATATTTGGTTTCTTTAGCAGATTATTTACCCAATTTACCTCACCTTATTTGCAATGTATCTTTCTAACAATTCAATTTTTGTCTCTTTTTTTAGAAGAAGATACATTAAATGTGCAGATAATGTGCGCTTGGTGCCAGAAGGTTGGCGTAAAACGCTATTCTCTGAGCATGGGGAGTGAGCTGAAGAGCTTCTGCAGCGAGAAGTGCTTTGCTGCCTGCCGCAGGGCCTACTTCAAGAGAAACAAGGTAGGAGCTCTTCCTTATCCTGAGCCTGAGCTTTTCCGGGTAAAGGGGGTAGGGGGGGTCATTGGTCTCTAGTTAAACTGTTACAACATTACTGATAATGACATAAGAATGATGCTGGGTGATTCATAAATACACAAAACTAACATGAATTAGCAGATTATCTTTGACTTATTCATTCTCATGAAGTGAATAAACATTAAGAAAAAGTTTGAGGGGATTTTATCCCTTCAGCTGTTTTTTTTTTTTATGTGATTTAGAAGGAATCCTTTTAATAGACACAAAAAGTACAAACTTCTTGCTTTATTTTCTTCAAAGTTAACAAGCCCAAAACAATTTTACTTCTAAACGCTTCTCTAAGTTAAACTTAACAAACCATAGAAACTCACAACAAGAAGAGAAATCCAAAGTAATATCAGAAAAAAAGTGCTTTCCTCCATACCATTATTTCTTTTAATGTGATTATTCGACAGTCGTCAGATCCCCTGCATTTTGTGGTTGCACAACAAAACTGCTAATTGACTTTGGTTAGCGTTGTTTAGGTAGTAGCTGCATGCAATTAACTCTGCCTTTGCAAACCCTTATGTAATCTGTAGTTTAATATAAAGTCAATATAAACAGCTACTTCTTTAAACTTATAAATGTAAATTGATGTAATGTAAAATACTAAATTTTTCTGTTTCACTGCCAAAAATAAGCTTAGCCACGAAGCTGCAGAGACTTTGTCACTGTAGAACGTTTTTCTAACTCTGCTCAATTTGTTTTTCAAATGTATTAGAGTTGAAATACACCGAATAAGCAAGTGTAAACATATTTATAAAATACATTTTAGGACATCCTCAGGTTTCAGAAGAAAATGCACCGGATATGAAGAAAACAAGGTACCAGGATATTTTGGTTAGTATATATTGAGAGCAGTTTTTCTGGTATCTTGCTAAAGCCAGGCATACACTGTACCATTTTTTTTTACCCTTTTTCAGGCCAATTCTCCAGTTGTGCGAGATCAGGCCGACTTTCAGCCTCATCGTGCGTCCTGCGTTGACGGTAACGAGGGGCAATTCGCCTCTCGCGACCACCTCCTGATCAAAAATTGTAAGGTTGGGAGAAAATCGAACATGTTTGAAATTCAGTTGGCCGTCGTGAGGTTTTCCTGAACAAATTCTGCTGTTGAAGCAGAGCTACGAGCGTCTACGAGCTGATTTACCAGAACCTCGAGCATTACGCATGTGCAAACAATGGAGTTCTTCTTCTCCTTCTTCCAGATTGATGAGTCCGACCAGCGTCATCACTCCGCGCTGAGTCCGACGTGGGGTTTTTGGATGTGCAGTGTGAGGAAAATACATTGTGAGCTGTTAACTTTTAAACCCTGTGGTTTTATCATACAGTTTGAGCTGTAGCTGCTTGCAACAATTGAAAATATATCTCAGTGTATGCCTGGCTTTAATAATCAACCAACAAAGTAATAAATAGCGAGAAAAACATGACTGCATTCAGACAGGTATGTAGATATGAATAGTGGTGGTGGGTGGATTGTTGCAAAATATCGGTAATTAAGGATGTCCCGATCAGCATTTTAGGCCTCCGATCACGATCTGATCTTTTAACCTCAAATTCGATGCGATTTCGAGTCCCGATTGATATTCTGATTTCAGTATTGAAATGTATAAAACTTAACTTTTAATAAGACTAATATTTCATTATTATTGTAAATCCCATGAAATCAAAATCTTACTGAGAATTAAAGGTCAGCTTCAATTTAATATTTTAGAAAAACACTGACTTGGTACAGTATTATCAAAAAGAAAGTGCTATCCAAGATTCACTTTTAGCTTATTAGTGGTTAACATAGGCTGCCATAATGTCAATAAAAAACGAAATGTACTGAGCAAATTTTAAATGCCCTTTCTCATCTTAAATGTGGTGTGAACAGATTGACAAATAGTCACAATGTAGTGTCTCGATGGAAGAGCATAGCTGGGGTCCAAAACTTCCGGAACACGAGTTAGTCTAACATTCTCAACTACTGAGATGGGCTGGTTGTTAAGAGCAACAAATTCGACCAACCTTTCTGTGAACTTCTTTGCTCTCTTATTTTCGTTGGAGTATTTGTCACTCCTCATAACGTCCAGCCCTTGTTGCTTTGCTTTAGCAACCTTTCCATCTGCAGCTTCACAAAACGCTTCATACACATTGTCATGTTTTGAATCAAGTTTGTGGTGTTAAATGTAGCTCTGCTGCTACCTCCCCTTGAAATTGCAATGTTGCAGACATTGCAAGTAGCTTTAGGACAGTCTTTGCTTGCGGGAGTAAAATATGTCCACGCTTCTGACATGCTTTCTATGGAGGTTTGTATTCCGCAGCTACTGGCAGCCGTTACTTGTTGGTACATTATGGCAGTTGTATGTACAGATCTGCGAGCTCCGATCATTGGAAATTATGAAAAGATCAGGGTCAATAAGATCTCGAGATGGGGATCGGGACATCCCTATCGATGATATCGATTTAGTTTTAGATTCCCTCTTCTATGCAATTGCGCTGTTTCGCCAAAAAGACAACAGCTACGGTGGCCGCCACAAGACTAGCTGAGTAAAGCGGGAGTAGGCAGCCTCCCCTCGTCCCTTTGTTTCTTTTTTCTGCAGCGAGGCTTCTGATAATAATTCTTTTGTTATTATATTAATAATGATTTTATAATTTTATATACTTTTTCAGTTGATAAAAATGTTGAAAATAATTGCAGCAGGAGGGAGAAATGTAAATGTAATTTAATATCTGTATTTACGTTTCTAAACTTTCAATTCACGTTTGAATTATAATTTTTTACTAATTTCCAACTTTGTGTTGTCTTCCAATTTTTCCTTCTTATCTTAGTAATAACATGTTTTTAAGGTAGTCGCCTATAAACCACTAAATTCTGTGATAGGTTTTATTAAAAAAAATAAAAAACCTTTAGTGAACAGGGTGAACATTAACACCCTGATGACTTTCTGCTGAGGTGTAGAAACTGGATCTCCACAGACAGAAGTTAGTTGTTTTAGTGCTCTGGCTAAAGAAAATAAAAAAAAATCCTAAATTCCCGTTTTTTGGAGATCTGATTCCGAGTGCCTTTTTTTTCTTTTCTTTTTTTTTAAGGCTTGAGGATGTCCTGATACTAATCTTTAGTGCTAACTACGAAACTGATTAATCACAAACATAACATTATGAGCTATTTGCTTTTCTCTCATGTTTTCTTTTACGTTTCATATTTACACAAAAATATAAATTGAATTATTAGTTTTCAGATTAGGCCAAATAAATACATTTATCATCAGCGTACTTGCACATGCACAAAGCTAGTCTAATGCTACCATTTGACTGCTTATTCTCAAAAGCTATTATTAAAATTGGGCAGAGAGTTTCTATCAGAAATATAATTTATTGCATCATAGATAACTCCTTATCTAGTGAGTTTGATGTTTATTGCTCACAGCATAGCAGCTAATATGGACTCAGTGCAAACACACAATACAGTTCATACTGTCCAGAGACAGAAACCATTCCGGATAAAAATTATTAGTTTCTCATATTCAATAAAATAGGATTATATGTGAATAAATAGGTTGTATCTTAGTTGATAATGCACCTCCAGATATGACAAATAAAAGTTTTACACTGCTCTCTGCAGGAAACGTATTTGAAGTTTTCAAATAGATTGCAATTTGCAGTTTTGGAATCAAAGCAGTAACTTTTTGTAGCAGCTGTGTAATAGGTAAATATAATATATCATTGAATAGCTATCTTCTTGTAGCCTTTTAGCATATTTTGGTTGTAAGTCTTATACTTTCCTGACTTATTTGGATCAATGCACATCAACTTTACTTGAATAATGTTTTTTTACTTCTTCACTATTTTAAAAAGTGACTGATTGCTCCTCTGTATTATCTCATATTTATACCCTTAGAGAAACAGGAACGTATGCACTGCAAATCAAAGGTTTCCTGGACACTTTAATCAACCTAAAAAAAATCTTTAACTTTCATTTGCTTTTTACATGAATTGTTGAGGCTCTGAATGTGCTGCTCTTCTGTTGAAAAGGTTGGATTTAAAGCGGGATTTTTATAACTTATTCAGTGTTAGATCGTACTCCTGCAGTAAAAGATTATTGATTTGAAGACCTTTTCAAACACCTTTACCAGGACCACCATTAATAGTGGAGGTTGCTCTACCTACTAAATTAAATCTTGTTTAACTGCACTCTCATTTTCTTTGCTGTGGTTAAACAAATCTCCTTTCTCTTTTATACCCAAGCTGGGATATATAAGGAATTATACAGTGAGTATATCATATTTCACTCTACGTTTTGTCCGTCCTGAAATTCATCCAAATAAGCACAACACTACAGCAGATAAATGCACCTGAACTTTCTTCATTTAATGTCTCTCTTCCCTGACACTATTTCCCAAAGCATGTAAAATTCAACCTGAATGTTCCAGCTGCTGTATTATTGTTTATAGTATTATTCGAATGTGCTTTTTTAAATATGATTTTGTTTAGCATCAAAGTAGAGTGTAATCAACTAAATGTTGACAGAATGACAGATAGCTCAGCTCCCTCTGGTGATTTAAAGCATTCAATGACATTTGAAACTCAGTGGGAAACTTTGACAGGTGCAAGAACAACTAAACTTTATACTACATAAAAAAAAATACCTCTTTTAAACATGTTTCATTTATATCTGCGCAGATTAACCAGGGAAGTTATTGCATTATACTAAATAAAAAGCTTATTTGAGGTTTGTTTCTTGCTTTTATTACACTGTCTAGATTAAGAATAGATAAAAAATGTAGTCAAGAAAAAACAGGAAAAAAGATTATGAAGTGAAAATACATAAAGAGAAAGAAACATGTGGGCAAAAAAAGACTGATACCATAAACCAAGAGCCGTTTTTCATGCAATATGACTGAACCCAGCTGCGTCATCTCCTCCACTTTCATTATTTAGCTTCAGCTTTCTAACTGCCTGCCTCCCATTAAGACATTTGTAGCCCTATTGTTATCCCAAACCCACCTTAAACCTATCTGTTACCCCTACCACACACTTCACCACTGTCTCGCCGCCCTGGAACATGCCTTCAGATAAGGTAAAGTGCAAAGTATTCATATTTCGGGAAATTTTTCAGGTTCTCTTAAATTCCAACTCAAACCTAAGTTAATTTATTTTCGTTTTATTTGATTTACCAACAGAAAATACGTTGTATTGTTGGGATTCCAGACAAATTATGCCCTCATATGAACAGTATCTGTTAACATACATTTTTTTTATGTATTGCAGCCTAATCTTAATTGGTCATCCATGAGATGGTTCTATCTACAGTTGTTCTCGATTTGCATGTTAAAGGATTTCAGATTGCAGCTAAGCTACACTGGGCTCTATTAAGAGATATCAGACTAAAACAGTTGATAAATTTATGGTATATCACTTAAAATATTTGGAAGATGAAGAAAATGATTGTGTGTAAGACATGGTACATCTTCCCCCCAAATGACTCTCTCTTTAGTGTAATCTGTTTTCTTATTTGGTGCAGTCAACTTTCACCTCAACAGATTATGCACGCTTTTAATAATTAACCTGCAGCTGTTCTATTTGCCAAGAAGACATGCTGGCTGTTTCATCGGCAGAATGCACGTGTTCAAACATCCCAAACAGAACAGTTTTCCTCTCCCTCAGTGGCTCAGATTCCATATTTTGTCTGGCTGTCGCACATTTATGCAGTCCATTTGTGTAAACGATACCCATATGTTTCTTTCCCCATGCACCCACAAGGCTGCACACAGCAAAGCGGCCTGCAGGCTTTCTCCTATTCCTCACATCTCCCCATGTTTGTGCACGCTTTGGATAGAGGTGTAGACATAGGGGGGTGGGGGGGTTGTGAGTGGGAATCGTGTTGCATGAAGCATCCTCAGCTGCTTCCCTCATGAAGTCTAATCCCCTTCTCGTGTGACGACGGTAGCGACTTTCTCACATCTCTGCATAGCTCCACATTATCCGGGGCTTGTCTGTGTGCAGTGAATGATGATGGATAGTTTAATTCAAGCTAATCACTTGTGTTTCTGTTTACTGTGTCTTTAGCCTCTTCATTTATATGGAAGAAACCACTTCTAAACTTCCAGCACTCAATTATTCTGTGTCTCTTCTGCTAATGACATACATAAAATCACAGCTCAACACACTGAAAATCTTTGGGGAATGATGCTGAAGTTCTTTGAAAAGTTTGGGCTGTTTGCATGAACTAAACAAATCACGTTAGCCTTCAGCTGTTGATGAAAAGCTCCTTAGCTGCAGCTCCTTTAAAATGATTAAATTATGCAAGGTTCACATTTATCAAACTCCCGCTCGTATAGTAAGAAACATGCATACAGTACATAACACAGCATGAAGTTTGAATTGTAACGCAGATCCCTAATGTTGCACAAGTTACCTTTGCTGTCCGATTAAAGTGATCAGCTTTTCATTTTGCTCATACGTAAGTTATCCATGGTCAATATTTCAAGTATTGAAACATAATTCGTCATGTAATGGATGGACCCAGCAGCAGAGAGGAAGGAGGCAGAATCACAACAAAGATGACATTTAAGGAAATAAAATAAAAGTAAATAAACATATAGAGCGCTTGAAGACACAGGGGAAACGGGCCAAATAGATTTTAGGATTTATAAGTGCTGGATCTGTAATAATTGGATGGGTGGATGATAAGACCAAGCTGCAAGTTGAAGGGAAAGGAAGGCTGAGGAGACAAACCTGGTAATGGTACTACATGCTTACACATACAGAATTTGAACACAACAGCAAATGAAAACTCAGAAGAAGCACTGGGATAATAATAATAACTGCACAGAAAATAGCCTGTAAATAAATGTGAAGTCCAGCAAATCATGACATAGCCATGCAGTCTATGCAGTATTTTTCCAAAACAAATTAACAGAAAAGCTATTTTAAGCCAAAAACATTTTAATTTTTATCACAGGAGATAATAATGAATAGCAAAGTCATCCTTTATTCCGTATTCAGCGTATTCACATGTAAATCGAATGCTGAGATAGTGGGAGAAGCAGATCACTATGTAGCTGTTGAATCATTGGGGTTGAGTTCAGTTTTTTGTGTCACAGATTGTTTTTTTTTTCTTCTTTTTTTTTGCAGTGTGCAAAATGTTAAAATTTGCTAAATCAAATAGATTAGAGAACATCAGTGACTATTTAAATGTGTACACCTTACATGAGAAAAGCAAATGACACTCTTGGGGTCCTTACTGGGAATTTTGGAGACCTTATTAGCTGAACTGTTATAATAATAAAATGTATTAATCTTTTTTTTTTACTTTCCTTTCCAAAGTTAAAAAGCTGTATGAATCCTCCACTAAACCATTACATATTAGTTGTTTTATTATCATACATTTTTTACTTCTAGACTCACCTACTGGGTTATATCAAAAAAAAAAAAAAAATTCAATATGTCTGTGATGAAGGTACAGAAAAGCCAATATGTATGGTTGTGAAATAAATATGGCTAATCCTGGTTGTTACAAATTGCATTTTCAACCTTTAAATTGCATTACCATTGTAATTACGAGAATAAATTTGCTAAAAGGAAACAATACAGTTTCTTTACGCTTTGATTGGTTGGTTTTTCGGTTGGTTGGAAACCCTTTTTTACGCATCACACAGGTCACATGATCATCAACTGGACCTTACCGTCCTGTAAACAGATGAAGGAAGAGACAGGAAGCAGTAGGAGGTGGCGGAGCATATTTGGATTCATGTGGATATTTTACATTTTTGATTGCATTTTATTTCTTATGGAAATACTGCAAATCTGAAAATGAGCGTTTTAGAATTGAGCAGAATTATGACATGGTTTTGCACACATTTGTAATGGAAACCCAGCTATAGTTATGCTGGTGAAGATTTTCAGTCACCCAGGTCATTGTCACCTCTAGATCCAAAAGGATCCATACTCTAACTGTAAAACTAGCGGAAGAAGTGAATTCCTGTTACTGTAATTTTTGCACTTAAGTAAAAAAGCATGATGACTTCTTGTCATTATGCAATTAGGTACAAATCACTAAATAACGACTCCTACAAAGAGTGATCAGCTTTAACATTTTTTTACTTTATTATTATAGTGCATCACTTACTAGGATTTTTCTCTGTTTTGAGAGGGTGCTAAAACTAGTTGTGAGAAAGTATTTAAATTAGAGGGTACATTTCTGCACTGCAGTAAAGTGAATCGTAAAGAGTTTTAATAGGGTAGTAATAAATATGGAAGGTGGTTTAAGAATTTGTGTTTTAAAAGCTTTTTTGCAGGGTTTTTGTAACCCATGCGTTGCTGCCACTGTGGAGAAATTCTGCTTGTTCCTGATAAAATAACTAATTTATCTTTGTTTTAAGCAATTGAGTTTTATAATTTTTACTTTATATTATCTTCTTGGGGTTTTTTGTTTGTTTGTAATGCCATCTTGGTAATGACAAACTACTTCTTTTTCCTATCATGATTTATTTAAGAAAAGAGGAGCATTTAAAAGCATGTCATGGGAAGACTTCAGTTCGCAGGTTGTTTCTGCTGCAGCACACACTTTCCTTTTCTTGTTCACACCATCAAACCTCCCCCACCTTCTCCTATGAGACCTCAGACCTCCATCAGTGTCTTTCCCCGAGAGCTCGCTCCAGGCACGAGGGGGCAGAGTGTCGCTTCATGTCAGCCCAGAAATGTCACATCACCTCCAACATGCACACAAACCTGCCTCCCTGCTTCTCCACCCTCCATGCTTTTCGATCAGCTGCCATAGTGGGAGAAATGTACGAGAGCGATGAGGACATCTATCAGAGTGTGTCTCTGTACGTGCCTCGGTGTGTGTGAATTTTTCTGTGCATGTGATGAAGACTGTAAAGAGTCTGCACGTTGCAGCTGAGGCCCGCTGGAGCTTGGGAAGCCCTGCAGGCCTGCCTTACACCGCTGCAGGGCACAGAGAGGAAGGTGATTATCTCATAGCTGCCAGCCATCTAGCTCAAATAAAGAAAAAAGTAAAACTCCAACTAACAAGACGTGAAGACTGTAAAAGTAAACATGAACTTGGATGGCTTTGTGACATTTCTTTAACTCGTACTATAGATAGTATAATCTTTTTCACATTCAGGAATGTTTTGCCAGAGAGCTTGTTATGACAACAGCAATTACCATTGGAATGTTTTCCCTTGAGATTTGTGGACCTCTTATGCCTGAATGATTAACAGGTCAGATAAAAGTTCCCAAAGTCCAACAAATCAAGACATTTTCTAAAGATGACAAGAAGGTCTAACTGCTTGAAAGTGACTTAAGTTTTCTTTTTAGCAGATGCAACTGTAGCTGCACCCTTCAGAAAGAGTAGAGTAAAATAGAAGCTGTGCAATGTGCAGACATCACAGAGGAAAAACAGCAAAGTAATGTTTGGGTTAATTGTTGTTTTATATATATATTTCAGAGGGTTTACAGTTGTTATTTGCCTGCTGCCATGTGGGATGCACTTTTATGGTTTGGAATCAACAATCAGCTCCATAATGCACTGTGTGCATCAACATTGGTGTCTTATTTTAGAAAACATTGTTTATTGTAGAAGAGAAGTTATTTTTGGCAAGTGATGGACACACACACCTGGATGGGTGTGCGTGCCCAGATGGAAGACAGCATGTCGACTGTCTGCAGGTCTTACATCCCCTCTGGACCGCGGCATCAAGAGAGGGCAGTCATGAGGAGGATATCTTCCTTTGAATAGATGGATGAAGTATTGATGAGTACTTCATTTGCTCCTGATAGATATAAATTAAACAATAAAATTCATTTGCTCAATATTTCTAAATATTTCTCATGATCAAATTTTTCTTAAAATAACACTTCATATCTGTCTCTCCATCGATGTCTGTCTTTGTGTGGCTCTCTGCGAGCCCTGAGCCTTGTTCATGGTGCCAACACCTCATTAGTACAATATGCAAATGATCTGGAACGGGGCCAGAGGGTCAGAGCACCAACTGGAGGCTGAATAATCGCACATTGCTGCAGCTTTCTTCAGTCTTGAGACTGTGTGTTTGCCACGGAGAGTTTTCTGAGTCCTCAGATTTCTCCCCAGTTAATGTCCGTTTAGCTGTCTGGAGTCTGTAGAACACATCAACGATTAGACTGGCCTGCTATTGGCAACGTTTATTAGCAGTTTAAAAAGTTTCAGAATGAAATTGCCCTTACAAATTAGAGTTGATGAATTGCATAGTAAAGGAAACATAGTCTCACATACACTGAAAAAAACAACTCATAAGATTTACTTTAAAAATATATTGTATTTGCATGCAAATGATTTAAGTCAAATTGAATGCTGCCATATCAAGTAACATTCACCTGCCAGTATCATGTGAATTTTACTTTCCATAAGACATAACAGATATTAAGTAACATTTCCTTAATTACATCCAAGTTGTAAGTTAGTTTAAAAAAAACAAAAAAACAAATTAAGTAAAGTGCACCTGTTTTTCATTGGCACAAACAGCATTTACTCATAATTTTAAGGCAACACAGAGACAAACAACCATTCATACTCACACTTACGAGAAGCCGATTAACCTAATATTCATGTTTATGGACTGCAGAAGGAAGCAGGAGTACCTTGAAAGAACCATGCATGCACAGGGAGAACATGCAAACTCCATGCAGAAAGACCAGGGGCCAGGAATCGAACCCAGAACCTTTTTTTTCTTTCAACTTTATTTTTATTAAACTTTTTCTTGCAAAGCAGAAGCCGCTGGAGCCGCAGCAAAGAAAGCACAGATAGTGCTCAACAAATACAGAAATTCAGGCCTAACATAATAAACAAAATACACAGAACAAAGAAATAAATAAAATGAAACAAATAAACAAAAGAGGAAAAAAAAACAACGAGTAATCAGGGAGACCAAAATATATATGTATATATAGTATCCACACAAATATGATAGCTTGTCACATTATAACTCTGGGTCTTTTTCCCAGGCCAGTTCCATAAGTCCTGACCTCACTCTACGGGATGTGGTGACATCAAGGTAGCAGAGAAAAGGTCCCCAGGTCCGATAGAATACAAAGGGTTTGTCTTTTAATGTCCCCAGAACCTTTTTGCTGCAAGACGGCAGCGCTAACCACTGTGACGCCCTAAGCAAAATTAAAAATGAACAGCTTAAACTGTCTAACCATCTCAATGTAGAATAAAATCTCTAATAGATACTGAATAAAAAAGTATCTGTATCTTATTTAGCAAAAAATAAAAACCATTAATGACACTAAGATTAATTGGAACCCACTGCTAATTCTTGGCATTTGATGTCACATTTTCCTACCCTAAGATGACCAAGTCATGAATTCATTTAGGAAAGAAACTTCAACTTGAGGTTGTTTACTTTTGGGGACAGTTTAATTCTATCTAACTCCTGGAAAAGTATTTATAAGACTTAAAAAGTGTAGTGCAATGTGGGAGGGTATGCCAAGTTCAGGGCATATATCAGTTCCATGAGCAGCGAGCAGGCTTTTGCAGGACTGTTGCATCCTGCCAAAATGACTGTCGTCGGGACTACGTCCTGCTCCGTGTGTGATTCTGTAACTCTGGACTCGGAGCTGAGTTATAGTGCTTGCGTTTCAAAATGCTACATTTTTAGATTAAAGTTTATGTAGTATTTTTTGGTTTATGTACATACTGCTGCTAAACATTGAAATAGTATAAGGGAATCTAAGTAAAACTTTCCCTTTTCCCAAAATTCATGTATTACATAAAAAAGGTTTAATTTTACTTTGGAAATTCTAGTTTCTACCGAAGCTAAGAAATACAGAGTAGAAATTATGTAGAATACTCTAATAGAGTTTACTGCACCAAAAAGTAACTTTTTTCATGAAGTGTTTGACATTTTACTGCTTTAAGGGGAAGATACACCTTAAGGGGCCCATAACTAACAACAAACTTCTATCACAACAGATGTTCAGGAGTGTTTGGCTGCACAGTCTGACCCGATTATATAACACCTCCCTGGATTTCTTTTATTGAATTAAATTACACTGTGCATAAAATCCTGCTTGAATCCATGTTTGAGAGGATTGTACTTTTAATGCTGCAATAAGGTACTCACTTAAATGACAATCAGGGGTGGGTAGAATACCAAGAAAATGTACTCAAGTAAAAGTAGCACTACTCTTGACCAATTTCTAGTTGTGTAAATGTAAAAATTAGTCACCCAATAAATTATTTAAGTTAGAATAAAAAAGTATTTGTTTAAAAAGGCTGCCTCAAGTACTGAGTACTTAGTACCTGTATTACTGTTTAAAATGACACAAGTTAAACATACCATAATATAAAGTTATGTAAAAAGTCCTTTTGTTTTAAAAAACAAAAAGAAAGTAATGAATACAAATAAAAAAAAAATATTTCAGAAATAAAAGCTCAGGCAGAAAAAACACTTCAAAATCCATTCAGCAGGAGTTGTGTTATTCTATGTATGTTAAGTAGATTAGGAACACATTTTAAAATAGTTTTTAAAAACAAATAATGACTTTTAATCTGGTTTTACAGTGTATAAGTGTTTCTCTGCTCTTAAAATACAACCTTAGCCTTCAGTCTAGCTTGTTGGGATTTTACCCGGTCATTTAACACAAACTAGAGCATACTTAGGAGGCGGCTGCATGGTTTTCAACCTTTTTTAGAAAAATTAAATTCTGAAAATTTGTGTTTTGCACAATCTAGATTCCAAGCATTTTGTGGCCCGTCTCAGATTTGTACATCAAATAGATTTTTTCTTTAACTTTTTAAAAAACTTTCAACTATTACCACAGCTGATCATATCTGGACTTGGACTAGGCCACTCTAACATCACTATGACATTACCCCCACCCCACTTCTAAGTCTTTTGGCAGCATAGAAGCAGGTGTTCTCCCAGGATTACCCTGTATTTGTAATGATCTCTGTCCTCCTCTATCCAGTAACTTTGATTAGCTTCCCCGTCCTTCCTTAAGATGAACATCCCCGCAGCCCCATATGGATAGTTTGGCCTTTTTTTTTTATTTTTAAAATGACAAAATATAAAAAGGTTTTGGGATCAATGAATACTTTTGCTGGTCACAGTATTCGGGCATCACTAAAAACATTCTGAAGTGGCCCTTTTACTTCAGATATCCGAGGGTGAAAATAAAACTACACAAGCATGTCTGCATGTTTACTTGGCCTGTCATAAAACTTTACAACCACCATTTCAGTTCATCATTTTTTATCACACTTGTGTTGTATTTCTGTCTTTTTTTTTTTTTTTTTGTTGCCTCTGTTCACCTGTTTTATTTGTCCATCCTTAAAAAGTAGCCATTATTTCTCCTCAGACGAGAGACGACGGCAGCCTTGGAGGGAAATTACCCCGGCACGTCTTAACTCGGGACGCCCCCCGGCTTGTCTTCAAGACAAACAGCGATGTTCTTGTAAGAATCATGACCATTTAATACCAGACACAGCTTCAGCTCTGAGTCCTTCAGAGCTTGCATTCATTTCATTTTGATGTTTGAAAACTTTTTTTGTGCTTTTAATCTTTTTTTTTTTTTGTCATGCATCATGTCCTGTTACAAAAAGACAGACATATATTCAATATTCATCCCCTCTGGAACTATCTATATTTTGTGGTTTTACAGCCATCATTACATTTGTATTTTATTGAGTTTTTTTTTGATAAATCAACAATAAATCAATCTTAGAAGTGTGGCATGCATTTCTGTTTAGTCCAAAAAACCTTAAATCAAATTAAGTGCAACGCATTTCTTTTGAGAAATCAGAATCAGAAATACTTTAATTATATATATATATATATATATATATATATATATATATATATATATATATATATATATATATATATATATATATATAAAACTCTTCTGTATATATATGTATATATATGCTTATGTATAGCTAAATCCAAGTAAAGTGATACTGACGTGCAAAAATAGTGGCCTAGTTCGTCAATAGAATCAACTTATTTGTGAAAATGGAAAGAAGCATGATATAACTGCAAACCAGTAGGACTGATATTCTTTTTGTAAAATCAAAGCTAATACAGCACAACACCCTGGACACACCACCCCCAAGGTGAAGCATGGTGGTGACACCATCATCCTGAGGGGATGTTTTTAAGGTCTCTCTCCTGGGTCTGTTACTTCTGCTCGTTAACCTCTGAGAAGCAGATGACAATAAAAGAAGGAACATAATTTTTTTGTTTCTTTATTTGAGTCAATGAAAGAACGTGAATGGTTGAACTGATTATGAAGTATTTATTTGAATTTATTTCAAAGCTGGTGTCCTTTACTGTTCTGTATTAGCTCTTTTTTATTTTTAGTGAAATTTGACTCTGTTAGGATATAAACGTAAACACGTATGCAAATTTATTATTCAATTTCTAAACATTAAAGATGATAGTATCTGACAATTGTTTAGTTCCCAAGTAGCCTTTTTACTAAATACTTTTTGCTTTTACTTGATTACCCTCTTAATATCCACCTCATTTCTGGGAAATTCGTCTATTTTGCATACCGAAATGGAAAAGCAAATAACTGAGGAACTGTAAGCCCAAATTACATGTGTGATATGTTATTTGGAAGCTAACACCTTCTAGTTTCTGAATATATCCATGAAGATCGGGTGAGTAAAACACCCAAACTGCGTCAAGCCCAAGCTGCATCAGGTCAAACATGACTCAAAGTTGTTTTTTTATTCTCGAAAATAAGTCTTTTTTCAACAGCAGTAATAAAGACATGCTTGCTTGTTGTAGCTGCTTTGTCATGCGACATTTCGACATGCTGCTATAATTGTGCTTTGGTGCTCGCTATGTCCATAAAATGAACTAGCTGGTTGAATGGTGGAGAATCTAAGCTTTCCAATTAATATTTTACCAGTTTAATTTTCATGCATTCTGAGTAATAATTAGTAAACGCTTTAAAACGGTTTTGAGAGGTTGAAAAAAATTTTTAAATAGTGCTACTCTTTCTTGAGTGCAGTTTTTGAGTACAATACCCACCTCAGGTTGTGCTTTATTTTATTTATTAATAAATAATTATCAAAAAGAAATAAATAACACTTCCATGAAAGTGCTCTGTATTGGCACTCTGACATCCGATATCAAATTACAGATATCCACACAAGCTATTTAGTCAATATTGGAACCAATATTAGATCCAGGTTTGGGATCAGAGCATCCTAATAGAAAGATGAAATATAAAATAAAGAGAAAAGAACAGGGCTAAACTAGCAAAGATGAGAGGATTTTAAATTGTTTCCCTTTAGCAAAGTCTCCAATTGACCTCAATGGTGGACGTAACAATGCATTTAACGATACCATTGAAAAATTCACAGAACTTGACACAAAGTCAGAGGGACAGGTACATAACTGAAGGATCCAGCAAGGGGAAAATATTGAAATAAATTTTAAATAAATTATAACCAGTGGACGTATAAGCTGGTGGAGTAGAAAATTACAAAATACAGGTGAGAATCAAATAATAAGGTGGAGCAAAGAAGGAAGGCCGAGAGACTGAGGGAGGAAGACTAGGTAAAGGAAGCCTGAAAAGAAGCCGAATACAAATGCAGAGAGTCTAGTAAACCAAGAGGAAAGGAGTGAAAAGGTTCTAAGAAAAAAGTATCTTAATGTGCAAGAAAATAGCATTTATACATTTTATAGAAACTAAAGTAATAATATGACTACGCTATTCTAATAATATTGAACCAGGGGAAATAAACTAAAAATTGCAAGGTTCACATTTGTTTATTACAAAAAAGCATTATTGTTATCTCTCCTTATCTGTTTGGTTTCTGTACTAATATCTAACTAGTTTTACAAGCTTAAGAAAACTACATAGAAGTTGAGTATTTTACTTACTGTGCTTGTGTGTACAAGGCTTTCCTAATGTGGTTGTTGACGTTTTGTATTTTATATATGTATTGTTATTTGTCAGGGTTTATGAAGTTGAAGTAGGAGTAGAAGCAGGCAGGGAAGATTTCTTGCAAAATTTTATGAAAAAGTAAAAATACAAAAACAAAAAAATACAATACTGCTTAAATATCAACCAAAACTGAAAAGAAACCATGATACAATATGACATAACTCAAAGTGTAACTGAAGGGTAACTGTAAACTTAAACAGAAACTTTAACAAAAGTCCACAAAGGGCAGAATCATGACAGTTAGTAGTATTGAAGAGGCTCAGTCGGCCTCAGCAGATGGCCGCTCACACTGAGCCTGGTTCTGCTGGAGATTTCTTCCTGCTAAAAAGGAGTTTTCCTCCCCACTGTCGCTACAAGCATGCTTGGTGTGAGGGATTGCCTTTGAGTCAATTGGTGGATGCAATCCGCTGGTTTTCCTTAGATAAAAAACTTCATCAACCAAGTTCTCTGAGCAGAGCAGGGTTAATAAGTATTTGCATACAATATGAGGATTGTAATCCAACTAAATTCTTTTGCAAACAGAATGAAAAGTGATTAATTTCAGTGCTGGCTTGTATCTCAGGATTTGTCTTAAGTATTTCTTTCTTATTACTTTGCTTTATGATAAGCTCTGTGTTTAGTAAAGGGGCATACTCATATATTATGCCTATGGAAAGAAGGCCAAAAACATTTGATCATAACAAAGTGTTATACACCATGCGTCTGTCCTGTTAAATTTTAGATAGTCTTTTCTGAGCCTAAATAGAATTCCTGTGCAGGGTAAAATGAGCCGACATAAAGAGACACGTGTGCCATCTATTGGCAGCACCATAGAACTATCAGAAAATTAATGTGTAAAGGCCTGAACACACTGGTTGTGTACAACTTTTTAATGTTAAAGTTGGTGGATGTCGAGGACCCAAAACCAGAGTAGTAGGAGGCATAGATGAGTTTTTGCAGATTTAATTTAGAAACAAATGGCAACAGAAGCATAAATCTAAGAACAATAAATAGGAAACCAAAAAGCAGGAGATGCCAGGCAGAAAAACACGAGGGGTGAAGTAATGAAAAGAAACCAGCGTCTGCAGACTTCCCAGTAAATCTACCCCAGCATTGCCGTGCAATTTTATAAATAAACAGAAGTCATTGCAAATTAAACACATCAAAATGCTTTTTCCTGGTAACTGCATTGTTAATGAGTTCTGAATTAGTCCGACTCTGTTTATTTCAGTGCAATGTTCAGACTGTATCTAATGCACTATTTGAGTATTATCTCTCTTTAATCTAATTGTGCTTTTTCACACTTGATCTTGAATTGTTCTTTGTTACCTTCACAGTTTAACTGGGAGATGCAAACTGGCTTAGCCCCAACATCTCCTACTTTACCTACTGAAGACTAGTGCAAAATCGTACTCTCAGTCCCGTGGTATTTTTATTAACTTACCGTTTTTTTAACAAATAAATTGAGCAAAAACAAAGTTTAAATCAGATTTTTTAAAAAATAAAAAATTATAGGCCGCTGCACAACAGACATTTGGATTCCCTTTTATCAAAATCACTGATGTATCATCTCAGAAATTATCTATACTAAAATTTCTTTCCTCTTCATTTACCAATACTGCATATCAGCTGATTAAAAATATGTCTACATCCACTACAAGGCTGAAACCACTAATGCAGGCTCAGATAACTCAAGCTTAAGCTGCACGCTGGTAGAGACTAAGAGAGAAGGTACAGGTGAATAATGTGGCAAAAATAGTGAGTAGTAGTAGTGAGATTGGTGAGTACTCACTTTGTAATTACATTTTGCAAAAAGAAGCTGTAAGAAGCAGTTTTTCTAAAAACAAAATATAATTTCTTATTAATTTCATTATGTTAATGACAGTCTCCCTTAACCATTTTATTTTGAGAATCCTCTTCATTAACTAGTCTTTACCACTTTGAACCACTCCTACATTCTGCAGTCATTTTAAATCTGTAAACTCTTTCTCTTCTTCAATTTTTAAAGTTTTCTTTTTTTTTTAATGCATGACAGATATTTCCTTTGTTCCTTTCTGCCCTGTAACCTTTAACAAGGCCCAGCTGGTGGTTCCTAATTTTCTACATCCACAACAGGTGAATGCAGCGGTTACTTGCTTTCAAAGTCAGATAACTGTAATGCAAATGGTTAAAGTACACCACCAATGCTGGTTCATTGGCCACGGTGAAAATAAATGTCCATAATTAGGCCGAACTGCAAACATCTGTGTTCAGGAGTAGGGAGCGAGACGGGAGTAAAAGAGGAAGCACAACTCCATTAGTGTAATGCGCAGTGAAATTTTCACTCACAGTGCAGAAAGTCGTTAAGTGCTCTCCGTCTGTCTTTCTGAGTCGAGGAAAATTTCGGTACATTTATTATTTAAAATATCTGCGGTTTAGCATTATAAAACTCAACATGTGAGAGCACCTTTAGGAGTTTTGCCCCTTCATGGCCCATTGGATTGGTATGGACTAAATGGGCAGTTAAAGCATGTAAAATTAAAGAGACTTTCAGAGCTTTGATGTGAAATTATGTCTGAGATCTATTGTGGATGTGTTTACTTTGGTCATTGTGTGTAATTTTATTAACATTCTTCCTCATACAAAGTGGATTAGTTAAAGTTAACACATTCTAAAAAAAAAACTTCAGTTTTCCCATTATTCAAGGCTGCAGTAGACAAAAGTTAGTTCTAAAAGTCCATCTGTCCAAGCAACCTTTAAACTCCATAATTTTTATGCCCCCGTCAGAATTGATTATTTTAAATAAACAAATGGTGCTATTCACTAAGTAAAACAAGAGTTTATCCGTTTTCCAGTTGCATCCTTCAACTTATTAACATTCAGCAGGGGGGCACAGGGTCTGTATGATGGATGGATGTCGCTGAAGGGTCTGACAACTGATTAATGCTTTAATTATCTCCACCGAGGACCTGCCACTCCTCCCGGAGCAGACAGAGTGAGCTGTGTGTGGCCTGACGAGCGATGCCGTGTTCGGGGCTCGCCCACTGCTATTTGCTCCACTGGGGGTCACATTCATTTTCTTCCGTCAAGAAAAATGTGCACATTTTTGCACTGTAAAGGTGTTGATGAAAGATCGCAGCAGCCTGTTTTAGGATTGGTGCCACTGCAGGGGTCATAAAATTTCACAAATTGAGCCAGCTCTCATTTGGATGCAGTGTTGCTGTATAAAATACAACATTTGATAGAAAGGCAGCCAAAGTTTGTCACTTTATGAAAAAGGTAAAGGTCTATAATAAGTTCCTTTCAGACTTTTTCCACTTTTGCTAGGATAAGCGAAGTATAATTATTTAAGTATTATTTTATTGGTTAGAAAAAGAAAAAAATTGGCTCTATGTGAAAAAGTGATTGCCCCATAAATTTAATACCTGTTTTTCCACTCTTGGCTTTAAAACTGCCTTACAGCATTTCTCCTAATGGACAATGAGTCGTTTACATCATTGTCTATGAATTTTGTCCCTCTCCTCATGCTGAATTGTTTTAATTTAGTTCCTTCTGGGGGTTTTTAAGTATGAACGGGCTATTTAAGACCACCCTGCAGCATCCCATTGGCATCTAAATTTAGACTTTTTACAAAGTAATTCCAAAGCCTTTTTATAATTCCAAAGTTTTTATTTTTAGCCATACAGATGTGGACTTGCAGGTAGGCTGACCAGATCCCAAAAATCAAACGTGTGACAACTAGGATGCTTATGGAGAAACAATGAGGGACAATGTTGCTCCCCTCCTATCAAATTTAAAAATAACTTCAGCAAACTTCAGAAAAAAATCTCTCAGAAAATCACCTTTCTTGGCCTGACCCTGGTATATTCCATTCCGTAGCCTCTATTGTGGCACGATTTTAAAAATAGTTTCCATTATGTCTAGTATTACAATCCTTCACCTGTTCAGTTTTCAGAACATCATGCGCAGCTTGGTTATGGTGTGAGGCACTGTGAGATTAAACGCAGCTCTGCTTTCTTCACATTTGGGAAAAGCGTCTGCAAATATTTTCTGACTTTTATCTAATACAGTACATTGCTCCAAATTGTGGGACAGCAAAAGTAAAAATTGAGAGACTGTCCCGCACAAATACAGACATCTTTTCACCCTGTTTAGATTAGATCGTCTTGCTGCATAAGCTGAGTGCAGTTCAGCTTAAAGTCACAAGTTGGTGGATAAAAAAGTCCTCAGGATGAGCTGGAGTTCATGGCTCTAAACATTATCACAAGTCATCCATGTCGTAAAGCAGCCCCAGACTATCACACTACCACCATGACTGACTTCTGATAGATAGGGCAATATGGACAAACAATTATTCCTGTATTTTTCTCTGTACGGAAAGTTTTCAGTGAAAATCCCAAGTAAATGTTGAATTAACAACAGTTTCTGTTTCAGTTCAAACTGAATGAAAAAAAAAACATTTTTTATAAGGGGTGATTTTATTTTTCAAAAGTTGGATTTCCTAAAATACACTGAAGTAAAAAAAAAAGGAAATGGAGATTATTTTGAGAGTTCAAATATGTTACAGAACTAACCCTCCGAAATTAAGTAGTGAGATTTTCCAGGCCAATAAATGAGAATATAAATAGTTATTTTCTAGCCTACCTCATGTTAGACAGTCTACTTTCTAATGGAGTATGCGCTCTACAGGTGTTTAAAACATCAAAAGATATGTAGCTACTCTAGATACTATACTCACTTTTTCAACAATTAAGGTTTTAAGTCCTGTCATCTGCAGAAATACTCAGATTACTTTGCAGTCATTTGGCGCATCAAAGATGGACAAGAAGCTGAGTACAGGGAGCTGGTGAACTGCTTTGTGGCATGAAGTGGAAACAATCATCTGCTCCTGAATGTCAACATAACAAAGGAGATTATTGTGGATTTCAGAAGAAACAGGAACAACTTGAAACCTATTAAAATCATGGGAGAAGAAGTGGAGGTGATTGAGGAGTATAAATACCTTGGTGCTCACTTGGACAAAAAAATAGACTGGAGACACAACTGCGAAGTCATCTAGAAGAAAGGACAGAGCAGATTGTACTTCCTAAAGGAGCTTAGGTCCTTCAGCGTTTACAACAAAATGCTACATATAAGTCTTTTGTGGAGAATGTGATCTCTTCTTACATCATCTGCCGGGGTAACTGTATTAGAGCTAATGAAATAAGAAGGTCAGCTCTGTTCTCGGAACCTCTGGAGATTATTTCACAAAGAAGAATTCTTTATAAAGAGATGAACACTATGGAAAATAGTGAGCATCATCTTCAGAAGATTTTTAAACAACAGAGAGTCTTCAGTAAGAGGCTTTTCCAGATCCGGTGCAAGACAGACCGCTACAGAAGGTTCCTCCTGCCTACAACATTCAACACTTACGACACCTGTTTAGAAAAATAACGTATGATTTACTGCAACATTTAATTTCCCTTTGGTATGGATAAAGAACTTTTGAATTGAATTGATTTTGAATAACTGAGTGCTCTTTCTTTCTTTTGTTGGTCATACATCAAAAAATGGGTGATCAAGATCATCTTCTGGATTTCAGTTTGCAGCTTTCAAGAGAGTTTAGAACAAACTTTGTACAGTATTTTTGTTACTCTAGATCAAAGCATAAATTATGGCTGAACGTCCAAAAAGAGGAGAAATTGATACCCCCAATTCTCCTGTAGATTTGCTTAATCAAGCACCAGCTTCCCTAGAAGCTGATAGAAATATTTCTCTACATTGACTTGCAGGATATTTAATTCCTACAGTTGAAGGACACTGAAAGAACATATTTTAGCTGTGTCACAGTTTTCAACTAAACTGAGAATTAGTGTCTCTTTCAGGCCAATAATAAGAGCAATGATAATGTCTTGCGTGGGCAGATTGTGAAAGACAGTCACCTCAGTTGCATAGCAGCAGAACATTATGTCTGCTTTCACTTCTGTTAATAAAGAGTTGTGAAAACTGAGTGAGAAATGTTTATTTACATAGTAATAAACAAACCTATCGAATTAGATGATATTTTACTAAATCAAAATCCAATCAGGTTAACAAGATATATGAAAAGTTGAATACCTTATGTGCTCTATTTTCTGCAGGTATGTGACTGGTGCAAACATATTCGCCACACTAAGGAGTACTTGGACTTTGGTGCTGGTGAGCGCAGGCTGCAGTTTTGCAGTGCCAAATGCCTGAACCAGTATAAAATGGACATTTTCTACAAGGAAACCCAAGCTGCCCTGCCTGGAGCCCTTTGTAACCCTGTACATGGAGCTGGAGGGGAGGGTAAACCAGATTGCGGTGGAGGGGTACAACTGCTGACTCCTGAATCCTGGGGAACTCCACTAACAGATCTTCGGCGTAAAGCTCCTTCACCAGCGGGCCATTCCGGCGCCTCTGCCTTGGTCTCTTCAACTTCTTCTGCTACATCACCATCGGAAACAGTCGCAGTCATTTCCCCTTCCTCATCTACTTCAGCCAAAATCCCCACACCTAGACCTCACGAAAGCCCAACACTTCCCCCACCATCTGTTCCTTTACACCCACCAGTGGGAGTTCCCTCAGGTAGTCCTCCCATGGTGATGACACCCAGAGGACCCATGCCCCTGCCTCTGTTCATGGAACACCAAATGATGCAGCAGATCCGACCGCCGTTTCTTCGCCCCTCTGGCCATCCTGCAGGGCCTAACAGCCCACTCTCAAACCCCATCATCCCTGGGATTGGTCCACCACCTCCCCCAAGAAATCTTGGTCCAGCATCAAGTCCCATGCACAGGCCCCTCTTGTCTTCCCATGTACACCATTCATCCAATCCTAATCCAGGTATGATGCCACCTCACCCTGGCCTACCCATTCCAGGACTCCCGCCTTTTCCTCCTGTCAATATGATGCCCAACGGACCCATTCCTTTTCCCCCAATGATGAACTTTGGCATGCCATCGTTAGCCCCATTGGTACCCCCGCCAACTCTCTTGGTCCCTTACCCTGTCATTGTACCTCTCCCAGTTCCAATACCTATCCCAATTCCAATCCCTTTTAACTCAAAAACATCCAGGGACAAACCAGAGAGCAGCAGTTCTTTACACAGTGCTCCAGATTCTTCAGAAGCTTCATCCTCTCGGCCTCATTCTCCAAGTTCTTCTGGAAGTGACAAAGGAGACCACAGGACAGAGTCAGCTGGTGGAGAACAGGTTTCTCCTGTACCTGGTGAGAGAAGCAGAACGGCATTCATGGATTTGGCCCTGAAGGCAGAAGATAATCCAGGCAGTCTCTGTGTTTCCAGTGGCCCCAAACTGATTGATGGTGTAATTGATCTAACTGTTGGCCAAAAACCAGGCCAAAAGCAGCTTATTCACACCCTTCTAGCTGGAGTCCAGGTCAAAGTGGAGGAATCTAGATCCCCACCGGCTGATGAGTTTGGGAGGGAATTCATAGACAATAGTGTGGAGGACTCTCTTTTACCACAGGGCAGTTTTACAGAACTGGAAGCAGGCGTACACCATAATTCATTGGACCCTGCAGCTCTGCTTTCCAGCAAAACTGATCTTCAAGACAGTCAATTAAATTCTAATTTTAAAGTTGCACCCTTACATACTCCAGTAAGGACCCAGTCCTTAGCCCTTCCCCAGTTTCAAGCTAACCCTGCTACCCCTTGTAATGTAATTGTCAATGGCACTGGATGGCATTCCCTTCTAAATGCAGACCGGAAAGGAGAAAGCGAGGGTAAGGACCTGCAAAATAATAGTGATCTAGAACACGAGGCACTGAAAGAAAACAATTGTTCAGTGGTTGAGGCAGGGAAACGCATATCAGCACAAGATGAGAAATTGGACACAAAAGTGGACAGTAAGCCAGACCCCGACTCCAGCACGGAGGAGGGTGAACACGCCTACGCCCTGCCACTGCTCTCAGCCGGAGGTTGTGTCGTCATCCAGCCTGTGCCAAAGCCTGCCGCGGATAAGACGGCCATCCTGTCCTGCTCCATAAGTGCACCACTGTCAGCAGGTGGGAGCCCTGAGCTTGAGCCACCACTGAAGAGGAGGTGTTTGCGAATCCGCAATCAAAACAAATGAGGTAAGCAAATTTTGGGATAACCCAAATACTTCCATCAATGTTTGACTTTAACAGTTAGCTTTACATGCAAATTGCGTGTATTTAATAATAATTCCTGCCAAGGCTACTTTTTTTCTCTGTAGAATTGTTAGGTGGTGTTTTTCACTAAACTTTTTCTTTGCAATGGTACTCAAAACAATTCAGCCAATATATTAGTATCCATGATCATATCAGCTGGTTTATCTTTTTTTTTTATCGTGTTAAACTTATTGACTAGACAAATTCATTTTAACTCTGATTATACATTGCTGAACCACTATAAACCAAATGTCAGTAGCATGTTTTTATTTTATTTTATTTTATTTTTTTATCATGAATTGAACTGAATAAAATGCATCCAGTAAAACAAAACAACCCCCCCCCCCAAAAACTCAACATTTAATCATTCATAGGCATCAGAGTATGTGTTTATCTGCATGTTGTTATGGAAAATTGCTAAGTACAGTATGACTAATGTGTTCAAAGTGCTACAGCACAGTTTGTATTCTGAATAGTATTTTCTTCTAATGTCCGTTTGTTCTTCTTAGTGTGCTTTGCTAGTGTTCTATACAGCCACACCCAAACCCGGCAGCCATACATTAATAATGCTCCATAGGTTTCAGGCTTGGTAACAAAAATCAAGAGGCAATGGCAGGATCTGAAGTGATGTGAAAGCATCCTCTGTTTTGATGCATTTATGTTTAGAATCTCAGTAGAACCTTTAACGTCAGCCTAAGGTAATCTGACTATAAATAGTTTTATATGAAAGATTTCAGTTCTTATGGGATAAAAGCTGTTATATATCAAAAAAGAATATCCCCATCCAAACGTTTTAAACCTTTAAATCAAGAAATAATGTCATCATGACCTGTCTGTAAGCATAGAGGAAGCAACCATAATCAGAGACTTTATCCACAAAGGGAGAGTATATGGATCCCTGATAAACCTTTTCAGTCATGGATGACCTACAGAGATTGCTCAGAGAATGCAGAAACTCAGTCTCAAAACATCTTAGAGCATGTTAAACACTGAAAGGACTCACTTTCCTCAGTCAAGGTTGTTGTTCATGATTTAAAAGCCAGACAAAGGCTAGGTAAAAATGGAATTGGAGTTGAAAGAAAATAAAAATAAATGTATGGGCCAGTATTGATAATCTCTTAGAAGTTTGGGAAAATATTCTGTGGAGAAATGGGAGAAAAAGTAGTAATTTTTTAGCAAAGCTGTTTGTCATGTTAGATCCAAAAACTAAGTGAACATTTCAGAAAAGAAACACCCCACCGTATAAATATGTGTCAGGGTGATGGTTTAGGCTTGCTTTGTGCTTCAGAACATTAGAAACATGTTGAAAGAGCTATAAATGTAACTCTCTAAAAGGGAAAGCCATCAGTTTTTGATCCTCAATAGAGGCACACTTGATTCCAATGAGAAGTCCACTTCTGAATTATTCAAAAAAAGGTCACAAAGGTTTTAGAAAGACCTAGCCACAGTCTAGACCAATATCAAAATGAGATACTGTGGCATGAATTTAACCAAACCATTCAAACTCAACTAACAGGCCCTTAAAAATAAAAAATAAAAATCCTCTAGAGCAGTGTCAAAGATTCAACGCCAGCTATCATGGATGTTTGAAAGCAGTTGCTCTTTTTAAGGTTGGTGTATAAAGGTTTTTTGATCTGAAACATTTAAGTTTGTGGGGAAAATACTAGCTAGAAGAAATCTTTATATTTGGTATTATTGTTTTCTTTCCTAAAGAATTATATGTATAAATATTATTTGGTACTTAACAAACCTTCACCCATCTTGGATTGGAAAACCGAAGATTTGACCGAAACTATGGATTTTACCCCTCTTTCCTGCAGGCAGTCTGCCATAAATTTACTTTATATTCCAAAATATACAATATATATATAACATATAATATTATATATATAAATATATCTAAAAAAAAAACATTGATCTGCCTCTGCAAACAGAACTGTTGCTAGCATTACAAATCAAAATCTGATCACCTTATTTGTTGACATTTGATTTCTTGTTAACATGTCATTAATATAATGAATACTGGAGCTTGACTGGGTTAGTTGGACGGTTCGCAGTGGATGTTTTAAAATTCCCATTTGCATTTGATTTCTATGATTTTAAAGGGAATTGAAATAACTATCATTCTCAAGAATTGAAACCGTTCAGATATTTTTGCTGGTCTTCACAAGGTTAAGCTTCTCAGCAGTCAGACTATGAAATGTTCAGTTCAGCTGTGAAGGCTCAGCAGGCTCATTTTCAGAGATAATGACTGAACAGTAATACCAAACAAGACCTTAGGAATCAATATCTGCAAACTATCACAATTTGCAATCATATCCTAAAGAATGCAACAGAGTAACTGAAGTAAGCTGAAGTCATGCAGAAATTATTTTATAATGACAAAAAAGGGAAAAAAAAAAACCTGCACACTTGTATGTCATCTGGGTTGTTTAAATGCAATAATAAAATGTAACCAGAGTGTCACAGAGTTCTATTTAAATTTAGGTAGACCCTGAGAGTAGCCTCAGACAGACTTGGAAAAAAAGGAAGAAAAAAAAAGGAAAAAACAGAAAAAAACATTTTGCATTTCCCTGATTATTACCTGGATTTTGAGACACCAAGATGTCTTTGAATTTCACTTGGAGAACTATTTTTGAAAGCTTTGTGATTCGGTAACATCCTGGCAAATGTGATGTTTACCCAATACATTTTTTTTCCCCAAACAAAATGAGCAATTCAAAAAGGTTGGTCTGAGTTCTTTACACTCAAAATGAAACCGTTCCTGTCAAAAGGCCCATTTAGCGAGTTTATGCTAGATGTGATGCAACACTATTGGCTTGTTGAATATTAAATAAATAAAGTGAAATTGCTCAAGATTGCAAATCTGAGAAATTTAAGGCTAATTCAGGTTGGGCTGACATGAGGCGAGTTCTCTGAATGAATTTAATTAGTGATGAGAAAGGAGGGAAATCAAGCTCTGCAACCAGCAGCTGAAATCAACAGAATAATCCACCGTTATTATCAGACATGTAAAGGCTAACATAGGAAATTATAAATAGTTTGACGCTTTTGTCACATATTTTTTCACCTCATTAAAATCATTGAGGCATTTATCCATAAAATATTTATTGAAATACAGAAAGACTTCATGTTGGGAAGTTATGCTTCTTTCCTGCATTCCTTTTTATATCAGTTCTGAGTTTCAGGTGATTTATTTTATCTCTTTAATTCTCTGAATTTATTTTAATTTCAGGAAAATCACACTATTTTACAGAGATCTGTATATTCTTAATGGAAAACAGAACAGAAGTACAGTTAGAAGCTTGTTTTTGGCTTCAAAGAACCAGCTTGATTATGAAGATTATTTTCTTCTAACTATCTAGACCGACTAAATATTTTCTGTTTTAGGTGAGGCAGTATATAATTCTAAAATATATGTATGTTTTATTTTTCATCTGCGATGCCCATTCCAAAACCTTAGCTTTGATCTTCACTGTACTTTGCAGCTTATTCAGTAGTATAATTAATGTCACTTTCAATGTTATAGACCCCTTTGTGCTTCTTTCCTAATGAAAGCACTCAGCACCAGTCCCTCCTACACCAAAACACCCCGCTGCATGATACTGCCACCACTGTGTTTAACAGTTGGGATGTTGTTCTCAAACATGCTCCCTCTTTTTCCTCCAAACGAATATGAATATGAAACCAATCTGACCCAACTGTATCAGACCACAGAGCAAGTCTTTCTCTGTAAGTGCAATCCTCAGTTCTAATGGCTTTCTATGTTGCCTTGAAATAATGACTATTTCCTCTCTGTGTGGTACATATCAGAACCATTGAGTTGTTGTGGATAATGGGCTGTCTATGACCAGCATTAGCCTGTCTATTTACAAAGTATTTTGTTTTTAGTTGTGGGTGATATGTTTTGCAACAAAATATAGTAGTTAATAGGACCCATCTGCTTCCTTAACGCTATGATGAACGAGCATTTCCAAGGTGTCATAATAGGGAAAAACTTCTGCAAATGTTTGCGTCGTGAGACACAAACCATCATAAGATGGTTTTCATAATCATTGGGATGTGATCCCTGAAGTACATGGAGGGCTAAAATATATTATGGACATAAATGTAAAAGTTCCTTTAAATAAATAGAAACTGTGGAATAAATAGATGACTTAGACTTGAACAAACTTTATTGTCATTTTGTAAACACAGAGTGTATATAAAATGAAAATTCATTGAGTACAGCTCTCAAGACATTTCTATTTCTAAAGCTTAGCAGTGATAAAATGTAAACATGGTGCTCAAATGTAAACATAAAATTGGTTTATGATTTAGAGTTTTTCCAACATTCTTGTAGTACATTTTTGTAGTAGTAGTAGTAGTTATTTATATATTTTTTCTTTGTTTATATATCTAATATTTATCTAATATATGATTCAAATATTATGTGTCATCACACTGTAAAATGCACCACTGAATAATTTATTATAAATACATTTAAAAATATAGATTAAATACAAATTATTTTTAGAATTTGTTTTAAAATTGAATATTGATGAATATATAAATATAGAATCAAAGTGTGGCTCACCAGTCTGTTGCATTGTTATTTTTACAGTGACAGACTGAAATGTTTGGGAATGTTTCAGAGAGCCATAACTTTCTTCATTTCTTTTGACATGTTCATGATATCATAGAAGGAACCAGTGGGTTTGAGGCGTCAATTATCTTCTATTCTGTTCTGGATTGCATTCAGATGTTCAGTTTCAACTTCATTTAAATTTGCTTTGTTCATATTGACTGTGTGGATTTAAAAAAAAAAAAATTATTAATCATTCAACCATTTTCTTTCTTTTTTTTTTAAGAATTCTTTATTTTCCATATTCATTCTACACTGCAAAAAATAGAAATCTCAATAAGTTATTTTTTCTTAAAATAAGTGTGTTTTTCCTTGATTTGAGGAGGTAAGTAAGACACTTTGCCAATGGAACAAGACAATTTCCTTTTAAAATAAGAAAAAACTATTTTATCGTCTTATTTCAAGTAAATATTATCTAACTATCTTATTTTAAGAGTGAAAATACTCATTCCATTGGCAAATCATCTTATTTACCTGCTCAAATTAAGGCTAAATATACTTAATTTAAGCCATTTTTTACTTATTTCTGGATTGTTTTTGCAGTGTATTCAGAAAAAGTTCTCCCAGCAGAAAAAGTTTAAAGGTGGAGTGATGAGGACTTCTGCTGGAAACAAAAGGCTTAGAACTGAATGAAGGGAAAAGAAATGCTCCATGAATTAAACTGAAACCATCTTTGACTCACCCTCTATCTCCTCTCTGTCTCTTTTCACAGATGGATGCTCTGATAACCGCAGTGCGACTCACCCGTCTCCCCCAACCTCTAAATCCCATCCCTCCGAGCTGCACCACCCCTTATATTGTCACACAAACACGTAGGTTGTCGTCACCTCACCATCTACCAGCACTACAAACCGCCTTTCAAGCCTGATGCGGAATCCCGGAAAACTAAACAATGTGTATCATAGCAGAGCAGAGCAGACAGGGCTCCTCCTGCCTGTGGTTCAGCTCCTTTGGGGGCCAAGTTTTATACCTAAGGGACATTTTGGCCAGCAGGACCACTTGGACTTTAAACCAAGACAGTAAATTCTTCCAACAGGAGGATTAACAGGCTGTCACCCCCCCGCTGCTTCTCTTGTTATTTAAAGATTCATTCTGCTTTCTGTCTGTGCTCAGCACATGCACTCTATATATTTTTGTTTTGGTTTTTTTACTAAGGAGCATTCTGTGATTAAGTTAAAGTGGAACCAGGGGAAAGCTTAAAAACATGATAAAAATACAACCGAGGTACTAAAAAAATGGTGTATTTAGTTTGATCCTTTCTAAATCTGCACCATGGCATACAGACGAATGTATCACTCAGTTAATGCAGTAATAACTGAGCAGCTTAACTTGAAGGCTTGAAATTGCCCCTCAATAAATATATTTATTTAGCTGTTTGTTTATACAAAAAGATCAATATGATGAGATGAGTATGATACAAGTCATTAGGAATCAAATCAGGAAATACGTGCTAGCTATTGTAGTTGTTTATCAAACCCCACATCTTGTTAAATAGCTATTAATTCAGGTAATAATGGTCTAATTGTCAGTTTGAAATAAGAAAAAAAAAAGTCCAAGAAGAAAGCGCTAAAAAATGGGACATTGGTTTTTTATCTTCTTTGGTTCCTGTCGTCTTTAAAACTATTATTAGCTGATTATTTGTTCCTATTACACAATGGCCAACTATCCTTTAATAATCATTACCTTGATATTCAGGACTTGGCTTCATTTCTGGAAAATACATCAGTAGCTAAACACTAATTGTTCCATTTTCTCATTTTTATCTCTCCTGTTAGAAAAGGATTACCGGTATTACCTAACCTTTGCAAATCGGTGACTGTGTAAAACACAGTGGTGAACATGAAATTCACCAAAGGAGTCCACAATACAGCTTAGGGGCCATTTGAAGCCCAGGGAATAATGATAATAACTGGAGTTCAAGAACAGTATAAGTTTGACCCACCAGCAATTGGAGCTGATATTTATGAGGAAGATATCTTCAATTTTTAATGTAGCTTTCATTTTGTGTAAATTTTATGACCCAAATGATTTTTCTTCTATCATCCATGTTTTCCCTATAATAATCCTGCAAATATTTCCTTTAAAACAAATACATGTTCTCTAAAGTTGCCTAAATACAGGAAGGTTTTTTTTTAATTGATAATCTTTTCTAAGAATCTTTCTGAGAGACCAACAAAATAAAATCTGTGAACCTTACCTTTATCAAGAAAATAGCTCAAGGAAAAGTTTGAGTGAAATGTTGCATGTTTATTTTGTTGCATACCAGGTAAAAAGAAAATAATTTACAATAAATTACTTTTTATAATAAAAGAGCATTATTACCCGTAAGGAGCAATGGAGTCAACATTTGTGGTCTAGGATGCCAAAAGTTTGGAAAAAACTGAATTAGTCTGTAGCAGCTTTTGAGTCATAACTAGAGGTTAATAAGCCTTTTATGCTTTCTGCTTTATTTTTATTTTTATATTCCATATAAAAAACAAATTATATGGCGTATAAATCAATGACAAATTCATAGCATGCAATCTTTCTAGATTATGCTAAACCGACTTTACCAACATTTGACAAAAAATTTCTTATCACTACTTATATATTCTCTTTTTCTATGTGTCATGTTACAAAAAGATCATTAACTCATCTCATCCAAATCAGCATCTGCTTTAAATATGTCAACTTCAAATCTCGGTGTCAGTTAAGTAATATTAGTAATTAATTTATTGTAAAAAAGTACAATAAAAACAGATATTGCAACAAATTAAACAAAACTCTAAGGGTTTATTGATAATATATCATTTGCAATGATGAGGGGTAAATAATTTGCCAGTAAAAAACTGATTCTGTGTTATTGTTGATAATTCTGCTTTAGCTACTAGCAATAAAGCCACACATTGGCAACATATTAAAACAAAGACCTGCTAAATATAGTTGAATAATAGCTAATTGAGCAATAAACCCAAGAAATGACTGGATTTTTTTTTCCCATTAGGCGGATTGATCCTTTATTGGTTTGTGTAACAAACAAAAAAAAACTTATTGAGATTAAGATGTGTTTCAGAAAGACCTGTTTGATGAGGTTGTGGGATAAAATCAATTCCATCTAAAACAAAAGACTTATATTAAGAATAAAGAAGTGAACACTCCTAAGTAGCTAAACACAGATTCAGGTATTTCTAGTATGAAAGACTTTCCTTAAGTGTTCACAAAAATTACCAAATGACCCACTGTTCTTTTGCCAACAGAGTTTTAAAATATTTTTATTTATATTTTGGGCTGTTGTCCTTTGTGTGTTCAAAACTGTCCTCCATGCAGTTTTACCTGCACTTAGTCAAAAAAAGTCAGTATTTAGTTTACATGTCACAGGTTAGAAGCACTGTACTGGTTTGAAGCATCCATAACACAATGTATGGCAAGATACCTGATAAAACCACCAACCAATAGAGAAAAAAACTACTTAACCCAAGAAAATTTAGACATAGAACATCTGAAATCCATCGTTAATTTTATCATACTTATCTTAATTAGAAATTATGCAAAAAGGGTCAATGCAAACATATACACTAACTTTTCAATTCCAGATCACGTTTCTGTTAATTTTGTTTAAATTCACCCTTGAGTTCTAACATCTGCTCTAAGCTTAAATCGCACATCAAAAGCAAGCAAAATCCTTTCTTACAGGCTTTATAAAGGTAACCATGTAGAAGTTGGTCAAGTTATATTTCCTGCTGAGGTTACACTGCATGCCACTTTATCAGTAGTTTATCCTTCCCTCTGCATCGGTTCGCTTTCAATCTTTGCTTTACTTCTGCTCTACTTTTTGGATTAAAAAATTATGTTTAGGCTTTTCATTTTTCTCCTTTGCAGAAAAATCTGGATCAGAGAAAGAAAATGTTCTTTTGAATAAAAAAGAATTATTCTTTGGAATAAAGTCTCATTCCCAAGGTGAGAAATGCTGCCATTTGTTAAAGTTACTGGGACATCTGGGATATACAAATCTATAATCTAATATACATCAGTTCCTGCAGAAGTACACAGTGACATCAACAGAATAAAACATCAATTTGTCTTTACCTGTGATCAGGTGACTTTATTTGAATGTGTTGAAGAAGAGAGGCAAGATGATGAGTCCGTAGGCTGTTCAAACACTTTTCAACCATTTGTTGAAGTAAACATTAAATATCAAATTTACATTCCTAGGGTTTAATTAGCTAAAGGAATATAGGGGAAGCTTTTCTATCTGTTTGTTGTTTTTTGTCTTTTTTATATGTTTGAAGTGTTGTTTCAATGGTCCCTTTCAGTGTATCAGCAGCAGATTTATGGTTAAGACTGAACAACTAAAAGTGAACCGTTTTAATGACATCTAACTCTTAAATCCTTTAGTTCTCAGTACATTTATGAAGCAAGTAAAAGAAAAAATCCAAATACTGTACACGTAGTGCTCCAGAATGAAGCAGAAAAGAAACCCAACTTGATTTGTTTGCAGTTTGCTCTTATAAAGTAAATTAATAGGATTGACTATGTGATCAGGCTGTTTATTGGTCATATAACTGCAGCTTAACTCTGCCAGTACGTCAATCCATTAAAAGTTAAAGGAAATATGGTAAAAGATAAAAGATAAAGCATGTCAAACGTGAGAAAACAGGATGTCATAGTTTCTGTATCAATTCTGCATTACAAAATATTTATTATCTGCTAATTTGTGGCCAAAAACATATTTTCAAAATTTCCTTTTCCCTATTAGCTAATCTCTTGGGAGACAAGAGCTCCGTTTGTTGCCTGACCTTTGATCCTTGTGCCACTTAACCTTCAAGTCAAACTTGTTTGAGTTTCTTTTTCTCTCTGACTGCTCAAAATGTCCCATTTCTGATGTTATCCTAAACACAGATCATTATTATGATTGCTTTTCCCTTCTGGTTTACACTTTTTTTACTCCCACACTGTGGTAAAAATGAAATGTTCTGACTGTTCCTACCCTTCCCCATGTTCAGTATTAGGAATATATCCTCCATGAAGATCCGGAAGTCTATTCTTGGACAGTAGAATCCATCTTCCTTGATAGCAGCAAGAGTCATGATAAACTCCAGCATTCCTTTTTGATGACGAATTGCAGGCCTACTTCCAAAGCCTGGATTATGCAATGTAACAAACTCAAAGCTGAAAAAACAGAAAACAAGTGGTCAGCTGACAAAACAAATAAAATGGGATATGATGCCCTTATGTTTCAAAAACATAAGTTGCCTTAAATCTTGCTTGTATAATCTCCACAGCTAGACAATGATCTTTACTTGTGAAGATTACTTTCCCTTCTTTGTACAAAAGAAAACAACTTTGTTATCTTGCTAGTGTCAATGTATAGATGATCAGCTTTTTTCTGTAACTGGTATGAACTGTCACATTTTTGCTAAGAAGGAAATTTCCTCTGATTCCTCAGTTCCCCCTGCTCCTCAACATGCAATATGTGCGACGTTATGAACTTGTGGTGGACTGTCAATCTTTTTGTGTGCATTTTACGGTATTATTTATTGTCAAGATGTTTTCAATTTGCAACTGAAACGGAGGGTTTGACATGAAGCTGACCTTAACTTTTTAAACTGGAGACAATGCTGACAAATGAAGGACTTTTATTATGACTTTGTACATAACATGTGGCCAAACTTGCTTTGGAGAAGAAAAAAAAAAAAAAAATTTTGTGTTGTAACAGTTATTGTCTAATCAAAGTGAGTTACTCATGAAGAGAAATAAATAAGAGGCACACACAATACTATTTCAGCCATTCTCTGTGCACATGTGCTCATCATTGAGTCTTTATTTGGGTGATTTATTTCATTAAATAAGAAACAATTAACAAGAAAAGTGGGCAATATTCTATTTTTTTTTTTTTTTTTGTGACTGTTTTAAAAAAACATTGGCGCCACCAAGAGGTAGCAATTGTGGATTGAACTACTTACCCTCTAACTTAGCAAGTAAAACCCTAATGCTGGTAAAACAAGTGGTCTCCATGGTAGGAAGCGATATGTAGGCACTTTGTTTTTTTGTTATATTAAGAGCCTGTATGGGAAAATGTATTCATATAGCTATTTTCTAAACAATAAGGGTATTATTAGAGTTAAAAATATTAAGGTAAAAAATAGGATAAAAAAAATTAAATGTTGATGTAAAGGCCAATAATTGTAGTTTATTGGTTTAAATTTCTAATTAATGGTTAGGTTAGTTTTGCAATATGAACATTTGAGTGTGAATAGGTAAAAAAAAAAACTTAGTTCTAATCTGCTCTGCAGAGGAAAAGAACAATGAGAAAAAAATCCACTGATCTTTACAAAAACGTATAAATTAATCAATTGCTAATTGAACTTTATTGATCTCACATTGGAGGATTTTTACCTCCGCATTTAATCTATCCCCTTGCGGAGCAGTGGGCTGCCATTGTGTGTCACCCAGGGAGCAGTGTGGGGGTTAAGGGTCTTGCTCAGGGACCCAGAGAGGCAGACTGTGGGAGTGGGGCTCAAACTCAGAACCTCAGGATTCAAAGTTCTATGCCCTAACCACTAGGCCACAACTATAAATGCTCTTATAATCTGTTTTTAAGTCAGTTTTACAATATGTTTAGTTAAGGTTTATACATGGTTAGGTTTTTAACTACCGTAATACAGTGCTGCATTTGTTTAGCTTTATGTTTCCAGTCTAATCCCTCCACTTCATTATCAGCAGATGTTTTCTTTTAAATTCAATTGGCGCCCCCTAGTGAATGACAACCTGTTAGTAATAAACTCATTTACACTGTCCTAAATAGACATGTTTCCTCCTGAGACTCTACAGCACATAGTTCTAAAAGTCAGCTGTCCCACTTTTCACATTATTCTGTATTGCAAACATAAACCTGACTTTTCTGTTTTCTGTTACAGAAAAAGAAAAAGTAGTCCAAAACTGTGTAGTATAAATATATATACATGAAAGATCTTAAAAGTTCAGGAAATGCATTGCAGAACGAATGCTTGCTGCTTCTTCACCAACTTGTTCATGCTCATTAGGGAGATTCCATAAGTATTAGTTTTAAGTTGCTGCTGATTCTCAATTGGCTTTCCGTCTGGGCATTGATCAAGCCTTATTAAACACATTAATATGCTTTCAACTAAACCAACGCACTGATTTGATTTCCCAATATCAGACTAAGTGATTATATAAGCCTGCACCTAAAATATCCGATATTGGCATGCTGATAAAAACACAATGTCCAAAATTTGTATAACCTGTTGGTTAATTGTATATGAGTCTCATGCTGTTATTTTTGTCCAGCAGGACAATGTTTAATATCAGGGATGTTAAAAGTTACCCTGCTTGAACAGAGATCTCTGCCTTAGTGTCAAGATCTTTGCTTCTCTAAATGCTTTTCTTTCAGGGTTAGGTGGTATTTAGCTCTTTCAATCAGTTTTGCTGTCCCTACGGAGGTAAAAACCTACCACACAGCATGATGCAGGCACCACTATGTTTCACTAGGGAGCTAGTTTTATCAGGGTTGATGGTTAGTTTACCACCATAAATAAAGATCTATTTGTTTTCTAAGACGTTCGGTTTAGTTCTTATTTAACCAGAGCATCTTCCTCTATCACATCACACTTTTTTTTGCTGTTATACAAAATCCCAAATACATTAGAGTTTGTTATTATATAACACAATGGGAAAAATTATGAACATTAATGGCTTCAAATGTGTCTTTTAAACATAAAACAATTGAACTAAAATATCCTGCAAAACTCCAGACATCATTTAGACAGACTTTTAGGGAGAGAGTTCTTACATCCATGTAAGAATTGAATATCCCCTCTGCAGATAGAGGTAATGCAGCATAAGTAGTTCTTATACGTTTCTGTATATTTTCATGTGTTAATATAAAGTTTGTTAGGATTAAAGTGATTTGGAATAAAACCATGGCGAAGCACATTTAATTTGCAAGGCCAGGATGCCATACTAAGCTACAAATACCATATCTAAGAGGAGGACAGATATCTAGAGGTAATAAGTCAAGGCCATATTTTTACATTCCATAAACCCAAATTCTTTACAGGGTGCAATGTCATGGAAGTTATTTAACACAGATATGTGTTCTGTATTTTTTTTTAGATAGTCTATTACACGCATCTCTGTGTTCTGACAGAATAAGTCTCCCTAAACCAAGTGTTGAGTAAACGTGAGACTTCTTGTCTTTAGAAAAAACGGCAAGTAAGACCAAAAAACTTTGCTTCCAGTAAACACATTTTTGATAAAAGCCTGGAGCATGAAATTATTCAAAGAATTTTCTATTTTCTTCAAATTAGAGTTGTCATTGAACTTTCTAATAAACAAACATAAATTTTGTTTAAGTTAAGTTAGATCACTTATATGCATCAATTTGCATGCTAACTACATGTGTCTGATTGGGTAATTAATGGTTTTCAAGAAATATGAGGTGAGGACGCAGATCTCTCAAAATCTCATGTATCAAATATGATACACTTGACCTTAAAAGGTGAAATAGTTTTTTAAATCATTCATTAGAGGTATTTAGACTCCAAATAATTTCATAATAGCATCAGAAAATAAATCAGCATTGAGATATTCTGCTATCAGAATGCTGATGGTCAAATCTTACCTTCCTCACCCACAGCAAGATGTCCTGATATCTGATTAAATATTACTTACAATAATCAGAAGTTGGTAGTAACTAGTTACTCAGTAACAGTAACTTCAGCAACTTTAAAATTATATATATTTTAGTAGTTTCACTGTGCCATACTTTTTACTTCTATTTGAGGAACATCTAAATAAAATATCTCTACTTTTACTTGAGCAAAGTTTTTGGCTGCTCCGTCCATTGTGGGTAATTTCATTTAATAACAAACACGTTTGTTTAAAAAAAAAAGAAAAAAGTCCTCCACACAAAGACATAGGGTTATTATTAATATAAAAAAGTAGTTTTCTTTTTTGTAAAAAAGTAACTTGAACCTATTATGACACTTGAAGTTCAAGCTAATATACAGAGACGAGTAAATAAACGGTTTCATAACGTGTTTTTCTTTTATTCATTCTAAAATAGTCTTTAAAATATCAGTATTTGCAAATAGCTTTACTTTTTTGCATTTATTACATAATTTCAAATGAGTTACTCAGTGTTTCAGCTGTCTTTTCACCACTTTTTACTCTTGAATAATTTATTGGATGTCTACTTTTTATTCTTATTTTAGTTTAAATATGATCAAAATAATGTTACACTTGCTTGAGTAAAATTTTGGGGTAGTCTAGCCACCTCTGGTAATAATATTCATGTAACATTAGTTTAAAACAGGCATCCCCAAAGAAGGTCCTCGAGGGCCGCTGTCCTGCAGATTTTAGAGGTTTCCCTGCTTTAGCACAGCTGATTATGATGATTGAAGTCGAGTGACAGCATTTTAATCAGCTTTCAATTAAAATCAGCTGTGCTGGAGCAGAGAAACCTCTAAAACCTGCAGGATAGCGGCCCTCAAGGACCGACTTTGAGGATGCCTGGTTTAAAATATGTACAACGTTTCATATCCCTTTGAATTATTTCTCATTTTGTCACATTACATGAATATATTTCATTGCCATCTTATGTGAATGACCAGGAGACAGTGGTGCACAGTTGTAAAGTAAAAATAATTACAATGACTAAGAGACCAGTAGGGAGGCAACAGTTAACACTGTCAGTGTGTCTCCTCTAGCCCATAAGCTAATTCCCTGTTTTTGTTTTTTTTTTTTACCCGAAGTAGCAACATTCAAGTGTAGCACTCTGACTCTGGATGAGTAATCGGGAGCAGAGAATGCTATAACCCACTACTGTGAGCGACAGGAATTCATTTGGTGGAGGGGCAGTGAGCCCACAGAGCTGCATATAAAAACTGGATCCACTTCTGAAAGATGGATTTCTTAGTTGGAAGAAGATTGAACAAAGGAGAAATGCCAGAGGAAACTGAGCATCTACTAATGCTCTCCAAAGACCATCATGTTTATCAGCTCATTCTCAGACACATCAGAATCTGGACCATAGTGGACAGACTCTCACCTTACCTAAGGTGAGGAAGAGATTTTGGATTACAAACACCTAAAGGTGGGTTTAAGTCAGGACATATTGAGGATACACAAATACAGTTGGAAGGTTAGGAAGTAAACTGAAACTGCAGGTAACAATTAGGCAAAGATACAAAAAATAAAAATATGTGTGATCTGTATGTCATTGATATTATTACGTTTCTCTCAAAAGCTTGAGATATTCTGACAATCAAATTCATAGATATTAAAAACTAACTGGTCCTTCTCCCTACAACAGTTACTGTCTGGTCTTCATCCAGGTTTTGACAACTAAAGGCAACAATTTGGTCAATGAATTTAGTGTTTCAGTCCTCAATCTTCCAGCCGACCTCTATTTACGTGTGGTTTAAAGAAACCTTAGGTCTTAGGCGCCCTAGATGTCCTGAAAGTTGGACATAGATGTTAATAATGACATAATTGCATTGCTTGGTTGTTTTTGTTTGTCTCCTTGTTTCTACATTTTTTTTTTATTATTTTCAGTGGCCAATGAGGTTTGAAATCCTGACCAAGAGCTCCCTCTATTGCTCCCTGCAAATATCCCCAGTCAATCCGTACCACTGTACAGGCATCACTAAAGGATCAGCAATCATCTTTACCATGACGCAATAAATTATTTTCCTTTATCTTAAGTTTGTTTGTTTTGGCCTAAAAAAAAAAAATAAATACAAAAAATAAAAACTTTATATACAACTTTGACCTTCCTAAATGAGCCATGGATATATGTTTATATTTCTGACAGGGTTCCTTCCTGAAACGATTTATTTCAGCAAAGACTTGTTCTGAGCAACACTGTGGCAACCATAAACAGCATATAGAAGCTGTTTTCAATTTTAAATAAAACAACCCAGTGACCAAGCAGTTTTTTTTTTCTCATGGGTTCCTAACTTATTATGAAAGTGTTTGAACAATGAAGATACACCAACTTATTTGTCCATACCATGACAAAAAAATACCCCCCAAACTGATTACACCAAAAGATCAATAGAGTGGGTCTCTTATATTATGCATTTAGGGTTTTAGTTGCAAAGTTGAACAGCAAACTACCCTAGATATTAATTCAGAGCAGCGCACATGATCTCTCAACAAGAAAAACACCTTCCTGACTTATCAAACAGGTTTTATTCAACATTTGAACTTTGAATTTGCCTGCTTAAACACAAGGCACTCTAGAAATAAAGGAAAGTAACTGGTTTAATACTTAGAACTCCACAAATTCAGGATTTACCCAAACTTGACTAATGTGTCTGATGTTGCCTCTGTATTAGACATGTTTTCCCTTTCTCCTTGCTTTCTTCATTTTGGACCAAACTGCAGCTTTTACCTACCGGTCTGTTTTTTTTTTAATTTTTTTTATTGAATCTCCGTAAACTTGCTCTACTGAGATTTCCCTTAAAGTGGATGCCCAGATCATTGCATGTCTTGGAATCCTTGGTCATTTTCCAAAATGCATCACAATAGTTTTAGCCTTTTTTTATTCAACTTCACCTTTTAGTATTTTTTTTTTTTGGCACTGAGAATCTACTGAAGTGTACATAGAGTGCAGGTGCAGGTAGAGTAAATCAGATTTAAAATGTGCATCATGCAAGATATGAATACCATTTTTGCCATTTGCTAAATTGTATTGCCTTAATCACCTTACCTGAATTCAGAAGTGGAATTGCATTGAGATCATTGTGTCTGGAAATAATTAGAGATCACATAGGTCCATTCACAAGACAAACTGATGCCGACCAGTGGAGGTATTTTAAGGCATTGCTCAAGCACAATGCTCTCGAATACATCATTGAGAAGTTATCCTATTCTGCTCTCAGAGATAGGATTTTGGATCTTCATTCATTAACCTGATTAATGCCTGGGTACGGTAAAGGATGGAGAGCTCTTGCACTCTAAAGACGAAAGTATTTTGATGCAAAATATGCATATTAACTGAAGCTGGTGTGTATATCATCATAAAATGAGTTGTGTTTACTTGGTGACAAAGAACTTGGTAAAGAGATGTCTTACAGAGCAATATTAGATTCTAAAGTTGGGCATAAAAACCATTGGGATATTTTGATCGACCACAATTGGGCAGAATAGTGATGGGCAATATGCTTTTGTAAGTACTACAAAAGAAGCAAATTTTAGGTAAAGAAAACAGTCTATATGCATCATCATTGTCAATGTAATGATGATCACTATTTATTTTAACAGTAATAAAGTGACAAAGGTTTTCTACATTTTTATTATTAAGTTTCAGAATAATAAAAAAAAAGATCTCACTGTGTGTGTTAAGAAAATATTTATAATACTGGTAATATAAACTGACCTGAAAAGGAAAAACTTCCTGTCAAACAGTGAGTTAATAACAGGTGGCTTCTAAATTCATCTGTTATTAATTGGTGCCATGTAAGTAAACTGAATTTAAACTGCATTAAATGTAAATGTTTTACCATTAAAATTGTAAATATCGATATCAAGATTTTTTTTTATTTTACAACAGAATGTGAAAAGTACATAAGAGGATTAGGCCCACTGAAAAAATAAAAACATTTTTGCTGATTTTTAATCTTTAATCTCAGAATTCTGACTTTTTTTCCTCAGAATTCTGACTTTCTTCTCAGAATTCTCACTTTTTTCTTAGAATTCTGACTTTTTTCTCACAATTCTAACTTTTTCTAAGATTTCTGTCTTTAATCTGAGAGTTCTGACTATTTTCTCAGAATTCTGAATTTAATCTCAGAATTCTCACTTTTTCCTCAGAATTCTGACCTTAATCTCAGAATTCTCACTTTTTTCTTAGAATTCTCACTTTTTTTCTCAGAATTCTGACTTTAATCTGAGAATCTTCACTTTTTTCTCAGAATCCTGAATTTAATCTCAGAATTCTCACTTTTTTCTCAGAATTCTGACCTTAATCCCAGAATTATCACTTTTTTCTTAGAATTCTCACTTTTTTTCTCAGAATTCTGACTTTAATCTGAGAATTCTCACTTTTTTCTCAGAATCCTGAATTTAATCTCAGAATTCTCACTTTTTTCTCAGAATTCTGACTTTAATCTCAGAATTCTCACTTTTTTCTCAGAATACTGATTTTAATCTCAGAATTCTCACTTTTTTCTTAGAATTCTCACTTTTTTTCTCAGAATTCTGACTTTAATCTCAGAATTCTAACTTTTTTCTCAGAATTCTCACTTTAATCTCAGAATTCTCACTTTCTTTCAGAATTCTCACTTTTTACGGAGCCCCTCTGATGACATGGTCAAAAAAATGTTTTACTTGTGGCCACGAAGTAGTATTTCGTGCACAGAAAATACTACTTCGTGGCCACACAATAAGTTTAACGTGCGCACGAAATACTTAATAATAATATTAATATCATTCCTGGACAACTGGGTAAGCAAATCGAGCGCGCCTTCTCTAAGGTCTAAGGTAGAGGCGTTAGAGAGGCTTAAGCTTTTCAGAATGTCTTTGTAGCTCATTCCCAGCCTAAAATAAAATTCTATCATACTGTCCCTTTCCATCGTGCAGCTTTAGCTCCACGAAGTAGTATTTCGTGCGCACGTTAAACTTATTGCGTGGCCACGAAGTAGTATTTCGTGCACACGAAATACTACTTCGTGGCCACAATTAAAATTTTTTTTTGACCATGTCATCAAAGGGGCTCCGTACTTTTTTCTCGGAATTCTCAATTTTTTCTCAGAATTCTTTCTTTAATCTCAGAATTCTGATTTTAATGTAGGAATGTCAGAATTATGACTCAGAGTTCTTACTTTTTTCTCAAGAATTCTCACTTTAATCTCAAAATTCTCACTTTTTTCTTAGAATTCTCACTTTTTGCTCAGAATTCTAACTTTTTTCTCAGAATTCTAACCATAATCTCAGAATTCTCACTTTAATCTCAGAATTCTCACTATTTTCTCAGAATTCTGACTTTAATCTCAGAACTCTCTGTTCCCATATTAAACTGAAATAAAATGTAAAAATCAGTAAACTTTTTAAATTTTTTCAGTGACCCTAATCCTCTTCCGTAGAAAAGTGTACCTGTTCGTCTGCATTCTGTTTAGAAGCTTCAAACACTGGAGTTGGCGGACAAGGCAGAGGGACTTATGGGAAATGGAGTTCTTGCCGTTGATGTCAGGGGGAGGAGAGACTTCAGCTTCAGTAGATGTGGAGTGTGCTCAGAAGGAGGGCTTCTCTCTACGGAGAAGATAGTCCAAACTTTCCTCTCCTCTGTGTCCATCCATAGCCGTGTTCGGGTCGAGGAGGAGGATAAATGAGAAAATGCTTGAAGAGTCTCAGACGGGGAAGCGCTTCTTTTACCAGAGGACGGACATTACAGCCGCTTTTCGGGTGACTTCAGACAGCGGCGCGGACAAACTGAGACTCGAACTGTGTTGAATGGCGGAATTTTCTGCTAAAGTCTGGATTTCCAAACGGTCGAAACCCACAGAGAGAGGAAAGGAGCGGGGGAGGCGCTGGGAAAACGCCCTGCTGCCTGTTGCTGCTGCTGCTGTCTCCAAATTCAAACTTTCGAACCGAGTTGAGGAAAATATGCATCTTTCACTTAACGGGAGGTGAACATTTCAAAGCCGACGTCGTTGAAAGAAAAATACTCCCAACTATCATTACTACCTGGGTGACTAGTCGCTGGAAATCTCTTTGGAATATTTTCAACTACTGTTTTTCTTTAGTTTTTTCTACCTTTGGTCAGTATTCCAGTTGTTGGAGCTATTTGGGTGCTGCTTCTCCAGGCCTCCAGCCGTTAGCCAGGAACAAAAGAGGGGCTCCCATGTAAAGTCCTCACAGTTCAGAGAGAAACTTTCCAATAATTCCCAGGAAAAAAAACAACAACTTTGTTTTATTCAGCCATGTCGCTGGGCGCCGAGAGGAGGATGGAAAACCGCCTGAAGAGGCTGGAGGACATGATCAAGGACCCCCGATGTGCCATAAACCTGGAAAGTCTACTGGTAAGGATGGTTTATTAATGACTGTGTCTGTAACCCTGCACCCATATGCACACTTTTGACACTGATCTCCCCTTGAGAAATCAGACACCTTGATGTAATGTTCACCTTTAATAAAAAGAGGCAGTGGATGCTCTTCAGACAGGCCTGATTAATAGTTAAGACGCAGTGCAGACAGTGCAGTTTGGGGCTCTTTGAAGCGTGTCTGCAGATTAGGATTAACTGCAGGAGAAATGTCCCTACTGGGTGCTCACTGGGACTGATATTTCCTGCACCCCTGTTAAGGCTGCACATGAGGTTAATAACCGATTGCACATTGGCTCACTGGTAAAACAACTTCTCTATTGGAAGTGTCCTTTTAAACAATAAACATCAGCATTTCTTCACTTGCTGATTAAAATATGGATCATGTTGAATTTATTTGCATAAAGAAGTGCTCACACTTCCCATTTCACTCATCCTGTGTACACAACCTTTGTGTTTTATGGTTTTATTGTTTTTGTGATCACAGTTAAATGACCTTCCTCAAAAACCACCTTCTGCAGCACTGTGAGAAATATTATTTTTGGACATTCTTGGCTCTATCTTCTTTCCAACGTTGCCTTAGTTAATTAGTAGACATGTGTTTCTACATCACTTTCTTAACATTACACCACAGCTTTGAAATTACCGGTAGGTGGAGGTCTGGACTTTGACTGGGTCATTTCAACACCTGGTTCCTTTTCAGCCCCAGGAAATTAATGTACTGTTGTGATTGGTTGTTTGGGCCAATATTTAGCTTCCAGCCTGATTTATTATCCTTTATTATTTATTCCCAACTAGGTGACTTATTTTATTGGAATCAGTGGTATAGAGCTACATATTAAGGCCCTCTGATAAACACAGTCTCATATGAATAGAATCATCTGAAGCTACTAACCATAGATGCCTGATTACTGTGTTATAAACACACTGTTTTTTTTAGATGCATGATGCATCAGTTGTTCATATTCAGAATAAAAGAAGACTTAGACTTTGCCTTAGTTGGTGCTTTGCATTATAGCCGAACTTCTCTACTTTAGAAGTTTTGTGATTCATACACGTCCAGCCATGCAAACTTTAGTTTTGCTGCAATCTTAGTTGCTGTTAAGAGAGAAAAAGCTTTAACATTCAACTCTTTCCAACATGCCATGCTTGTCCTCTCATCATCTACATGTCCAGATGTGAATTTAAACATTTAACATTCTAACTGAAGGCTGTTGAGTTTGAGATGTGGCTTTTTGACATTTCTCTGAGAATTGCACATGCTGATATTATAAGGATTTTGATGGGATCTTCTTTCCATGGGACACTGGTAACTGGAAAATCTGTTTAATAAATAGAATGTGTGGAATCTGTTGAGTAGGCAAAATTAACCAGGTGAAGCTTAAAAAATTCTGTTCTGAATAGAGCATATTGACGGACGAAAAAGATTTTTATCTAAAATGCAAAATGTTTACATATTCTTTTTACAATTTTGGTATAATTACTGTTCTAAGTGGGTTACTCTTTAAGATAAAGGCATATTTTATAGTCTCTATACTCCAATTAACGATTAATCTATCACTAAATTAGTTCATTGTTATTGAAATAACCGATTAATCATGATTGATCCAATTAATTGTTTTTGCCCTACTTGAAATTAGATGTAAATCATTTGGCACCTAAGAGATTCAGTGCAATGTATTCAATACAATCAGTTGAACTGTAGTACGGTAATTCCCAATATTTGCTCCAGGTGGAAACTTAAGCTGGACAATTAATCAATTATATCAATTGTTTAAATTTTTTGTTCAGGAAAATTATTATTTTTTTAAATCCTAAATGCAAAAAGGTTTTTTTTTTATAACTAACTTTAATATAACTGCTGTAAGTGGGTCGCTCTGTCAGCTAAAGGATTTTTTTCACAGTCTATATATTCCAGTTAACGATTAATCAACTACTAAATTAATTGACTATTATTTAAATAATCAATAAATCACAAATAATCAGATGAATTGTTTCAGCCCTACTTTGGACAATACTAAGGTTTAGAGGCAATATATTTGAATTTTCAAATTTTTTCCCTTGTATGTTGCTTTTCAAAAAGTGTTCTAATCTTTGTACATCTACAGAACATCCCTTATCCATAACTTAATTATTAGAAAGCAAGGTTACACTAAAGTTTTTTTTTTTTTTCTTTTCTAACATTGGGATAGTTGTTTGCATGGACATGTGTGATTTAAGGTGAAAAACAGTTACTAATATGTGACTTTGCAGGGGATAAATCTTTAATATGTAAACGTTCCATTAATAGGCAATAGTGCTGATAGATGGCAACATTTCCCCCTCTCATTTCATGCCAGTGTGTGTTTGGGAACCAAACTATTTTAAGTACCTGTAGTATTTTGAGTCTGTTGCTCACGGGAGAAAAGAGCTATTCATAGTTTAGAGATGTTATTGTCTCTTTCTGAAGAAGTGCAGCTGGACGTGATGAGTTTTCACTTGCAAATGGTTGTGGAAAAAATTCATTTCCATTACTCAAGCGTGTATTTGTGTGTATATAATAACTTTAGACTTAAATGGGAATGGAAGATCTTCCCAAAACATTTCTTTGTTCCAGTTGGTTATGGAAATTTTTTCCACAGGATTTAACAATCTTGGAGACAAGAAAAACATGCGCTGTATTTTTTTTTTTTAATCTTTTTTTTGTTGTACTTTTGTTTTACGCTGGTTTCAAACTTCAATTAGAATCTAAAACTTACATCTAATGATAATGGTGCGAATCCAATAGAGGTTAATACAGTCGTCGGATTTTCATTATGTTTAGTGGAAAAAACAAAACAGTTGCTACACAACATCAACTATTGAAAAGCATCCAGAAAAAAAGATTTTAAACACTTACTTTGATTAATTTATCCTTTGTTTTGGACATGTTTTTTAGATGACATTTTATGCTTTAAATCAGTTGATTTGAACTCTACATTGTAAATTAAATCTTCAATGAAAGTACCACAATGTTGTAGTATTTATGCATACATGTAAATCAAAATGTGTCGGATAATCAAGTTGCCTCCAGTGAAAACAGAAATACCTCATTATGATGTTAGTAAAGTATTGAAATAATTAGATTCGTAATCATATTTCTGGTTAATTGTTATATTTAAAATTATATCTAAAGCCTGCATTGTTGAGAATTCATACAGTAAGCAGCAGTTTTGATGTGCCGACCATGCAGAGTTTACATATTGTTTTCCTCTTCTCCGTATCAGCCGGTTGATTAGGTGGCCAGACAGTCTGCAGCTGGCTTCGTACCAAGCTACAGCTCATAGTTTGCCAACTGTGGTCGTAAAAATGGATATCTACATAAGAGCAATGGGGGGGCACTTTTTATTAGTTTCCATCACACAACACGGCTTGCTTTATATGTGAGTGCTAGTACGGCAGTTTTTTTTTTTTTGTTTGATATGAAAAGGTGACAGTTTTTTACTGTGTCATACATAGTGGTAGTAATGAACTATTCTATACTCTAAATATGCTAACATTTTTAGCAAGGTTTCGTTTTAGGTTCACCTTGTTTAAGTTCTGTGAAAAAAACCTAAAGCCTTAAAAAAATAATTAACAAATTAATAGATCAGCGAAATAATGGTCCTGCTTTGAACATTCCCATGTTTGGACTCCTCTAACGCAGCAGGTAATTCTAGATCAGTTCACCAGTAACAGTGATGCTCCCAGTTTAAGGGAACCACTGGTTTCTGTTGCTCTCGTCTGCTTTATTTGGCCAGCTCGTTAGTACAATGTACAGCAGTGTGGGAGAGATTTGATTGCAGTGAAGCTTTACTGCTTTACTACTTTCCTCATTAGGAAGTTAGTTTATGAAGCAGGGAAGCAGTTCTGTGTTGGTTTTGTTCGTGCTATTTACTGGTACTGCCAAAGGAAGACCTGCTTTGGGCTGAATCATTAAAAGGATTGTCTGAGTTATCTCAGGCAGTCACTGGGTGAGAGGCAGGGTCACCAGTCCATCAGAGACGCACTAATGGGCGGGTTATACTTCTGCAACCACACACATCAAATGTCGTTTGCCTCTGGTCGTGAACGAGTTTTGCTGGTATGCTTCTGCAACGTCGGTCTGGTATTTCTAGGGATGCATAGCAGTTTCCCGCGAAAGCGATAGGGGGAGCCTATTCGAGAACTCGCGATAACGTCTGAGGATGGTCACGAGAACTTCTTTGGCGACGCCGGCGAGTGTTTATTTTCCAAACAACGTTGTCTGAGGCATCGTACAATTGGTTGTACTGTCGAACCTCCTCGATCAGCCTTTCGTCGTGGTTATCCATTGTTGTTGTTACTCCTCAGCTTTTAAATATGGCGCGCCCCGGCGCCGAATCGAGAAGGGCGACCACACAGACAGCCGGAAAGGCACACCAAGGACCAGTCACAGCTGCTTTTTGTCTTCGCACTTCTGCTTGAGATTATCGAAGGTCTGACGTGTAGTCGGGATTTTTTTGAGGTGCGCGACAACGGTTGCAGAGCGTCTGAGTGGGGGGCGTGGTCGCAGAGCCACAGAGACAGATTTGACGGTCACAGAGGCTATGCGTCAGAAGTATAAATTGGCCTTAATGCACACAAACACATCCTTATCTAAGGGACGATTGGGGCAATTTTTAGCATTTATTCTGGTTATTATTTAGTATTCATATGTTTTACTTGCTTTAACATAAAAAAAAACCTAACAGATTTTCAAAACCTTTAGAAACTGTTCCCTCTATTGAATATAATATAAATCTTTTACTTTTGTGTTTGATTTCAATTAATATGTTTAAACTTTATACATCAACTGTATAAAATGTGTTTTTTTTATGGACATCTTATGGAGGAAATTGAAATTTGGAGGAGAAAAGCGGGTTTGAAATGGTGTTGTTTCCTTTTTATAGTCTAAACCCCTCCCCAGACAACCCTGCCTCTATCTCCTGTATGCTCCCTTCTAACATCCACCAAAGACCTTAGCAGTGTTTACTTCCTGGGCATGAAGGTGCTGAAAGCAAAGTTGGAGTAGGAAGCTTGCGTAGGAGAGAAAGAGCTGCAGCTTTCCATTTTTAGCTGCCCTGCTGCTGCTGCTGGGATCAAGACGTTTTACTGGCCAGGGTGGGATTGAGACACACGAAGAGCTCAAGCATGACGAAGTGCAGGTTGAATAAAAAAAAACACACATACTTGAAGTGCCTTGATAATTGTTCATAACCTCAGCTATGGTAGCTTAGCAACAGCTAAAAAAGGAAACTCACTGGAAGAAGCTGAACTGTGGACTCAAAGTTGGTCTTCTCAGTCACTGCTCAGCAAAAACAAAGTCATTAATTTGCTTCAGGTTTCTGCTTAAAAGTCAGCGTGTAGGAGGACATGTTCAGATCTTTCCAAGAAGCGCCTCCCCTGAGAAACCGGACGGAGAGGAATCCGTTTCCTTATAATCAGCTCCTCCAGAACCCTTCTGTTCTAACACTCGTAGTCTGCACGGGAAATTCCCTCTGTTTTATTCCTTCAGTGTAACCTGAATTGTCAGATACCTTCTCTCATTATTTGGCTGTTAGCTGGTTTTCTAGGCATTCGGTGCATCAACGCTGACAGCAAAGTGATGTTTGACTACAGGAAAGGGAGGGCTGTGTTGCAGTTAAAAAATAGAAGAAATCTGTACACTTGATTGGAAGTGATGTTTTTTTTCCTGCCGTCCTAAAGGAAATGACCTCACTGAGTAAATAGTTGGCAGCTGAACGTGAGGCTCAAAGTCCCTACGAGTGGCCACACTTTCACTCTTTCATATTTTAACCTTATCTCTTTTTTTTCTCTCTCAGACTCTGTAAACACACTGCAGGTACTGCTGTGCTTTGACCCTGCTGCAGACCCGATGTGTTCAGAGAACTTGATGCACAGAGCTTAAGTAAATATGATGATAATGAGGCCTTGGAGGGAGTTGGATGTTCTGCCTTTTTATATTCTGTTGCTGTTTTTTGACTTTCTCTAGTTTTTATCTTATACTGTGCTTCATTTTCCTAATGTTTCCCATTACAGGGTTTCTCTCCCTCTATTTCTCGTTTATATGTAATTTCCCCTCAATGCTTCGGACCCTTAAGTGTGTAGCTTTATCCATGGGGAGCACAGGGTAGACCCAGCTTGTTCTCAGAGAGTCGACCTTAAAATCTGCCTCATCTCTGGAGTGTAGTCGACTTGTTCTCATTCTGAGCCTCAGAGTGCCTGCTGGAAAGAAACACTGCCTTATAAGGCACTGGGGGACGGTGGCCCCAGTACGTTTTTTTTCTTTTCTTGAAAACAAACCAGTCTCTCTGCTACACACCTCGTTTGGTGAGATCCTCAGGCTTTTGCATGGTCTTTTTTTAGGTTTTGCTCCTCTGCAGTGAAAGCCAAAGGAATTCATGAAATCATGTTTCAGCAAGCTGCTTTTGCTAGTTTGGGATTTTCCTTTTTTAATATATATTAACGACCGTGGATGAAAGATTTGTATCAAAAGGTGGAAGTGCAGCCATTTTCTTACTTTTTTTCCCCCCTCTCCCTCTCTCTGAGGGGTTGCGGTTTCTATCCAGTCTTGGAAAATGTAAAAATTTTCCTCTAATATTTCTCACATTTATTTTAGTATAGAAATAAATGCAGGGAGGAAGGGAGGAAGGACTATTTATATGTACTTAAAATAGTCAACATTTGGATCTTCTACCACGTCAATCCTGCAGTTTAAACAAATTCATTAACATCAAGAAACAAGCATACTGCTATGGCCTAATGGAGGTTACGGTTGACCATGTCTTGGATGTTGAAGGGGTTTGTACAGACAAGCCCCTTACTTATCTCCAACCGACGGCTTGATCCATGCATGTGAGCTTAAAACATGAAGAGATCTGTCTAACGGTATGGGTTTGCCAAAAAATCTAATTTGTGGTTATTTTCAACCATTTTTGTGATTGCAGTTTTATTGTTATTTCCCTTTGCACTAAGCACAACCATTTCACTCCAGTTTTTTCATGACCTTAAAGGCTTGCTTGTCCAGAGTCCATTGTTGCAGGACGTTGCTGTAACCTTTGCGTAACAAAAGTTCTTCCTTCTACTATAATGCATGGATCTTTGTGCTTGCTGCAACTTTGTCTTGCCTCCTGTGTGGCGGAAAACCCACTTCTAGTGTGTTACTGCCACCTAAAAGACTGGAGTGACAAATGTTGTGTCCTACTCTTGTTAAATATAATGTGAGTGCATCTGCAATTTGAAAATAATGTTTTTTCTAAATTGTGATAATATTGCAAATGCAATTAATTGCCCAGCCCTACATATCGGCTCACATAGCATTTGTTTCAAGAGCCTCTGCTAAATCTCTGTTAAAGAAGATGTTGGCAGCTCTGTTTTAAACATCAAGGTTCAAATAGTCTTGAGATTACTCACTAGGCCTGTTTTACAAATATTGTTTAGATACTAAAGACGTACTAAAATGTCAAAACAATTTTGTATTATAAAAATATTATAATGAAGTGAGAACCACATTTCAAACAATAACCTTTTAAGCTCAATGAAGAAATACTGTTCTTTACAGGCATAAAGTGAAGCATTCCAAAAATAAAAAAAAAGCTATATCAATAAAGTAGGTGAAATAAAAAGTTTGAAAATAAAGAAAATAAAAAAAGTTTAAAATCTAATCCAAAAGCAACCAAATGGCACATTTATAATGTATAAAAAATAAATAAATACAGAAAATAATGAACTTATAATGGTCCCCTTATAGAATTTTTTTTATCCTGTTAGTTGCATATATCAAAGTGCTTAAATCAGTGTCAGCAGGACGAAGCTTTACAAACCGGTCCAAAAACCAAAAACTCTTTCCCCTTTTTCCTGTCTGACATTTTACTGCAATGCTTAGTCTTTGCACACATGAAGCCTTGATTGTATCGGGCTGCTTCCAGACCTATTATTTGTCGTGGTTAACCAACCACAGAGCTGTGGTACATCAAACCACCACCCCTGCTGCACCCAAATTAAAGTCATTATAACCTGGTTAAACACTTTCTAAGGATACCTCTGCATCCTCAGGGAAAAAGTACAACATGAACACAGGATCTATTCTTTCTCTTCTGGAACTAACTTATGAGAACATATTAGAACAGAAGTTTAAGTACTTTTTAGACTTCCTGTTATGAGTGACCTTATTTATATAGTATTTGGAACAAAGGTGACGTCACCCATTGAGTGTGAGGGAATTTTTTAAAGGGGTTTAGCGATTTGCATTTACAAAATGATCTCTTGTTTGACATTTAGGTGGTTTTTGATATTATAGGATTTCATATTTGTTAATGGCCTAGGTGACACATGAACACACAACACTTTAACAGTAAATTTCATTGTCTCTATTGCCTTTGAAAATGTAGCTTTTTTGCAGCTAGCATTTTTTCATCCAGTCTGTTCCATGACAAACCAAACGTGAAAGCTCTAAAGGATAAAACAGAAGCTTTTTTTTTTCTTTTAGGCTCAGACTTACTCTTCTTTGCTCTCTTGCATCACTGGACAATCATAAAGATTTTTTTTTCTTATATGGCTTTATATATTGTTATACTTCCTCTAGATTAATTCCCCTCTCTTCACTCAACTTCACTCTCATGCAATCTTCTTCCTGCAGTAACAGCTTCCACACTAAAAAGTTTCCCCTAAGTGGAACTCAAAATAAAATGAAAAACATTCCCAGTCATTTACAATAACTGACTGCTGTTTCACTTTAATGGATTTCTACTGGATCAGTTCATATCAACTGGTCCTAAAGAGTTTGATACCTAGGTCTTTTTCTAATTTCAAATGGGAGAGAGAGAGCAGAGAAGAACAAAAAGCTCCCACACATTCACACCACTTCTTCCATCTGGCCTCTGTTTTATCTCTCCATCACAACCCAATGGTGAAACACAACCTCCTACACATACTCATGTACTGATTCAGGGACTTTTGCATTCATTTTCACAAGCAGACGCATTATTCTGTTGATCTTTGCGACAACAAGCCACATTGTGTGAAGCCAGCAACAATACAATGCATTGCCAAACAGCTTTGGATTGTCAGTGAGTTCGTACAGCTTTTGTTTCCTTTAAGGAACCCAAACAGGAAAATTTGTGTGATTGTCGATTTAGTCTTGCATCATCAAATCTGAAGGTGATGATTTAAATAGTCTGTGGCAATATTAATGTTTACATAAAAGCTAAGGCATTGCAATCTCTAATGACTGAAACTGAAAGTAGGACCTGTATGATGATGCTATTAGTCTGAGTGGTTTCTATTTTAAAACTATTTTCCGGCTTGAATAGTTCCGCAAAATTGGGTAAAATGATCAATCTTGAAGAATATTCAATTTTAATTGTGGGATTATGTTTTGTTACTATTATTTTTACGATTCGCAAAAATTAGCTGTTGATGGGTATGGATCTCTGCATGCAAAAGCCTTTGCAGTTGGGAAAGGAAAAACAAAACGCCATCTGTTGCTTTAGTTTTTGTGATGAGTTTGGTTCTTTTTTTATTTTAAGAACAGATTTGTTGCAAACATCTTTTCTATATCTTTTGCTTTTACTGTAGCTTACTCAATATTGGCAGTAGGTGTTTTTAAGTGAATTTCAGTACAGTGAAGGTCCTTGGAGGCCATCCTTTGAATAAGAATGCCTGTAAAGATTAACCCCTGTCCAGGAAGAACATCAGTGTCTGGAATTTCTGCTTGAAGTACCACAGAAGACTTGCATGAAGTTGTTTTATATGATGAATACTTTTTCTGATTTTTTGGGACATTTTTAAAATAATTTGTCAATAGAGTAAAAGATGAGTCTTCTATGATGCCGACAGTTATGCAACCTGATACAATCCATGTGTTTCCTCCCAAGTCTGTCCAACAACACCACCATGAATCAGGAGTGGGATCACAATCAACTTGTCCAAAGTTCCAGAAGTTAGATGATGATCAATGTTTTTTTTCTGTTTGAAGAAGCACTGCGTTTGATGGCAAAAGTGATACCAGATTTACTTAAAGCTCATAAAGTGACCCATTTAGTATAGTGTCAGGTGTAATCCTCAGATCTTAACCCTGTTAAAGTTCATTGTCATATTCTGAAAGTTATCTAGAAGCAGATGGATATACAGAAGCAAACAAGCTGGATTCAACTCCACAGTGTGAATTTTTTTAAATTGTAGAAGTTTTGAAGAAGGATCTGACAATATCAAATCCTCACTTTTAGATTTTATTTAAACTTATTATATAGAAAACAAGCTGTGCTTCAATCATGTAGGTTACTGCTGCTGATATCTCACCCTCTGGACTTGATATCGCCCACACGTTTAGGTTGCATAATCTATTGTTAGCATAGAGTAAGGCTGGCAGGTGTAAGCAGTTTGGGCATGCTACAGGCACTGGTTGTCCCCTACTTGCTGATTTTTCTGGCACCTTCTGTGTTTTTCACAAAAATGTGAAGGGTACAGGAGCAGGGGACAGAAATCTGTCGGAGGCATGAATAAGACACATGCTAAGACACATACACATGCTAATTGCGAGTCCAGGATTCCTGCTCTTGAGTTTCCATTGGAGTGTTTACTGGCCGTGCTTGGCACAGTCCCCTTGCTCTGCCCTTCTATGCAGTTTATCTGCATGACTATTTTTAAGATTACTGGAATTTAATCAAAACTTCAACTTCTCTTCAGTCCTTTTAAAGCCCAGAGCAGGGCTGCTTATTTTCCCGTTCCACATGCATGCCTGCCGATGAGCCTGGGACGCACTTCAGCTGTGATCTGAGGTTGTGCATGGTTGGGGTGTTTTGCATTGCATATTTCAGCACCAAAAACATTGCATTCCTAACTTTGAAAATCCACAAAATGTTTGTGAGTAGAGTGGAGCTCCTTTTTTGAATGTGTTATTCCTCTTATCTGTCAAATCTGCTGTCGACATTGCCTGCCTAAACTCTTCACCACCCTATAAAACAATGTAGATCTCTTCAAAAGGAAAAAAAAATTGAATCTACCTGAAGGGACATGCAGCTTTTTTCTAGTTATTACAGCTTCCTCTTTTTGTTTTGGAGTTTCTAAGCAACAGTAACCAACTAGTTGGGAGACAATATAACAAAAGATAAAAACTTGTTTTAAAGATACAGACCCACTCACTCTGATAAGATGTATATATATGTACTCCTGTGGTAGCTTGGGCAGATACTAAGGTTGGGTTGTTAACATACCTTTCATGAGATTTGTGACCCTGTGATGAAGGAGCTTGCTGTGTGTACTTTAAATTGCTTGTACTGACAGAAATTTGTTTAAGACTTTACACTCAGGATAAGTAGGCTGCTTCCTCCAGCAGAAAGTTAGCTTGGTTTCTTACTTGGCATTTTGTGGAGGACTATTGTCTTAAATAGGTTGCAGATCATATCGTCATACCGTTAATGATATTCAGCATTTAAGGCTTAAGAGTTTGATGCTCCCAGCTGTATTATGCTGAATTTTGAGAGTCAGTGATGTCTGGTTTATGCACAAAGTCTATAGTAGACATGCAATTAGGGGCATAAAAAGTTCCTGTTGTGCCTTTTGAAGTATTTAGAGTGTTAGACATGATCCGTTCTGATCTTTCAGGCATCACACTCCAACCGTGTCCAAAGCTTTAGGCCTTGAATTTGAAAAATCTTAAATTTTACATTGTGTTGCATTTTTGCAGCAGAAACAAAATTTCAAAAAGTAAAAAAAAAAAAAAAATTGTACTACTAAGAATTAAGTTTTATATACCTAGACATATTTAAACCTTTTAAGTGGCCGATTTATCATCTTGACTGAATATATGCTTATGATATCTAAAATACATTTCTTCATAGTCAAAGTAATACAAATTCTGACCAGTAACGATAGCAATATGGAGATCTGAAATTAATTTCTCCAGAGTGTTTATTCTAGATGTGAACAATGGTCATTTTGACAAGGGGACATTTTTTATTTTTTTTTCAGATATCAGAAATGGAATGCAATAGCAGACTATTGCATTGTCACCACAATAACATTATGAGGAAAACTATTTTATTGCTTTAATGGTAGTGGATCAATTTATCTATTTAGGTGAAATCACCTGTCAGCAGGAGAAAATGAAAAATAAAAACATTGTTCAAACAGGTAGGACCTGTGCATCATCTTATGGGGTTCCTCCTCAGTTTGATTCTGTCCTCCATCCCTCAGTAAATACTAAGTGGCTGTTTGCAGCCGCTTCAGATGTTATCATCCCAATAAATGTCAGTTATTAGCAGTTATCAGTCTCATAGAATGGCTACAGATTGTACTGGTAGGCTCAACAGGTTATCAAAGAATGAATCCTAATCATAAGGTAATACAATTTTCCTTATGTAATTTTATCTGTTTGTGAAATAAAAAAATAATTTCAGTAGCTCTTCATGTACTGTTAAAAAATAAAAATGAATAATCCGCATGTTACTGATACTAAACTAACCAAAAACTAATAAATGGCATATCCTGTAGACTGAGTTTTAGAATCCTCTCCCTATAAGTAGGAGGATCAGCACCTCCAAATCCGAGGCCGTGGTTCTCCACCGAAGAGAGGTGGACTCCCTTCTTCAGGTCGGTGGAGAGTCCTTGTCTCAAGTGGAGGAGTTAAGTATTTCGGGGTCTTGTTCACGAGTGAGGGGTGGATGGAGCGTGAGATTGATAAACGGATCGGTGCAGCAAAGCTCTCGATTTACTGATCGATCTACGTTCCCACCCTCACCTATGGTAATTATCGAAAGGACAATATCACAGATACAAGCGGACAAAATCAGTTTCCTTCGCAGGGTGGCTGGGCGCAACCTTCGAGATCGGGTGAGGAGCTCAGTTACTCAGTTATAGTCAGACTGACTCAATTAGTTTTATTTTCATCTAGACACCTGAGCTGCTTTGATGAGCTGTGATACCTTAGGTGTGAAAAGTGACTTATCCTAGACAGTTCTCTACATCTGATCGGTTCCTCTGCTTGGTTTTGATGTGTGTCACTGCTCAAGATGAACTCAAACATATAAGAAAAATGTACTTTTTGGTTGATAAAAGCTTGTTTAATTTTCCAATTGCATCCTCACTAAGCAGAACAGATCCCCATCCTATTTTATTTACTATTTTACTGCCTAAGAAATAAAATATTTTCATGTACCCCTTGCAATGCACTTGGGACCACTAGGGGTACGCATACCCCCGGTTGGTAAAACACTGCACTAAACTACAACAAAAATCTCCTGATTAACTCAGGAAATGAACAACGTGATTGCCGGTAAGGAGAGCAGAGACAAAGGACACCCCATGTTTACTCAACAAATCCAGCTCCGACCAGGTTAGCTCTGGCGAGAATGTTACTACGGCAACAGACAGAGGTTGAGTAAACTTTACTTTATGAAATGGAAAACTGAGTTTCCCTGATTTCAGGTTTAGAAAACTTAGTTTTCAGTAAACCCGATCTTTGAAACAGACCCCTGATCAACTGACTGAACAGAACATAAACGCCAAATAAAGGAAAGCTCCACTCTCTATTGCATCTGAGACTGGCAACACACATCAAATGCGTCTGCACAAACTTTGCTCAGCACCATTAGAGGGCTTCAAATCATTTGGACTTAGCATTACTTCTCAACCCTGTTTTTTTTTTTTTAGACATTCAATAATTGACTAAAAAAAAAACATGATATTCTTTATAAACATGGCAGGGAAATACGGTCCAGTGACATTCTAGTAAACCTACTCTACTGTCTCTAAGGCTAAAGCTCGCTAAATTTGTTGCATTTAACCACTCGTGTTTTTTTTCACCAGTTAATCAGTAATATGAGTGAAATAAGTCGAAATGCTGCATGGGAGATTTATTAAACTTTAAAATTGTTGAATCAGCTCCACTCTTCCCCAGACACCAGCAAGTTATTTATTATTTATAAATAGTCACTTTGACTCAGAAGCTGTGAAATGTTCCCTGGAGCCTTGTAGGCGTCTCTTTTAGTCATGAAACTCAAAGGAACCGTTAGCAGTCGTTTATATGCACCCCAGCAGCAGAATAATTACAACCACTGACATCTTTGTTAATCCTGATGTCTTAACAGCAGGCCTCTTAAGTAAACTGTTAACAGAAAACGGTTCTCTTTCCTGCTCTTTGAGACATCTTTTGGATTAAAGTTATTCTAATTTATTTTACTTTACTGGAATGGCTTGGATGCTATATTTTCTTTCAGAGAAAGAAAAACCCTAAACAAGGCTGCCGATATCTCCTATCTCTAATATATTACTGCATGTAGAGGTAGGTGTTGTTTACATTTCACACTGAAAAGAAGATGCAATTACACCAAAGATTATTCAAAAATTATTACATTTTTTTTTGTTTGTTATGCATCCCTCTGGTTTTGAGCTTAGAAAGAAAACATGAACTGCAATTAAAAATGTTTAAAGTTTATATTTCCCCAAATGGAACCAGTTGCTTAATAAGCTTGAATTGGTTGAATATGGATAGAAATATGTTTTATAAGACGTCACTTAAGTAGAAAGTAACAGGACTTATTTGTTTCTTAAGAAATTGCCAACTGTTATCTGGGAAGCTTTTTCAGTTCTGAACATAGTTCTGAGTAAACAGGCTAATAAGTTGTGGTTAGAACAATCCCACTAATAGGACCATTAAAGTCACTTGTTGAGCTATTAGCAGATGTGAGTCACATCCACATTTGTGTGTTGTTGCCCCTAACGATGCCATGTTAGTTGTTTTGTGTCCCCATGTTTGAATTATTGAAAAAAAACACCTGAGAAGACTTCATCTTTGACACATCCTCTGCAGTCCTGTAGTTAGAAGCCTGGATGTGAGCCACAGGCTGCAGCTGCTTTGTATGTTTTACTGTGAATGGATGAGGTTGGTTATTAGCCTGAGACACTCGTGGATTATGGGCTGATAATGGCTCGTAAACATCTGTTTATGTTTGCCGTGGCTTCATATTTCCTCACCGCATTAATGTTTAGCCTTTTTGAGTGACTCATGTCAGAACAGAATAAAGAATCTTATTTTGGACATTCGGCTAGCTCAGGGGTCTGCATTTTTTTGCTCCAGAGCTGCAAGTGACGCTTTAAAGCCCTAAAATGGCTCTTAATAATAGTGGCTTAAAATATATATTATAAAACAGCTAATGTAGTATGACGAGAGCTACCAGTCAGGGAAGCTTTAGTGTTTTTTTTTAAACAATATTTGATTACATTTTCACAACAGAATTACATAAAAAGAACCAGAAATATGTTTTTATATCTACTTTGCATTCATTATCTTGAATGCATTTGTTTATTTTTTAAATAAAAATCCTCTAGAAGAAAATCCATGCTTAAGCTTTTTTTTTTATGTATGTTTTGTGTTTTTTTCTTGTTATTTTAAAAACTAAAAATACAAATAAACTGTTGGTTGTTTGAAACCAATATATTCAAAGGTTATATAACATTTGCGGCTCTAAACAACTTTCTTTCAGCTGGACCCAAGCCCAAAAGCTCTTTAGATCTTAAAGGTTAGAGACCCCTGGACTAGCTGTAGCAATAGAAGAGCAGTTGTAATGGAAAATATCAGAATAAAAGCAATTTTTGTTGCCTTCATTCAGGCGTTCACACTCATTTGAATATGCACTACATTTGGTCTTGTTTATTATGTTGTAATTTTTAGCTTATTTGTATTATCTAGATCTATTATTTATTTATCTGTTTGTAACTAGAATTGATGATATAAAGTTTTGAATAAAATTATTTTATTTTTTTGCAAAAATCTTTCCAGTGTTTTAAAAAAACTTCTTCAGCTTAGAGTTGGGAGAAGCAAACCCTGTCAGACTTTAGTGAAACTCATATTGGACTGGAAAATATGAAGACAGGGTAAATCAATTTATTCAATTTCACTCAGAAATTAAACATCCATCCATTTTCCGTCACGCTTAATCCCAATCGGGGTGGCGATGGGTGCTGGTGCCTATCTCCAGCTGTCTAAAGGTGAGAGGCGACGTACACCCTTGACAGGTTGCCAGTCCATCACAGGGCTGCTTTTAATCTATTATTTTTGTGAGGGAATGAATTTGTTTCCAGTACAATTTTGATACAATTTTAAAATAAAATAAAACAGCACTGAGATGTTTTTGGATTAGGAAATTTCCACATTTGAATTCCTATCCCACAGCGATGCAGGGTTTGGCATTAAGTGATCTAGAAGTTATGAATTTGATGAGAAACTGTTAATCTCACTCATCATGAAACACGATCCAAAATTTGGTTGAAACTTCAGACTTTCCTTAGACTTAGAAAAACATATTTGTGAACATTTCTGGTTAAGACCAGACTCTTGTATTTTTTCAAGCTTGTACTTTGGAAGTCTGCAGGAAATTCTATTATTCTATGTATTTGACTCTTGGTTCAACTTCTTAAAGCAAAACACCTTATTGCTTTGTTACTAACAGTAGAAGTCTTTGGTTTAAATAAACATCCTAGAGCATTAGCTTAATACTGCTGAGATTCAGATTACCTGCAGATGTTTGTCAGGTTAAGCATACATTTGCACATTCCAGCTTTCAGGATGACTAACAGCCAGCAGTGTCCTCAGGAGGAAGTTCATCAAATAAAAAAAACTCTCTAACATCAGTTTGATATATTTATCTTATTTTCTCTAGCTCTTTATACATGCAGAAAGTAAGCTGAAGTAAGCAGCTGTAAATGAAAAGAATAAATATTTAGTACACAATCTTCAGATTACTATAGAGATGTAACTGCTATACAGCATCAATTAAAGGAAAAGTAATGATTCTTTATTGATATCAAATGGAATTTGCATGAAATTTTGCATTAATGCATGATAGGTGTTTCAATGACTTGTTTATGGTCTTAAAAAGAGGAAAAGCAGGGCACTTCTGGTAGCTTTTGGTGTGAACACCATCCAAGTTGCGTATCAGCGCTCAGCTGATCAAGGGGAAGTTTTCATTACTCAACTCATTAGCTCAGTCATACGCCCCCCTTAAAGAGACAGTTCTTGATTAATACTTTGAAGCAAATAACACTTTTCAAAGCTTCTTGTTTTTTGTTTTGTTTTTTTATATCTTTGACATTTCCTCCCACTAAAAAAAACAAATTTTACATCATAAATGCAGGTATTTTAACAAGGCCTTGTATTCTGTGGCTATTATGATGGTAAGCAGGCCCAAATTATCCAGCAATAATACAGTGTTTTTCCTTTTCTGGCTGCAGCTAAATAGTGCCGCTTCATAGGAAATGACTTGCAGGCAGAGAGATCAGCCTTACGACAGTGAAATTATCTGCGGGCCTCGGGGTGGGGTGGATCGTTTCCTGTATTGCCCGCGCTCATTGGGAGATCTTAAAGCAGGCATGTGTAAGGGCACTGACACTTGGTAACTCCCCTACACCCCCTGCAGTGTATGTGTGTCAGTGTTTTTGTCCTTAAATAGTAGTTTTGTGTGAGGTAAGTCCTTTATTGGGGAAGTGATGCAGAGATGAGGAAGCTGAGCGCTCAGCTTGGCTTACCGCTGACCAACGTTAGCAGAGCGTAGAGCGGCGGAGGGAGGAGGAAGAGGAAGATAAGTCTGAGAGAGAAAGATGAGGAAACCATATCAAAGGAAGTTAGTTAGATTTAAAGAGGATTGTACCACAAAGCATTTACAGCACAGGGTCAGATTTGGTCCATTTTGACCCAGTGTTTCAAACGGGGGCAATGCAGGAATGCGCAGCTGCCACAAGTTGATAGATGGCTTCCTTATTGTTGCACAATGTAACAATTAGAGACCAGAATCATTCTTAGTTAATAGCGTCCCTACATTACCCCAGCTTCGACTGCAGCAAAACGGCAAACCTGTTTTTTAACATGAAATAGGTGCACTAAGTTTTTTAGAAGTTTTGTGAGCTGAAGAGACAGTAAGTGGCGTGATTCTTACCGGAGGACGGAAGATTTTAATGCTAATGCAGAGCTGCTCAGGCTGTGGAGAGACCTTTTTCTTTATCTCTATACTTTTCTGATTTGAAAATGAACATTTAAACCACAGCTGCCCCAGCTAGGAGTTCCTGAGCTGATTTACTGATTGTCCAGATAATGATAAACACAATTTAAAGGGTCTATTTAAGATGCCTGATTAAAATAGTTTTTTTTTCTTTCTTTTTTTTTTTAAATTTAACTTTCCTGCAGGGGGGAAAAAAAACTACCTTCTTTATTGTATTTAAATTATAGCTAAGTCAAGCATTCCCTGTTCTTTCATGATTTTCTAAAAGGACATCCTGCCATGTGTGTGTTTGTGTTTTTTTGTTCTGTTTCCTGTTTTCACCCAAATTTTTTGACTCAGTTAAAAATCTAATTAAGGTGAGATAATATTATGAATTTTGATGGTCAGAGAATACATAAAAAAAAAGACTTGCCAAGTTACACCACATCAACATGTGTTTATCTAAATATATAAAAAATGCACAAAAAAGGAGCTCTCGGATGAAAAAAGATGCCTGATGCTTATTTTTCATGTTGCCATCCTGTCCATTCATCCCTCCTGTCTATAGGGGTGTTTTTATTCCTGTGTTAAAACTTTAAAGATTTAAAGCACTAGGATTGATAGAAGTTTGAGTCCATGATGAGTAGGAGCAGTGTTTTCACTCATCAATGATTGTGTAATATATGATGAATTACTGCAGAGGGGACGTATCTCACTCTGATTTTCTAAAGGTTATAAGCAGACAATGTGCTCATCAATCAAAGACAGACTGACAGATGAGGAATTAGTCACTTCCTCTGTCTTACAGCTTCCGTTAATGTGTGATTAAAGTGCTTGGGGGGGAAAGCTGCTCTATTTCATTCAGATTATCACTAAAGATCAACTGTTTTCATTCTGTTCAGTGATGAGAAAACTGAAAATAAACTGCTTAGAAATGGCAGTCAGTGGCTTGTAACGCTGAGAGTGAGCAAGGAAGCGGCTGTTATGGGAGCGGGCTCTTCTACCAAACATCTCAGCTGTAAATCAGGATGCGGTTTGCAGCAGGTGTTGTGACGGTTCCCACACATTTAGGATGAAAAGAGCACAGAAGTGATTGGTCATGGTTCACACTTTACGGCATGATGCTACTTCATGTTTTCTGGTTTGTTATGCAACGCCTCAGCTGCTAATGTTTCTGTGGAGGCTGGTGAGTCACTGGGGGTTTAATAAAAACTGACAGGAGGAGGAAAATGGAGAGAAAAGTTGCAGTTGGCTGTTTCAAAATGCACGTTTCTGTCTGTTTTTGTTTGTTGCTTCATAGCTGCTGTTCTGCTTGTCTGATTGGTGCCAATCTGTTTTCCAGGACTCCATAAATGCGCTGGTTTTGGATTTGGATTACCCGGCACTGCGCAAGAACAAAAACATTGAAACCTTTTTGAACAGATGTGAGTCGTTTTCTCATTTCTTTAATAAAAAAAAAAAAAGTTTCCAATGAAATTTTCTCTATCCAAAATCTAATCTAAATGTTTGAATTTTTAATTCAGATGAGAAGGTTATCAGAGAGCTTCGAAATCTTCAGATGAAATCTGAAGACTTTGAGAAAGTTAAAATCATCGGTCGAGGGGCTTTTGGTGAAGTCCAGCTGGTGAGTATTGATCCACTTTGTGATTTTTCATTTAAAAAATCAAGTTAATATACTTTATTACTTTCCACCATTTATAAACTCTTAATGAGTATCAACATTTATAGTTTTACAAACTCTGCTTCAAAGAATCTGTGTTTATTATACGATGCTCCAGTCTTTATGTGATAGTAGTCCATTCACCAATATTACTGTATCAAAACAAAGACTTCCTTTCAAACGGGTCAGCCTGAATTTTCTGGAATCGAATGTTCGTAATGTTAGCGATATAAAGAAAATGAAACATAGATTTTTGGAAAAAATATTTGGAGTCTTCAATTGAAAAACGGATTAACTTCGGCTTAATGTTCTTCTTCTTCTTGCGATGTTTAAGGTCCGACACAAACCTTCACGGAAAGTCTATGCCATGAAGCTGCTGAGCAAGTTTGAGATGATCAAGCGTTCCGACTCTGCGTTCTTCTGGGAAGAAAGAGACATCATGGCCTTCGCCAACAGTCCCTGGGTTGTACAGGTGAGACATTCTCCGAACTTTACTTCTTTCTAAGATTTTTCAAGCTCCTGCCTATAGATTCAATCAATCATTCTTCTTTTTCTGTTTAGTTGTGCTGTGCCTTCCAAGATGAGCACTACCTCTATATGGTGATGGAGTACATGCCAGGAGGCGACCTGGTCAACCTCACCAGCACCTATGATGTGCCGGAGAAATGGGCCAAGTTCTACGCAGCAGAGGTGGTGATGGCCTTGGATTCTATCCACTCCATGGGCTTCATCCACCGGGACGTCAAACCGGACAACATGCTGCTGGACGGACACGGACATCTGAAGCTGGCAGACTTTGGCACCTGCATGAAGATGGACTCGGTGAGTTTGTTTTCGGGGTTTAGGAAATGATGTGCTTAAATCAAAAGTGGGTCTTTTTGCTTATAGATAATAGTAATAATAGATTAAAACATATGAAAACTTACAGTTTTGGGATTTGCATTGCAGACTGGGATGGTCCACTGTGACACAGCTGTTGGAACTCCAGACTACATCTCTCCAGAGGTGCTGAAGTCTCAGGGAGGAGATGGGTATTACGGGAGGGAATGCGACTGGTGGTCTGTGGGCGTCTTCATTTTTGAAATGCTCGTTGGTGAGTGACCTTTTCACCAACTCTTCCAGACTTTAAAGGAACCAGAAGCGAGTTGGTTTCATTTCCACTCGCTTTCTTTTAGGTGACACTCCGTTCTACGCCGACTCTTTGGTGGGAACTTACAGTAAGATCATGGACCACAAGAACTCCCTAAACTTTCCTGATGATGTGGAGATCTCTAAAGATGCCAAGAGTATAATCTGTGCCTTTCTGACCGACAGGTAGAGAACAGGGAAACAGCACATCTTCTGAGCCTCCATGTATTAAATCTATTAATCATTAGTGATTTATGTATTTATTTGTAGGGATGTCCGGTTGGGCAGAAACGGGGTGGAGGAAATCAAACGTCACCCGTTTTTCAAGAATGACCAGTGGACATTTGACACCATCAGGGACAGTAAGTGATAAGCCTTATTCTGATGTTCATGAACTCTATTTTCCAACAGTTTCATGTATTTAATTTTGTTTTATTCTCCCCTGATCAGCTGTTGCTCCTGTGGTCCCAGAGCTTAGCAGTGACATAGACACAAGTAATTTTGACGAGATTGAAGATGACAAAGGCGACGTCGAAACGTTCCCCAAACCTAAAGCTTTTGTTGGAAATCAGCTACCATTTGTTGGCTTCACCTACTTTAAAGAGGACCAGTAAGTCCTCTTCGTTCTCTTATGCTGTTTCTAATCGTTTTGGAAACTTGCCTCCTTTTACTATGCATGATTTTGGTTTCTTTTCTCCTTCCAGGTTATTAACTTCTGCCAATAATTCCTCAGTGACCCATGATAATTCCAAAGGAGAGGTAAATACTTCTGAATTCATTGTGAGGAGATCTTTAAATCATATGGTGTTTGATTTTCCAGATATACATAAGATGCTTGAAAACATGTTGGATGTAACACCGATGTCTTGTAATATAAGTAGATCTGGTCAAACCATTCACTTGTTTTTTATTTTTGTAATTAATAATAATTCAGAAGGATTTTTAGACTTTAAAGATGAGGTCACAAAAGATCATTGCTGAAAGGCGAGCAGTTCTGATGGCTCTTTGCATGTATGTTTTAAAAGAGAGGTTTAAATGTGGTAGGAGGTGCTAAAAGAAATGCAAGGACAGAAGATTGTGAAGCAAAACCAAGAGTTTTGGTGAAAATGCACCAAGAGGGGACTGCAGTAGAGTTGGTGCTTCAGACACTCAGGACATAAAGTCAGAACTTGATTCATGTATTTGCTGCACAGTAATAAAAGATAGGAGTAATAACATACTTTGTTAGATAAAGAAACAGCTTGTTGTATGATGCTTGATCAGATTAGATTATAAGTTTATAAAAAAAGCATAATAAGCAAGTGTTTCATTAGCTCTGAGCAGTTGTTCTAAAGGAAGGCCAACAATTTTACAAATTAGAAGCAGCAGCAGAGTAGGGATGTTCACCCTTAGGTTAGATCTAGATCTTTTAAAACCATTTGCTTTTGGTGAGATAAAAGGTGAGAATGGGTCAGATCCTATTGAAGCTTAAAACTCAATGCTTACTTCTTAAAGATTAATCATGTAACCTAGAGGACCCCAGTGAGGAAGTGTGAAAAACTCCCCCCTTATTGCAATCAAAATCAGTATAACATGGATGGTAAAGAATATCCACTGAACTTTTATGGATTAAGACAAAAATGTATATGGATTGGGTTCTTATTTATCAAACTAAGTAAACCATGTATTGGGGGGAAATATTTAATTTATGCATGCACGACATAATCGGCCCCCTATCGTTATCGGCCTGTATCGGCCTTAAAACTGAATATCGGACATCGGCCACCCCACCGATATTTAACCCGATATTTGATCAGCTTCTGAGTTTCTAAAGTCTAAAAAAAAAAAAAAAAAAAAAAAAAAATACTACTTCTTCTTCTTCCTCAAAAACTTCTTTTTTACAGACTTAAAAACTTCTAAAGGGAAAAAATATTGATACATTTAAATATCACAATATCTTCATATGCTGATATATTGCCATTTAAAAACACCATATCAATCTCTTTTACTAATGAAATATAGCTATATGTCATCGTTATGCTACGAAATCCCCCGAAAATTCACGAAATTTTGCCATATTTTTATATGTTGATATATTGACTCGGTATCGATCTATTTTACTAACAAAATCTCACAAGAATTTGTAAAATATCACGAGAGTTTGTAACCGAACGATGAAATTTCACGAGATTTTGAAAGTAAAATAGATCGATACTGCGTTTTTAAAAATCAATTTGATATCAGCATATGAAAATATATTTGAGTATATTATTTTTCAGTGTCAGAAATGGATAACAAAACTGCTATTTTCAATGACTACTTATTTTTGTCCATCTTTAACATCTGTATCGATATCGGTTATCGGCTACATGAGTTTTAAAATATCGGCATATCGGATATCGGCCAAAATCCCAATATCGTGCATCCCTAATTTAATTATTATCCATTCACCTAAACTCCTCTGATTTCAGTCAGTGCTGGTTTCAGTGATTACTTTCTGCTGCTACTGTACTGATGCAGCAGTCCTCTGGGGATCAAAGTTCAGCCCTTATCTTGAATGTCTAAATGTATTTCCATTTGGTGCTGTTAAAGCATTAGATGGACTTTTGAATGGAGCCATGACTACAAAGTAAACAGTTTATTAGAAGGTTTTATCGATTGTAAAAAGACCGGCTTTGGATGTCATTAATGAAGCTTTTTACATCAGATTAAAAGAAAACATGAGAAAATATATTTTGATTAAAGCTCAAAGTTCCGGTTAAAACCCTTTTAGCCTCTGGTAAACTTCCCCTTTTTTAGATTTATGATGGTCAAGGAAAATGTCATTATCATCATCATCAGTAAATGGCGTCAGATGGTTGGGAACAATAAAGTATTTTTGAATTGACTTCACTTTTCAAATTTGAATTAAAAACAAAATCTTCCCTCTCTTACCATCCAATTTATTGTGGGTCACAGCATTAATTATTTTGCACATTTATTTGTATTATATATATGGACAGGAAGCTGTTTTCCGGATGATAAAAATCTAAATTAATTTGCCTTGTTTTAAATGTTCTGAAGAATGAAACTGTGAAATGATCTGAGTCATGCAACATTTATAAACATCCAAGCTAAACAGCAGATCACTGATTACTAATTAGAAGTTTCTATAAATGCATCACCTTTAAATAAACAGTCTAATAAAGTATTAACAGGATGTTTAAATAATACATGTATAAGATAATTATAGTCTTTATCTATTTTTTTATAGGGATTGTTTTGAGTGCTGACAGATTTGGTGTTGGAGTCATGATGCCTCAGCCATATAAAGTCATTTTACCAAGTGCTGTTATGTAGGACTGTTCATTTGTCTAAACGGTAGTATGGATAAGAACAAGCTTTTATTCTATACTAAAGAAAAACTGTCAAGGTCTGTGTCTTTTAAAGTTTGGATAATCATGTTTTCAGATATTTTCGCATTTATATTTTTTGTGTGAAAGCTTTGATAACATGCAGTTTTGTTTTAAAGGAGTTTTATAGTAAGATATATTCTAAATGTTTCTACTCCAGTTGCTCACTTACACTCTGGTTGAATATCAAGGCTTCCTTAATAAATTATGGCAGCTTTTGGCTTTTGATATACTCCCTCTGTGTATCACTGTTTAAATGTCTGCGCTCTGTATTTTTACCTTATAAATACCAGAGGTAATATTGCATATTTGTGTGAAAAAATACCATGAAATATATTTCCTCAGCAGTGGTGTGCATATTATAGATTAAATTAAAAGTATTAAAGTATTTAAAAAAAAAGTGAAGTCCAAACTATTTAAAAAGCACAATAACTATCAGCTGTGTTGGTAATGCTAAAAATACAAAATGAACGTTTGTGTTTACTTAAGTAGAAGCTAAAGCTGCTGAAGCTGGCTAGTGGATGGATGCATAAGAAAGTACTACAATCAGATGGCAACGATGTAAAACAATGTTTAAGTGTTGAATAGTGAAAAAAGTATGTTTTTTTTAGGCTCAAAAAGGGCTGAAGAAGCTCTCTCATCATGAATACTTTCCGTATGTTGTTTTATTTTAACAAAAATGTATGGATTTTGTTGTGTTTATTATTTTTGTATAGGCATAGTGCATGACTGCACCTATTTAAGGCTTTCCATGTTTTGTTTTTAATATTGGGGTTAGAAGCCATGTGAAGATTTGTTTTGGTTATAATTAGAGTAGTTTAAAAAAAACTAATTGTTATTTTAAAGGTAGCTTAAATTCCCCTGAGGCAGCTTAAGACCTGAGTAGATGCATCGTTAATCGCTGTAATAGACAGATGCATCTGTTGATCTTTGACCTAATTGAGGCAGGAAATGTTGTGCGTTTTTTGAAAATGGACACTCAGGAGAATGAGAATGGATGTAAGAAGGAGCCTAAAGGTACCCCACACATTCACAGAGGAGCAGCACTTATTTAGATGAAAGATGAAAAGAAACAAAATCAGGGTCGTTCCTTCTAATGCCAATACATTTGACTACATGTAGGACGGGGTAGCTGTGGTTCTCAGTTTTAGAGGTTATGATAATTTTTCAAAATATAGAAAACACCTGGCTGACCCCACTCTGCATAGCACAGTTTAAAAGGTTGTTTTTTTGTGGGTCATGCTTAGAAATGGCAGAACTGACTGCAGTCAGGCTGACATGTGTTCCAGCTTTATTCTCAAATGAAACTCGGAAAGTATCCTCCATAAATCCCTCCTCCATAAGCTGCTTGGTGATGGGTTGATGCCTTCTGTTTTCAGTCTGCGGCGCTTCAGAAGAAGCTTCACAATCTAGAGCTTCAGATGAATAAGGACAAGCAAGTCAAGGAGGAACTGGAGAACAAATGCAGGTGCAAGATCAGTCATCCATTAACCTGCTGTAATGTGAAAACTGTTAAAACCTGCACTCATGTTTTGTCCTCGTTTGCCTCCAGAGCTACAACTGTCCGTTTAGAAAAAATAACCAAAGAGCTTGAGGAAGAGGTAAGTTCCCTATCTGGGATCAGATGTTTTTCATTAGATCGGCTGTGATTTTGATTTAATTTTTTTCTCTGATTGACTTTAGGTGAGCAGCAGGAAGAGCCTGGAGTCGAACCTGAGGCAGCTGGAGCGAGAGAAGGCCCTGCTGCAGCACAAGAGCCTTGAGAGTCACCGGAAGGCCGAGAACGAGGCCGACAGGAAGCGCTGCCTGGAGAATGAAGGTAACAGACGCCCTCTACAAATGCAGGATCCCTCACGGGTCTTTAATTTATTTGCATGCCAATAATTGCTGCTATGAGTTAATTCTACTCCATATTACGGCCAAGTGAGAGTAAAGTATTATTGGCAATAGATTAAATTGAGTTAGAAGATGTGTGCAACGCTGCCACCACCTGGTCAAACTGTGAAACCTTTAGATTTTATCAGGCCTTCTGATGTTTATACTTTGTTTTGCATACATGAAGTTTTAACATAAAGGACTCTAACTTATCTATGCTCGACTTCTGTTCTGGTGCAGTTAACAGCCTTCGAGATCAGCTGGATGACATGAAGAAGAGAAATCAAAATTCCCACATTTCCAATGAGAAGAACATTCACCTGCAGAAACAGGTCCTTTGTATTTATCAATTTACTTTTCTTAACCTCTTTTAAACCCGGTGATTTAAGTCTTAAATATGAGGATCCTCTCCCAACTTGTGGTCATTTTGTTCTAAAGCTCCTTTAGGTCAAGATTTACCTAAGTTCATCAACAAACATTACCAACTAGTCTACAGTAAAAAGGAATTTAGAATTGGGAACAAAGTACCATCAAATTCACAAAGCTACTGTGTTCTTCAGTGTGGTTTTTAACCTTTTTTTTTTTTTTTGCATTAGGTGTCTGCTTTATTTTGCGTGCAAATTCACATCAGAAATTTAACTAAATGGTTTCGAATCTGAAAGCGTCAATCTGGAACAAGCAGTGCCTGATCAAATCATACAGATATGTTTAAAGTTTTCTATTTATTGAAACCCAGCTGTTTGCATCGACTCATTGAATCAACAACAATTTAGAACAATTTCTAAATAAACAAATGTTCTTAATTTAGAAAAAATAGTTTTCATCCTAAATAGATTTTTTAAATATCTTTTTGTAGATTTACGTCATCGTTCTTTCCATTGGTGGGCTATTTTTTCAGTAAAATCCATCTAATAGTCTATGTATCTCTACTCTAGGTAGTGATTCAATTACCAAATTAGCTGACGATTATTTCTATTTATTACTGTTAGTTAATAATTTCAAACCTAGTCAGGTTGCATTTGCGATCTTTGCAGCCACAAAGTCATCAGTTGCAGAAATAATCATAAAGAGAGCTTAGTATTTAGGAGATGAAGGAGCGCACAGGTTGTGTTTCTGACAGATGAAGCAAGCCTAGTGCCTTTCATGGCTGCAGTTCTTGGTGTGTTTATATATATATATATATATATATATATATATATATATATATATATATATATATATATATATATATATATATATATATATATATAAAGCTTAGTATTTAGATTTTTAAGAATATTACTTTATAAAATCCTTTTAACTGTTTATGCTTTTGATGGTGGGTCTGGTCTGAGTTGCAATGTTTTGTAAGAACTTATATTTATGTCCTTTAGCCATAAACTCAGTAAACTTAATCATGGATCACTTTGCAGCTGGAGGAAGCCAACACGCTGCTGCGGGCCGAATCTGAAGCGGCCACGAGGCTCCGCAAAGCTCAGACAGAGAGCAGCAAGCAACTGCAGCAGCTGGAGGCCAATGTGCGTGAGCTGCAGGATAAATGCTGCCTGCTGGAGCGCAGCAAGCTGAGTCTGGAGAAGGAGTGCATCAGCCTGCAGGCCGCTCTAGAGTCGGAGAGGAGGGAGCACAGCCAGGGCTCCGAGACCATCAGTGACCTGATGGGTGGGTGAAACGCATGAACCACGAGCCAGAAGACTGTTGGTAGAGTCCTTTGTTAGTGTGCCGTTTCCTCTGATATCATTCCTCTGTGTATATGATAAAACATCGATTGGAACATCCATTAATAAAAGACTTTAGATACGCTTCTGACTTTTCTTTCATTTACAGCCTATGTTTATATGCAGTGCAAGGATTTTTTTTAGGGTGTAGCTGATTCTGACAGCTTATTTTATCCTTTTCAGGACGTATTTCTGGACTGGAGGAGGAAGCCCGCCAGCAGAGACAGACTCTGTCGAAAGCTGAAACTGAGAAGAGACAGCTCCAGGAGAAATACACAGATCTGGAGAAGGTAAACAAAACCATTGTTTAGAAAAGTAAAATTACAAATGTATTTCCTTAAGCCTTTCTGTGTTCCCCTGCTTCAGATCTATCAGTCAAATTGAATCATTTTCCGGTTCGTTTTCTGCTTGGTGTCACCTTACAAATGAGAACAACTTCTGCCTTTTATTCTTTGTGCAGGAGATGAGCAACAAAGAGATAGAACTGACCTACAAGCTGAAGGTTCTGCAGCAGGAGTTGGAGCAGGAGGGGGCCTCACATAAAGCCACCAGAGCACTGCTGGCAGACAAGAGCAAGATTAAAGTGACCATCGAGGGGGCCAAGTCTGAGACCATGAAGGGTAAGGGTGGCCTCACGCAGTCAGACAGATCTGAAAGCACTAATTAAGTTTGTTCCTGGAAACCCAAAGGCAGATTTAATAATCGGGTAGATGTAATAAAAAAATGCATTAAAGGTTGATAGAGGAGCAACAGATTCATGGGACCCGACAGTTTTTGGCTCTCCAAGAAAGATGGACTTAGACTCAACTTTATTTGAGTCCAAGTTTATCTTGTTCAATGCTGAATATGCAAAGCAATAAAAGACCTGATTGTGTAAAATGTTTTGCAGAAGAATTACTCACAGTATTGCTAAAAATCTCTGATATACTTTATTTTCCCCACCTATGTTGTTTTAACCTTCCTTAATTAGATATCTAGTTAAATGGATTACTTTTTTCAGTCATTAATGATTCCTTGTAAACTCTTCCTGGATCCTTCCTGCAGAACTGGAGCGTAAGCTGTCAGAGGAACGAGCGGCCAAGCTGCGGTTAGAGAACAGAATCCTGGAGCTGGAGAAACACAGTAGTATGATGGACTGTGACTACAAACAGGCTTTACAGAAGCTGGATGAGCTACGCAGACACAAGGACCGACTCACGGAGGAGGTCAGAGCGTTACCAGTTAGAACCTGCATGTGGGGATATACCATCATTTAGGGTTGTCAAAAGTATCAATACTCAAAAAAGTATTGATACTGAAACGTTGTATCCAGATACAATACTCGTTTTTAAAAGTATCGATACAGTGCCACCACCAGTGGCACCTAAGCAGTCATTCATCTAAAGTGCAGAATAGAGGACAATGCACTTTCAGAACACTGTGTGATTGAATAATTCTACGCACTTTTCAGTTTCAGACTTTTTTTTTGTAAGAGGTGCAGCTGCTGAGGATTATTTTTGTTTCTTAACCGGTTTGGCTAGTGTCATTGTTATGTGTGCAAAGCATAGCCAGGGAAGGAACACTTAATTTTAATTTTAAGTTTTTTATCAAGCTTGCTTAATATTGTGCACAGCATACAACCTTTATTGTATTTATTTATTGTATTTTATTTATAAATGAAAATATTTCTGTAGAATTTTGGAGTCTTTGTTTTTATCCTTGTGGTATCGAAAATGGTATCGAGTATCGAATATTTTCCTTAGTATCAGTATCGAGTTGAAAAGTTTAGTATCTTGACAACCCTACCATCATTTAAAGTGGTTCCTCCTTTTTTTTTTCCCAGGTGAAGAACTTGACACTGAAGATTGAGCAGGAAACCCAGAAGCGTAACCTGACTGTAAATGACCTGAAGGCCCAGAACCAGCAGCTGAACATCCTGAAAACCTCTGAGAAGCAACTCAAGCAGGAAACCAACCATCTGCTGGACATCAAGCGCAGCCTGGAGAAGCAGAACCAGGAGCTACGCAAGTCCGTTCAGCTTTTTTCTGCTCTTTGCTGTCGTCACTATCTTTATGTGTTAGTCGCTTAATTTGCCTTTTTAACCTGCAGAGAAAGACAGGACACAGATGGACAAATGAAGGAATTACAGGACCAGCTGGAGGCTGAGCAGTATTTTTCTGTAAGTCTGGAGGGAAATGATGCACTAAATAATGCAGGCTGATTATTTGGGATTTCATAAGTTCCTTTGTTGTTTGTAAAACATTATATAAAAGATGATAAATAAGGGGAGGGTCCCCCACTCAATGAACAGACTCATGCAGTTCAGGATTCCTGTGCAGTCTGGAATTTGATTTATGTATTATCCAGGTCTGGAAAAACTGAAAATATTTTCTTCCCTGGCTTTATTCCCCTTTAAAGGCTGCATGTGTGAAGCCTAAAAACTTTGGAAAAGTTTTCCATAAATCCTCAGTGAACTTCTGCTTTAAAACGTGGCTGTAGGAGGATATAAAAAAAATTGGGTCTCAAAGAGGAAGATTCACCTGTTCTTTATTTACCCACAAGGGGGAGATTCAGAGCTTTGAAGTTTGGAGAAAAAAGGCTTCTGTAGAATAAGATTAGATATGACTTTATCCAATGCACGAAAATAATAGCAAGGCATTAGAGTGGAACTCAATAAGCCAAATTAAGAGGAAGAGGGGAAAGTTTGGTAAAAAACTGTAGTGAGATCATTTGTGACATCGATACAAGCAGGAAATCAGGACTCTGGAAATGTGAAACCACAGAAACCTGCAGCATTCTAGAGCTAGATCCAGTTTTTTAAACACATAAACAGCATTTTTGGTTAAACCATTACCTTTATGTGGGAAGCCACTTATTTAGCAGATTTGACTCTGAAGACATTCAAAAGTTTAGTTTTTATTTAAAAGCATGCAAAGTCAACTTTTTTTTAGTATTTAATAATGATATATTTCTCTCTGCTTTTAAAATGGTATTTTACTCGATTCCTACATGCCTGAAGATTCAGTCTGTCCAGTAGCCACTTCCTGTCCTATGAAAAGGAGCAGCCATCACTTTCCTGTGGAGAAAAGTGTTAACCTGCTCCCTCCAGGAAGCAGCTACCTCACTGTGCTGCACCTGAACATTAAAACATATGGGCCAGTTTTTCCGATCAGGAAGGGCTGATGTTAGACAGAGCGTGATGTTTCTGGCTAACTGTTGAGACAAAGTGACTCTTGTAGCTGATAATCTGCAGAGGGCGGCATCTGTTCCGTTATAAGCAAATGTTGAACAGCCCCCAAATAGTTGAATGGAGGATGTACATACTTTGAGCCACTCCCATTCGCATGTAAGCCTTCACAGTAGCTTTTTTTACATTTCTAATGCCTTCATTTCCCACAACGTCATGGCATCATCAGTTTTTTCTCTAGCTATACAAAAAATAATAGAAACAAAGACTAGATGATACTTGCATCGTTTCTGTCTGCGTGAGGTGGGAGTTAGAAAGGGACGGAGAGTGTGTCGCTGCCAGCGATCACCTGGGGAGCAGCTTGGTGTTTCATTCAAGTCATTTCTCTATGAATGCTCATTCCTGGTGAAAAAAGATTCCCTGCCCAGCAACGTAGTTAAACAGCTCATACGCAGTCGTACTAAATGTGCCTAAACCGCGTCTGTCCACGGGAAGTCGGCCTTGAGTTTGCAGGCTTAGTGCAGATGTTTGCAGACATTTGTTAATGTGAGTATTTGGGGCAGAAAATATAAGGAAATCTGTTTTTTGTTTTTTTTGTGGTGGGCTGCCATTTGCGGCGCCCTGGGAGCAGTGTGGGGTTAAGGGTCTGTGGGAGTTGGTTTCAAACTCAAAACCTCAGGTTTCAAAGCTCTATTCTCTAACCACTATGCCATCGCTCCCTATTATTGGCCTTGAGAGGTCTTAGACTTTGCTTAGCCTTTTGTAAATAGCATGAAACAAGGTCATGAAATGGGTGGTGGGGAGAAGCTTTGAAGGAGAGTTTTCTTCTTGGTTGTAAAAAAAAAAAAACCAAAACACTGTTCAATAAAGATTAATACTGCATAATGCTAAAGAGATTATTGTATCATATATATATATATATATATATATATATATATATATATATATATATATATATATATATGCCTATAGTTTACTTAAAAAGGCTTTAAAAGCAGGATATACTGTAGATCCTTTAAGGTTTTTTTTTTTTTTTAGATAAGTTTGAAAATATTCATCTGGAAAATTGACTTTGCTATCATTCAGCTTCTGAGATCTGAAGCGTGAATGAAGGATTGTTTTTATTTGATGATTAACTTGTTGGTTTGTTTTGTCACATTTTAACTTAGACGTCGTAGCAGCAAAGATTTCTAAAGATGACAGAGATCCTTCTGAAAGGACCAAAGTTTTAGGTGATGTCTGACTTCTGCCTGTTTGTTTTGGTTGTTTTCCTAAAGCCTTACATTCCTGCACAAAACAAACAGGCAAGCCAGTGTGTGAAGGGAAGCCCCCTGCTGAGGTCTGGTTCAGATGAAGGCCGTCTTTATGCTTCACTCTGTATGGATGCAAGTTTTTCTTTTGTTCACTGTGTTTGTATAATGCTGACCCAGTCAGTGGCTTTGAATGGAAGCATTTAACCCTGTAGTTTTACCAGAATATATGTATATAGGCAGTGTTTGTTTGCTTTGCAAAGCATGAAAACTTCACCCAAGCATAGTCTTTCAGATGACCAGTCGGACAATTCATCCAGCCTAGGTTTTGTCTGCTGAGGAATAATGTGATTTAATAAGAGAGGAGGTAGAAATGTATCTGCACTGTAAAGGTTAGTGAGCTCTGCTCTAACAAATGTAAATCCTTACCTAAATCTGAGAATCCCAGAAGACCGGCGACATTTTCTATTCATGTCAGATGATTTGTAGGATTAAAGTGAAATGACTAATTAATTTCACCTTGTTCAGCCCAGCTGTTATCTTGTCAAGTTTGCTCTCTCACTTTGTTGCTGACTAAATGAATTAGTCTGGATATGTTAGAGAGAAAAAACAATCTCTTAATAAGTTTTATCTCTTTGCTTTCTTTGTCTTCTTTAAACCACCTTAGTAGAGGTCTTTCTTACCACTGTTGTTTGGTTTGGTGTACTTTGAGGCTTTTACCGCCACTAGACTATTTCTTGATCCATCTCTTGATATTTTATTTTTAAAACTGTGGATAACCTGTAGCCATATTATAGTTATATCACAGACAGATTGTTTGTCTACATCTAGCAGAATAGGCTGGTGATAGAAGGTGTTTTGTGAAACGTCACGTGTACATTATCTGGTGTTTTTTCCAGACACTTTACAAGACTCAGGTTCGGGAGCTGAAGGAGGAGTGTGAGGAAAAGAATAAACTCTACAAGGAGGTACAGCAGTCTTTGCAGGAACTGCAGGAGGAGAGGTGATCACGCTGCTTGAAGGTCTAAAATAAAGTAGTTTTTGGGGGTATTTAGCTCTTTCAAAGTTGACGTTTATTTTCCAACCTCTTTCAGGGACTCCTTGGCAGCCCAGCTGGAGATCACTCTGACAAAGGCGGATTCAGAGCAACTAGCTCGCTCCATTGCTGAGGAGCAGTACTCTGACCTGGAGAAGGAGAAAATAATGAAGGAACTGGAGCTGAAGGAGATGATGGCCCGGCACCGTCAGGAGCTGTCTGACAAGGACATCACAATCAGCTCGGTGGGTTTCAGGATCCTCCACCTCCTGGTCGTTGGACCTGCCACTTGGTTCTGAGTGTGTTTTCTGCTATGTGCAGCTGGAGGAGGCCAACAGGACGCTGACCAGTGATGTCGCCAATCTGGCCAACGAGAAGGAAGAACTGAACAACAAACTGAAGGAAGCACTTGAAGGTTGATGAAAGGAAAACTTTGGCTCATCTAAACAAAACACAACACGGCATCACTGTTCAGTTTTTTTTCCTGTTTCTTCTTTCAGAATCTGATAAGTCAAAGGATTGGGAGCAGCAGATCAACCAGATGAAGCAGTCTTTTGAGAAGCAACTGCAGTCAGAGCGCACGCTGAAGACTCAGGTCCCAGTTTACTCATCTCATTCATTCCCTCTGTTCTCTTTGCTTCTGTGAGGTCCTAAAACTACACCCCCCCCTCTGCAGGCTGTCAATAAGCTGGCAGAAATCATGAACAGGAAGGAAGTTCGCGGCGGAGGCAGCCGCCGTGGAAACGACACAGACATGCGGCGAAAGGAGAAGGAGAACAGGAAGCTGCAGCTGGAGCTGAGGTCAGAGAAAGAAAAGCTCAACAGCATCATGATCAAGTACCAGCGGGAGATCAACGAGATGCAAGCAGTGAGTGCCGCTGTCCTTCATAACTCTCCTGTTCGCAGAGCCGTTTGGTTTCAGCCGTGCTTTCCTGTTTGCAGCAACTAGCAGATGAGAGTCAAACGCGTATTGAGATGCAGATGGCACTGGACAGCAAGGACAGCGACATCGAGCAGCTGAGGAATCTGGTGCAGTCGCTGAGCGTTCAGTCTATGGACTCGGCCAGCGTCAGCAGCGGGCCTGAGTTTGACACTGATGATGCATACGCGGGTAAGACACCACCTTCCAAGAAGTGGAGAATGTTTTATTGGAATGGTTTCAAATGAATGAGATAATGTTGCTGATATAAAAACCATTGCATTAGAGGTTCCAGTTCATTAGGAGGATTCATGATTTATTTGTATAAACTAGAACTATTGGGACACAAATGCTTCAATAATTAATTAAAATCAGTCAGAAGCTTTCTGCATTAACAACATCAATGAATAAAGTTACATGGGTTACATGGGTGGGGTTAGCAAGGTAGAAGTTTAATGTTCAGAGCTTGAAATGAGAACAAAAAGGCTAAAGTGAGGATTTTAAAATAAGAATGGAAATGTTTTCATTCTGAATATTTAAAACATTTTCTGTTTCCTCAGAAACGAGACTGGAGGGCTGGCTTTCTCTTCCTGTTAGGAACAACACCAAGAAGTTTGGATGGGAGAAAAAGGTCTGAATAAACCATATCTGAACTTTCACTCAAACTCACTTAGCTCTGAAATAATTGTCTTGTTCTTGTAGTACGTCGTCGTGAGCAGCAAGAAGATTCTCTTCTACAATAGCGAACATGACAGAGAGCATTCCAGTCCCTGCATGGTGCTCGACGTCGAGTGAGTGGAACTCCTGAACTGGAAAACACGGAGAGATGTTTGCTTTTGTGTTAAAATGTTATTTATTTCCATCTTGCAGCAAACTTTTCCATGTGAGGCCCGTCACCCAGACAGATGTGTACCGCGCTGATGCCAAGGAGATTCCCAGAATATTCCAGGTGGGGCTTCAACCTCTTTATTACTCGATACAGGAGTGTTTTGAAGGATGGAAACAACCAACCAGCCTCTGTCCATCTTCTAGATCCTTTATGCTAATGAAGGAGAGAGCAAAAAGGAGCCTGAGTTTCCTGTTGAGCCGCTTCCCATTGGGGAGAAGTCCAGCTATATCTGCCACAAAGGCCACGAGTTCATCCCCACGCTCTACCACTTCCCCACTAACTGCGAGGCATGCACAAAGCCCCTTTGGAACATGTTCAAGCCACCTCCTGCTCTAGAGTGCCGGCGCTGCCACATCAAGTGCCACAAGGACCACATGGACAAGAAGGAGGAGATAATTACTCCCTGCAAAGGTATTAAGATGTTATGATTTTACCAACTATATGTCAGCCTCCAGTTCGTGTTCAGGTCATTGAAAAGAGGTTTTCTCTTCTGCCATCAGTGAACTACGACGCTAAGAACCTTCTGCTGCTGGCCGCCTCCCAGGAGGAGCAGCAGAAGTGGGTGAGCCGGCTGGTCAAGAAAATCCCTAAGAAGCCTCCACCGGCGGAGCACTTCGGCCGCTGCTCCCCACGCACCTCCATGAGAGTTCAGTCCAGCCAGTCCTTGAGGAGGCCTAGTCGACCGCTTCCAACCAGTAAAAGCAGGTATGGAAAGCTGCTGATTGGTCCAGGGAGGATGTATGGTGTTTATTCTAACAGGACTTTTCTATTGCTCTGATGGTTAACTCGATGAAAGAAACAACAACTCGATAGTAGAATTTAATAAAAGTAACCATCAGAACGAATGTCCTCCTTTCAGACTGGAGGAGTTTAGTCTTCAGGACTGGCTCTTGGCATTGGATGAAATTGAAGAGGATTATTCCTCCATACATTTCTGATCAGGGTAATGCTCCGTGTGCTGTGTGCTGTGCTTGCAGTGCAGTGGCTGAATTCAAGACATTCATGCCGGAATTGAGCATCAAGGCCTACAGTGTGAACGTAGCCTGTGATGCTGTGAATCAACATATGTTTGAATGAGTAACCGAGAAAAGGATTAGAGTAGTCTTCTAGAGGATGAGTGGGACTGAGAATGAGGGAGGAGATATGGTGGAGGTGGGTGAAAGTTTGCTTGCATGCGGGAGAGAGAAGTTAGGTCAGGAGCTAAATAAAGGGGATCTTACAAGATGATCGGCTTCGGAGGAGGTGCGACCCCTGAGATAATTGGCTGGAGCTGAACGAGGAACATTGCAGGTGGCTCAGGTGAAGCTGATAAATCTTTCAGATTGAATTTAGGCTTAAGCTTAATTTACTGATTTATTCAGATTAACACTACTTTTGTTTTTTTCCATTCTAAGGGCGCTAATAGGAATAAGCCTTTAACACGTGTTTTTTATACAAACGGGATGTTGAAAATTACGTTTTAAAAGTTTCTGGTTAATTTAAAAACAGATTTAAATAGATTTCAGAGAATATCAAAAATGACCTAGTTCGGATCTTCTTTGCCCATGATTTGCTGTAACAATTAATACCGGTATGCGCTGGGGAGAAAGAGAAATCAATTAAAATTAAATAAAAACTATAGGCAATACAGGTGCTGGTCATAAAATTAGAATATCATGAAAAAGTAGATTGATTTCAGTAATTCCATTTAAAAAGTGAAACGTGTATATTATATTCATACATTACATACAAACTCATATATTTCAGATGTTTATTTTGTTTAATTTTGATGATTACAAATGACAACAAATGAAAATCTCAAATTCATCATATCAGAAAATTAGAATATTGTGAAAAGGTTCAAAATTGATGGCCCCTGGGGCCACACTCTAATCAGCTAATTAACTCAAACCACCTGCAAAAGCCTTTAAATGGTCTTTCAGTCTAGTTCTATAGGCTACACAATCATGGGGAAGACTGCTGACTTGACAGTTGTCCAAAAGACGACCATCGACACCTTGCACAAGGAGGGCAAGACACAAAAGGTCATCGCTAAAGAGGCTGGCTGTTCACAGAGCTCAGTGTCCAAGCACATTAATAGAGAGGCGAAGGGAAGGAAAAGATGTGGTCGAAAAAAGTGTACAAGCAAGAGAGATAACCGCACCCTGGAGAGGATTGTGAAACAAAACCCCTTCAAAAATGTGGGGGAGATTCACAAAGAGTGGACTGCAGCTGGAGTGAGTGCTTCAAGAACCACCACACACAGACGTATGAAAGACATGGGTTTCTGCTGTCGCATTCCTTGTGTCAAGCCACTCTTGAACCACAGACAGCGTCAGAAGCGTCTTGCCTGGGCTAAAGAGAAACAGGACTGGACTGCTGGTGAGTGGTCCAAAGTCATGTTCTCTGATGAAAGTAAATTTTGCATTTCCTTTGGAAATCAAGGTCCCAGAGTCTGGAGGAAAAGAAGAGAGGCACTTCATCCACGTTGCTTGAAGTCCAGTGTAAAGTTTCCACAGTCAGTGATGGTTTGGGGTGCCATGTCATCTGCTGGTGTTGGTCCATTGTGTTTTCTGAGGTCCAGGGTCAACGCAGCCACATACCAGGAAGTTTTAGAGCACTTCATGCTTCCTGCAGCTGACCAACTTTTTGGAGATGCAGATTTCATTTTCCAACAGGACTTGGCACCTGCACACAGTGCCAAAGCTACCAGTACCTGGTTGAAGGACCATGGTATCCCTGTTCTTAATTGGCCAGCAAACTCTCCTGACCTTAACCCCATAGAAAATCTATGGGGTATTGTGAAGAAGAAGATGCAATACACCAGACCCAACAATTCAGAAGAGCTAAAAGCCACTATTAGAGCAACCTGGGCTATCATAACACCTGAGCAGTGCCACAGACTGATCGACTCCATGCCACGCCGCATTGCTGCAGTAATACAGGCCAAAGGAGGCCCAACTAAATACTGAGTGCTGTACATGCTCATACTTTTCATGTTCATACTTTTCAGTTGGCCAACATTTCTATAAATCCTTTGTTTTTATTGGTCTTCAGTAATATTCAAATTTTCTGATATGATGAATTTGAGATTTTCATTTGTTGTCATTTGTAATCATCAAAATTAAACAAAATAAAAATCTGAAATATATGAGTTTGTATGTAATGTATGAATATAATATACAAGTTTCACTTTTTAAATGGAATTACTGAAATCAATCTACTTTTTCATGATATTCTAATTTTATGACCAGCACCTGTATATTCAATGAGGTGACTGAACATACTGCAAATAAGAGAACTGTCTATCCTATAGTGGGAAATGCACCTGTTAAAAACACCTAAACACGAAATCCACACAAACAAAATATAGGAATAAAACACAAAATCTCTCCAAGAAAATATTAAGCTATTTAGATTAAAATGGGTTTCATGAAGAGCTATCTGCCTAGGCGTAGTGCTGCAGTGAGTATTTTTAAATTTAAATGCCTCATTTGTTTACCATTGTACAGAGTGGTAAATTATTTTTCTTTATTTACTTGTACAAAAAGTGTTTGTTTTTTACTGTGAAGATGTGCTCCACAGCTGTTCACTCAAACAGCCAGTTTCAGAAAAAGAAAAGAAAGCCACGTGCTTTCATTATAGCTTGTTTCTGCTTTGTGTGCAAACATTTCTATTTTTTTTACAAGTGTGAAATGGTTGTTTCTTGTTTTGTTGAATTTTCTTCTTGTTTTAGTTTGTTTTTATTTATTTTTTCTCTATTTTTTTGTGCTTAAATTAGATTGGCTAACATTTGTTTATACATCAAGGAATATCTTACTGCATGCATCCTCTGACTTTAGCCCTCGCAGATCAAACGGCTTGCAAACAAAACCCGACGACTACAGCAGCGTTTGGTACAACTGATGACTTCTGGGATCTTGTTGCTCATGTAAACGACAGAATGAGTCTGTGTATGTGTCTGCTCTGCTGTCACTCAGCAGTGGTGTGGGCCCACAAGCAGGGGGTGAACACACTTTCTTCGGTGCACACTGTGCAGCTTGTGAATCAGTTTACTTGATGGTCAGGATCACGTTGTCACTGGGTGAATCAGAAGCTTGAGCTTCCCTTCTAATGCATGTATAAGCAGAATATAATGTTCAGCACACATTTCAGCTAAACATCAGAGCAGCAGGGAGTCTAGGTGAAGCTTTCAGATCCCAGAGGACATCCCCGACCTTAAAACATGGTGCAAGTACCAGAAGAATATTTAACTCTATGCCAGAAAATCAGTTAGTCTAAATAGAAGAGTGATCCAATGTCCAGCCAGTTCTAGTATGCAAAAACGTGCTCAGGGCCGATGTGGATTAGAAACTCTCATTGTAAAGTAAAACCTTTGCTTTCAATTCTTATTTAAAAGTAAATGTAATTTGGTAACCCATTACAATAAGCTAAACAAAATGTAATGAACTATTACAGAGCGCCTAGGGAACTAATGGGTAGTTAAGAAACAACTAAGAAACAACTAATGGATAGTCTTACTTTACTTAAGGGTACACAAAAACAATAGTTCAGGTAGTGATTAAGTAATCAATAGCTCCTCAGTAAGTACTTGGTATGATTTTTTACATCTTTACTTTAGGGTACATGAAAACATTAGATAATGGTTAGGTACTGATGGGTAACTATTAGTTCTTTAGTAAGTACTTGATATGTTGCTTCACACAATGAAGTCCATTAAATAACAGCTGGGAAATAATTTTCTACTCAGTAAAGTAGATTTCATATTTGTGATTCAGAACCATAGGGTTATTCAGAACAAACATTTATTTTTCTATTCTAATTTGTCATTAACCAACCAGTAGTCCCCTAAGAAGTACTTTTTAACTCCCCATTAGTTCCTGATTAATTCATCTTTATTTCCATGGTAACTCCCCATTAGTTCCTGTTTAGTTCGTCTTTTGTTTCCTTGGTAACTCTTAATTAGTCCCTGATATGTTCCTTGTTAACTCCTCATTAGTTTGTCCTTTGTTTCCTTGGTAACTCCCCATTAGTTCCTAATTAGTTCATCTTTGTTTCCTTGGTAACTTTGAATTAGTTCCTTGTTAACTCCTCATTAGTTCCTGAATAGTAACTCTTGGTTTCCTTGTGCTCTCAAGTTCCTTGTTAGTTATCTAGCAGGTGATCCCGTTTTCTGTTCCTTATTGTAAAGTGTTTCCTATTATTTAAATAATCAGCTATATGTGCAGTGCTGAACATCTGTCTCTCTGTTTTCTCTAGTTAACCCTGCTTGATGCGTCTCCAAGGTGATGCAGTTTGTTTCCTACGATGTTCCATCTGCAGGTCAGCAACTCCACATCCATCCCTTGCTCCATCCTGGGAGGAAAGGCTCCCCACTCCTTTCAGTCACTTCATAACAACCAAGCTTGGCTGCGTTTCTGTGAGCTGGACGGCTTATGAACAAAGTCTGCTGTGCTTCTTGAGAGTTCCTCCTTCTACAGAATAAAAACAAAAAACAGGGAGAGGCTGGATGGGAATTCACTTACCTCAACGGTTCTCAACAGGAAACAGTGCAATGGATGGAGCATGCAAAAACAAAAAAGCTTTGGAGGTTCAAACAGCCAAAAATAAGACATTCAGCTTAAAAACTGTGAACAGATTGAAGGGTTTAAAGGGGAACATGACACTTAAAAATATTCTGTTGGGTTTTTATCCCAATGGTTTTTGTTCTCCACATGATTGTAGCTTTTTCGCTTTCCAAGGTTCTGGTATTAGAATCCGAATTAAGGTACAGGAAGCTGTTACTTCACAGGAACTCAGAGTAGGAGGACAGAGTGAATAACTCTCTGGTTGCCTCTTACTGTGATTTGTCAGTGAAACACTTGCTCTGCTTGCAGTAGCGGTTACAAAGCGAGAAACCTGCACTGTCCAATCCAAGGGATGATGTTTACCGTGTTTTCCTCCTTTTTTTGTTCAGTTTGAATGTAGAATCTGGTGCTGTACCAGAGGCGACACCGGGCATCCTATTACCAAATATACTTGATTAAAGCCTGTTTCCATCAGCTGCTTGGAGCGAACCTGCATGCTTTCCACACGCCTCCACCAGGGTGTTTTTTTTTAAAGCAGCAGCGACCTTTAAGGCATGAAAAACCTCGTCCTGAGCAGCACTAGTCCACTGAAGGCTTTATTCAGATATTTTTGTCTATTAAAGGTAACCGAACTTTTAGATTGGATGCGTTGTGTGTTTGCGGCTCATACAAGCGCCTGGAGAGTAAACTGTATGTTGTGTACAGACAGCTCTCCTTTAACCAAGAAGCATGTTTTATACATATAAATACCCACAATTTATATTTTACATGCCATACTGTGCACATTATATTATTTATACAGCCTTGTCCACTTTGTATTTAAGGGCCTTTACATCGTGATTGCATGTTTGCTACCAAACGGCTCTATAATGATGATATTAATCACTTATCAATATAAAGACATGGATGTGCCTTTTTTGGTTCAGATTTTTATTCAACTTCTTCAAAAATGCATTTTAAATTTCAGTAAAATATTCAATATTTGTATTTTTTCAGCATTACAGAAAGGAATTTCACACATACAGTATAAAAGGTCTTAAAAATACAGTGTTTGTCATCTTTGTCAAAATCCTAACAGATAATAACATTAGATGTGAATAAACTGGAGTTTTGACGGTAAAAACTTTTTGGTTAAAAACAAATACTTCAAAGCTACAGGAATAATCAGTATTGGAATGTTTGATCAGTATATTTATATAAAATCTGAAGAAGTAAGTTCACCCTATCTCTGTTCATATGTTCTTTAGCAGGTGGTAAATTATTTAAATGTAACCCGAGATGCTCAGACTGCTCCAGTTCACATTATTAGACCCATTTCTTAGACTATATTCATAGGAGTCAGGGATTTCTATGATTTTCTTTAGGGATAAACAACACACAAAAATTGAAAGTAGATATTAATATATTAGCTTTTTATGGTTTTGGGTGTTTTTTTTTTATACCCTATCTGTTTCAATAGATTGAGGTTCTGATCTCATTTTGGGCTATCAGGAGAGTCAGAGCTCTGATCAAATAAAGTGGTCCCTCTTTCATGTAGATGTTTACTGAAGTCAGTTTATTTTCTGACGAAATATTAAAACTTACTGTAAGGATCTAAAATGATAGACGGTCAGAACTGATCGCCTTTTGAAAGACTGACTCAGCCAAGAAGGCTGGATATATAAAAACTAAAAACTGGAGGACTAAGATGGCCAGAAACAAATGAGAGATTTCTAACTGGATTGCCACGTAAACCAAGTCCAGCTCTGGGTTATTCCTCCCTTTTCAGACATTCAGTTATAGTTTTTCCCACTGTGGTTTGACAAGTTTGGACCAAGCTTTTGCTGTTGAATGAATGACCTAACCAAGAGTGATTTGGTCTATGAGTAACGGTCATAGTGATATTTTTCCATAGGAAAATATCCCCCTTTGTGATTAAAATTGTTTATATTCTCAAAACATTAATATGACATGTCGTAGAAGCGAAAACTAAAAATATTTTTCCTTCCAAAGACTTTTTTACATCAAATCAGGTGTTAATGGATACCATCCTCCATTAGTTTGTTTCTAATAGATGATAAATGTCAAGAATTTATTTATCTAAAAAAGCATTTTAGATTTTGCCAATAAAATCTGTGACCAGATCTTTCCTGCACTAAAGTGACACCAACTACCTGAGACATTGAAGCTCTTGGGATTCCTGCATTTTATCTGAGCTTTGCAAAGTTTGACTGCAGAGTTAACTGAAAAGGACCTTTACTGTTGATTCATGCCTTGGGGAAAAAACGAGCAGAAAACATTGCTTCTCTTAGGACTTCCTTCAATCTTGGCATTGTGTTGTTAGACCTGTACGCTCTGTTGGTGTTCAAACCAGGAGTTAAAGGAGAAGTTCGGTTTTTAACACTTTAAGCCCATTTTCTGTAGTGTCCAGGATGAAATCGAATGATCGACACCAAAAGTTTGACAATTGCTCCTGTCTCTGCTTTTTGGCTCATTTAGAATCCACCCCTGGCTGCTTTAGAATGGCTTGCATAGAGCATGTCCGATAATGTCCTTAAAACAACCTTAAACGTTCTTTTTTTAAAATATGCTACTCACCGGGTCGTCAGCGCTGTTCAATGACGTTCCAAAAAAAGTTTCGTGAAGAAAAAACGTTCCTGTAGTGTTTTATTTAGCATTTTGTAAATCCCATTGAGTTCTGTAGGAATAGTCAATATTCCGCTGCCACCGGAAACGGAAATGGGGCCTGTTTACACAGTTGTAGTCTTTTCGCTTCACTCTGTGTACTCCGACGTCGAGGTGCTAACGTCTCTGTTAAACACTTTAAAAAACTCTGAAAATGGAATACGAAAGGTGGATTCTTGATTCTCGACGTCGGAGTACACAGAGTGAAGCGAAAAGACTACAACTGTGTAAACAGGCCCCATTTCCGTTTCCGGTGGCAGCGGAATATTGACTATTCCTACAGAACTCAATGGGATTTACAAAATGCTAAATAAAACACTACAGGAAAGTTTTTTCTTCACGAAACTTTTTTTGGAACGTCATTGAACAGCGCTGACGACACGGTGAGTAGCATATTTTAAAAAAAGAACGTTTAAGGTTGTTTTAAGGACATTATCGGACATGCTCTATGAAAGCCATTCTAAAGCAGCCAGGGGGGGATTCTAAATGAGCCAAAAAGCAGAGACAGGACCAATTGTCAAACTTTTGGTGTCGATCATTCGATTTCATCCTGGACACTACAGAAAATGGGCTTAAAGTGTAAAAAACCGAACTTCTCCTTTAATATATTGATCAGTGTGATCCCTGGTCTAATTAGCAGCTCCTGGCTTGAACTTTCCTCTTTAATCCTATGGAAATATCAGGGTTTTCATTCACCAACAGATTTTCATCAAAATACTGGAAGTATATACCGGTAATCTTTTTTTTTTTTTTTATATAATAAAGGTAAGATTTGATCCATTTAAGAACGTGGTAAAGACCAGAACTTTTTTTATATAAGTAAAATCCCTGGCAGTGAAAAAGGGTGAATCTCTTTTCATCAGAAATGTAACCGTTAACCTGTTAGACTGTTTGTTCCTATATCATTGGCGATGCAGTGGGCTCCGAAGCACAGCCCGTCCAGGTTGCCCCCTGGATTTAATCTGCTTTCTTTGAGCTGCTTCTTCTTTGTTGGTAATAGATAACAGTGAGCAGCACCCACAAGTTCAGCAGAGTCATTGCCACAAATCGAACGAGAACTGCAACAAGAGAAAAGACCATTACCAACAAGGTTTATGCTTAATTTTATTCATAAACTGTGTATTCAAAGCTGTAGAAATATAAATGTATTTGCTGCCTGTTAAATGAAAACTTTAGTCTTCTGCAGTTCGGGAAAGCACTGTTGGGGGTGTTGGAGTAAAAAACTGGCATGGAAAATTTCCAGACTAAATGCAACGGCAGCCACAGCTGTGATGACATTTAAAAAAAAATCATAGATTTTCTATTTTATCTTTTTATTGGTTCCCTGTAAAGCCCAGAATACAAAGTTCTCCTACTCATCTATAAAGCCCTAAATAAGCAAGCTCCATGTTATCTCAGAGATCTGATTGTTTTCTATGTTCCTAACTACTTTGCTCTAAAAGTAGAATGGGAGGCAGATCTGTTTATCACGCTCTTCTCCTGTGTAACAACGACCGGTTTTTGTCTGTGATACAGAAAACCTGTCTAATTTTATGACCAGGCTACAAACGTTCATCGGCTTAACTGTTCATTCTGTAGTTAATATTATTTATAGATCAGCGCTTCTGTGTCGGTTGGAAATTAATTTCAGCTTAAAGGGAGTTCTTCCTCTCCACTGTCGCTGCATGCATGCTCAGTGTGAGGGATTGCTGCAAATCAGGAGAGGCCATATGGAACCAGCTGGTTTTCAATAGATAGGTTTGAACCAACCCTTTTGGCTGATTTTATTCCATTGTCTCTGTAAAGTGAATTGGTGGTATATAAACCGAATTGAACTGAATTAAAGAACACAAAAAATTACATAGAGATGGATAGAAGATATTGAAAATAAATATTATACAAAGTTTCTAATTAGTTAGGATGCATTGGTCACAATTTTGTATAAAAGATTATAATCTCCAGTATTCGTATGAAAAAATGTTTTACCAACTTATGCTAACCTCTTGGACACTAGGCCTGTTTTCGAGAAATATGCTTGAAAATAACATGCCCAAAATGAATTTAATATACCTCAAGAACTACACAGTTTATTTTAATTGTTTTGGTATCAAAATAAAGGTAAGACCCCAGAGAATATGTTACATTTCTAAAACCATCTTGGGGCGAGTGCTGAGGACCCAAATTTGGGTCCTCATGTTATGAAAAGGCTAAATGCTGCAGTTTCAAATTTTTTTTTTATTAACTATATGGCAAGAGATTGTGTTAACATTCAAATTATCTAGTGTCTAAGTACCTAATAGCAAAAATAAAAATTATTTCTTTTGTGTGGCCTTTTTTAGAAGTATCTCGGAAATTTTCTCTAGAAAGCAGACATGATGATCTTGCATTGCAGCTTTTTATATTACCTATTAGCATTGCTAGCTTTGCAAGAACTCCAATCTGAAAATATGTGTATTCTACACTCACCGGCCACTTTATTAGGTACCCCATGCTAGTAACGGGTTGGACCCCCTTTTGCTTTCAGAACTGCCTCAATTCTTCGTGGCATAGATTCAACAAGGTGCTGGAAGCATTCCTCAGGGAGTTTGGTCCAATTGACATGATGGCATCACACAGTTGCCGCAGATTTTTTTCGGCTGCACATCCATGATGCGAGTCTCCCGTTCCACCACATCCCAAAGACGCTCTATTGGATTGAGATCTGGTGACTGTGGAGGCCATTTGAGTACAGTGAACTCATTGTCATGTTCAAGAAACCAGTCTGAGATGATTCCAGCTTTATGACATGGCGCATTATCCTGCTGAAAGTAGCCATCAGAAGTTAGGTACATTGTGGTCATAAAGGGATGGACATGGTCAGCAACAATACTCAGGTAGGCTGGGGCGTTGCAACGATGCTCAATTGGTACCAAGGGGCCCAAGAAAATATTCCCCACACCATGACACCACCACCACCAGCCTGAACCGTTGATACAAGGCAGGATGGATCCATGCTTTCATGTTGTAGACGCCAAATTCTGACCCTACCATCCGAATGTCGCAGCAGAAATCAGGACTCATCAGACCAGGCAACGTTTTTCCAATCTTCTATTGTCCAATTTCGATGAGCGTGTGCAAATTGTAGCCTCAGTTTCCTGTTCTTAGCTGAAAGGAGTGGCACCCGGTGTGGTCTTCTGCTGCTGCAGCCCATCTGCCTCAAAGTTCGACGTACTGTGCGTTCAGAGATGCTCTTCTGCCCACCTTGGTTGTAACGGGTGGTTATTTGAGTCACTGTTGCCCTTCTATCAGCTCCAACCAGTCTGGCCATTCTCCTCTGACCTCTGGCATCAACAAGGCATTTCCGCCCACAGAACTGCCGCTCACTGGATGTTTTTACTTTTTCGGACCATTCTCTGTAAACCCTAGAGATGGTTGTGCAGGAAAATCCCAGTAGATCAGCAGTTTCTGAAAAGTCACTCAAATCACCTTTCTTCCCCATACTGATGCTCGGTTTGAACCGCAGGAGATTGTCTTGACCATGTCTACATGCCTAAATGCACTGAGTTGCCGCCATGTGATTGGCTGCTTAGAAATTAAGTGTTAACGAGCAGTTGGACAGGTGTACCTAATAAAGTGGCCGGTGAGTGTACATAATATAGATCTTTACCTTAATTTTGAGAAGCGGATATTTTCTTTATGGTCAATAGGCAGAGGTTCAAACCTCAGAAAGTTCAGTTCCTCTTTTCCAAACTGTTAAGCTTTCCTGTTATCTGCTCAAAATACGATTCTTTCTCACAAGCAGAAAAGTGTATCAGACGTCTTGCAAGATCTAGAAAATGCTGTTTAAAAGTTTCTTTGTTCTCTGTATTTCTCTAGCTTCCTTTATGATTCCTCCTTAATGCAGGAAAATACTTTTGCATGACACCTAACCTCCATATTGGCCTACAAAGCAGTTTTATTAGCTCAACCTAACTATTAATCTACTTATTAGCTATCTACGAAAACTGATTAAAATCTAAATGTATCACTATTAGTATATTTTTTCTCTGAATATATAAAATATGAATATTACAGATGATTAGAGTGCTATCTTCAGGTAAGCTATTAACAGTTTAAAACTTCCCAACAAATCCTCAGAAAGACTTTAACCAACTATGAGCTTAACACATTATAATGTTCATCTTTTAAAATATTAAAACAACTTTTTTTATACATGCAATATACACAGATATCTGTATGTGCTGATCATTGTTTAATATAAAGCCATACTGCAGCACGATTGCACACAGCTGCTGCAATGGAGGAAGTCTAGAGTAGAAAACCAAACATTTTTATGCCAGCTTACCCTGCACGTCTCCTGTCGTCACTGTGGTTGTGTAAATCCGCGCTGAAACAAAAAGGAGGCTGAGTTACTGACATGCACATTTTCTGACTCTCATATTTAATTAATGAAGAGTTGAAATGCTGATTTGCTGAACATGTAGCAAAATGAAGAGATTATCCATATTCATAACCTGAAAGTGATGCAAGTGGAAGAATTTGTTGAAATTTAGCAGCTGATGCATCAAAATAAATTCATTTGAGATTATAATAACAGTCATTTGAAATGCAGATATCTGATTTTAGGTCTTTCATTTCAAATGTCTAGTTTACCTGTTTGGGTGCATTCTTCCCGTTTAAGTTTTTTTTTTGTATGTCTATTAAATAAGAATCAAAGTTTAGGGAGGGGGGTATGCAGAGGTGTATTTATCAGATAGGACTAAAAAAAGCTGCAGAATGCATGTATAGGAATGTTAAGTGGAAGGAAAAAGTGTGGTGGAAAAAGGCAAACAGGGAACGAGGGTAACCGCAACCATAAAAATAAAATAATTTGGGAGAGATTAAAAAAGATTAGCAAGGCATGTACTGCTGCTGGTGTGCTTCAAAGGAACCACACCCAGGAGCCCATATTTACTCAGCATTCACTTTCTAATCTGGATTTAGAAACAATCTAGGATCTGTTCCAGATCTGTACTTCTCTGCATTAAAACACAAAACGATTTAGTTATTTCTTTCCCATATTCCAGCAGTGGAAGGCCTAAACACAGAGTTAGGACTGGCTAAGGAATATTATGACAGTGGTCGATAGAAAAAGATCTTGCATAGTCCTTTTTCACATCTTTTCTGCCATGCTTGAGGAGGTCGGGAAAAACTTTCCAGAGACTGACCAATTCAACTGCAGTGAATTAACAATCCCTTCGGGCATAATCTTTTCACACCTTATTATAGGGTCTTTCTTAAAATATCATATAAAGATATTGCTCTTTTAAATAAGTCATTACTGCTCAGAGTTATATACTTTTTGTAAGTTTATTCTTTTCAAGCAAAAGTGATGCTGACTGAACCTTATTGGCTGGTTTATGAAGTCCTCTTTAATACCCTGAAGCAGCTGGAGGAAGGAGGGCAGACTTCCTGTAGCAATGGTAACTTGTATTAAGCTATATTAATGTTAAAACTCCAGGGAGTCTCATATCTCAAAGGTCAATAAAAATGATGAATGCTATTTCCCCAGAAGGCAATTTACTGTTGCATAGAATTAAGCTTGGGGCGAATTTTGAATACCATATATAATTTAGAATCAACCTGAAATTGTTATTTTAACTTAATAATGTGAAAAGGATCAACCTTTCAAGAATCATAGAGTGACTCAAACAAGCAAATATAAATACCAACAGACATTAGATTGTAAATAATCTAAAGCTAAAAGGATAAACTTTCGGGTGAGTGAAAAGCTATTAAAGCAAGAAGGGGGCACCTGATCTGTAATTTCAAAGTGTAGCACCACTTATCGCCAATGGCAACAGTCTCCTTCAGTGTTTTGGATTCTGATAGCCAACCAATTTGCATCAGCAAACTGAGAAGTCATGGAGTTACTAATAAATTCAGTGCTGCATTCAATCTTCTGGATTAAATCCTACATCAGATAAACATGTTTTTTTTATGTTTTGTTGCCAAACAACTTTTAGCGTTGTTATCTCTGGTGTTTAAGGGAAGCTCAGACTGCTGTAAAGCAGGGTTCTGGGTCACATGAGTGATCTGACCCTCTAAGGTTAAACAGGGTGAGTTTTTGAGAAGGTCAGCGCATATGGAGCATTGGAAAACAAGCGTCATATATACTGACTTGAAAAATCTATTAATCTCAAATTAAGCTAATATTTAGTTTTAAAAGTTACACACTGTTGCTTGAAATTATCAAATCAAATGCAAAGGTACGTTCACAGCTAATGCAAATTTCACAGCTGAAGTGAAAGATTCCCATATTATCGATATGTAGAGGGCGGAAAGTAGAGCTGGGTATTGTTAGGAACCTCACGATTCGATTCTATTTAGATTATTGCTTAGATTATTACTGTGGGAATCTGGTAAACCTAGAAACGCCAATAGATTTGTTTGGCCCTCTAAAGTAAAAAAAACACTGCCTGTTGCGTTGTAAATCCATGTCCGCCATGATGAGGTGAAACCAACGACCAGCAGAACCTGTGATGTAGGAGCCTTTCACCCACCATGCAAAAGGCTTTCCCTGGTCAGATGAATTTCTGGGCGAGCAAAAGGAGACAGATTTCGCTAAATAATTGCATGTTTCGCGTTCGGTCTTAACGCAACTTAAAATCCGAGCCAGGTTTAACACAGCATCTTTTTTGAGAAGCTGACCATTCCTCCCTGACCCCGTGGAGCGAGTATGGTTGGTTGACAATATAATTTGGTCTAAATCTCAGAACCTAGTTAATCTCATTAGTGCATCAATCTCCAGCTGAGGAGCCGTCAGCAGGGACCGGTCAACCAATCAGGAGAGAACTTTAACAAAATATGTCAGTGAAACAGCCATTAAATAATGGATACCAATCTTTCTTCATGTCAGAGACTTTCTAAAATTCCCAAAATATTAGAAATCTATGACATTTAATTTTATTCCATTTAATTCAAAAATATTGTATTAATCCAAAAGGAAACTCATTGCCTTTTTTTAAGTTTCAAACATGTTCTATTAAAGAATGAATCAGTTCAACAACAATAACGATAAAAAGCTGTCAATTTAAAACTAATTATAGAAGGATTACAAATTTTTACACAAGGAATTTAACATAAACCAACAGTAGTTCAGACCAAACCTTCTTTGATAAGTATTCTATGATGTATTGTGCAATTCTGGATATTATAAGGTTATTTGGAAGTGGGCAGTATTCTCTACGGCCCACAGTGAATGGAAAGGCAGGTCTCTCACTCACCCATACACGTGTAGGTGGCCATGGCCCAGGAGAGGGCGCTAACCTGTCCGGCATCCTTGGACCTCCACATGCACTGCAGCTGGGCGAACTTACTGGCTGCACTAATGAATGTGCACAGGCTCTGAGGGGACATCGAAGGGTGACATATTACACAGTTAGAAGGCGACAGATTGAACACTGCAGGTGGGCTGGGTTATAAACAGTAAAAAGTTACTCTATGTGCCATCTAACATCTCAAACTCTTAAGTGGCAGAATACTTCCTTTACCTATTGAAATGTAAAATGCCTACAGACATGTTCATCTCATTAACCAAGCAGGTATGGCTGAGTTTCAGGGAGAAAGAAATGAGCTCTGGGTGAGTCTCTTCTCAAAGCTCCACATCATTACTCCTGACTGATGACGTGCCAACTCTTTACGGTGTGTGACTTATTTAAATCTGATGCATTACCATGGCCAGATCTATGATCCACCTCTCCACAGTGAGGAGCCTCCAGCCTCCGACCAACCTGAGCATGCATCGTTAAGGCAAAGCACAGAGCGCCCTGGGGGAGGGGTTATACATTTCCCTCAGCATCAAATGACCAGTTTCACAGCTATTACTGCCGGAGAGCGAAAGGATACAGCAAGGCGTAGATCAGGCTCTGCCGCAGGCTGCCGTTGTAGTGAAGAATCAGGAGCAGGAGAATGACATCTGATGACACACAGAGCAGGTTATAAACGTGCTCCACTCCAGGCTGGGTTAAGGCTTCATTTCAGGGGCCACCGATGTACAACTTATTCATAATGTTCTAGAAAAAGAAGCATCTTGGAAACATTTCCTGATTTGAATTTCCCGTAACTCTTCTCCGCACAACGTTCGACAAACAGGCTGCAACAAGTTTTAAAAAGCATCCCCACAAAAATGTCTTAGAGCAATTTGCAGAGTAACTATATAATTTTTCTTTACACTCACTGGGTTCAAGGTAGCCTACAGATGTTAGCGCATTCAGAGTTGTTCCTGATCGATTTTCTGTCATTTAAACGACACAGGGGACACACCTGATCCATCCTACTTTTACCTACTATACAGCGATAAAGAAAACTACCAGCTGGATATAATCATGATCCAAATCAGGCATTATTTGATCAACTCTAACGCTTGATGAGAATGAATGCATATATATATGAGCTTCTATGTACAATTTGACCTACTATGATTAGAAAAAATTTAATATATATATGCATAATTCACATTTTTGAAACTAAGGTAACGCTGCATAACTTTTAGCCATCAGATTGTGTCGGCCTGTAACTTCCAGGCTCAAACTCGCCTTTACGCATTAAATCCTACATTATGAAAACAAAATATCTGATCAGGTATTTTAGGAGGATCTTTGACTGCCTTAACGCTCGCGGCAGTGATGGATCCGAGTATAGTTTTTTATAAGGGCAGGCTAAATATAGCATCAGTATTCGCCTTCATGCTGTATATTGAACTAAGAATTATTTTCATATATATGTATAATAAGGTATTACTTGCGTCAAGTTATGCATTGTTGCTTTAATTTAGTTAATGCTGGATTTTCTCTGTCATAAAAATGTGCGATGTCCTGGGTCGGTCCTTCAGTGGCTGAGAAGTGATCTATGAGTTTATATCGTCTCCCCCTGCTGTTCTAGAGGACTTCCGTTATGCAAAGCCAGTGTGTTGATTTTTTTTACATTCATCTATTTATTTCTTGCGGCTGTTTCTGTTTTTTTGCACGTTTTGTATGTTAGTCTATTTTTTTTGTTTGCAGGTCACAGATTTACAGCCGCACAAGCAGTGCTGGGAGATCCGGCATCACCGAGTCATCTCCATGTATTTGTTCTGCCCAGCCGCTGACCCAGGTGAGTCCAATCTGCACAATCTAATACACTGTGCAGTTTGGACACACTTGGTTCAGCGGCTGAGCAGAACAAACACATGACATAGAGATGACTTGTTGACTCTACATCTCCCACCTCTGTACACAAGCAGTTTTTGTATTTGCTGCGTGTTTCCGCATTTTCAGTGTATCTGCATCCTACATCCGTACATTCCTTATTTCTGTGCAATAATTACATACATTTATTAATTTTTTTTAACTAAGATTTTAATGGGCCAGTTCAGACTTTTGCTTTTCAGGTTCTAATGGCATCCAGTATTGGTAAATTCTCAAATGAAAAAAATTCTAGAAATCACATCGTTCTAATTCATTACACTCATTACACTTAAAATACTCATTATATCACGTTACTTCCTAGCTTACCTTGAGCAATAAGGATGGGATATTCCAGGTATGTTGGGGGTGGGTAGTCGTAGTACATCTGGTAAGTTACAAAAACTATGAATCTGAAAAAGATTAAAAATATTTATAGTTGTAATGACTTCCTGGAGCGGAGGAGAATTTTTTGACAGATGTAATCGGTTCAGATCAGAAGAGGATTCTGACATCTTGGGTTGATTAAGAAAATCAATAACTATCATGGGAATCCCCGACCTCCCCAGATACATGATGCTGATGAGAAATTATATTAACTTTTGACTGCCCACTCTTTGATCTTTAGGACATTGCTTCCTGCTTCTTGGACAGTATAGAAACTTCTGCTTCCTTGAGATTCTCTTTTTTTCCCCAGTGATGCTAAATCTATCTTAATAAAGAGTGCTAAAAATATCCACAACACCTTGCAAATTTAACCAAACTTTTGAACCTTCTGCTACATTCAGACCTCACGCGCTAGAGGCAGCAGAAGCAGCTAGTTTACATGCAAAGTCAATGGTTGACGCGCATCAAGGAGCAGCAAAAGGTATGCGGTGCAGTGCATCTGAGCAGCTGAAAGAGCGCCTCACAAGCTTCTGAGCATCTGATGCGAAAAAGCAGCAGCTGCTGGAGTTGGAAAATTTAACTTTTTTTGCTCCGTGTGCCATATCAACCAATCAGAGAAGCTGATCTGGGAGCTGGCAGGGAGACAGACACAGCACTGATGATGCAGATCGCTATCATCACTCCTCTGACATACTTTAATAACGCCTTAATTAACTTAAAATGTCGAAACCTGCTGACAAAATATGTTCACTTTTATTCTGGTGCCTGCAGTTTGGATTATGTACATGAAAAACACCTTCCAGCCGCCACAAATGTTAGCCCCTCTCTTTCAATGGGATTCCCACTAACAGAGCGCCTCCGGTGGTCTGAGAGGCTTCGACAGCGAAATGATATTTGAAGGCAGGATCGTAATCTTAATGAACTGACCTCAGAGACGATGTTTTCAGGTTTCTCACATAAAAACATATTAAAACTGCTTTTTACCCACTTATAACAGCAAATATAGCAAAGCTGCTTTCTACCATTGAACACAAGAGCAGCAGAAGCATCTGGACACACTTTTTTTACGCGTCTCAGGAGCATCAAAGATGCTCTAGATGCACGTCTCACCTTAATGTGTACGAGCATCAAAAATGAAGTAGCAGAAGCTTTTTTGCTGCTTCCAGCGCTTACAGTCTAAACTCCCATTACTCAGATTATTTTACAGCGACAAACTTCAATGCTTTTTTTATTAGTATTTAGTGAGACAGACTAAATACTGCATCACTAAATATCAATTAAAAAAGGGGTTGTTCATGTCGCTGAAGTCTGACTATTTGATGTTACTGAAAATTACGCATTGTAGCTTTAAGATTATTATTAAGGAAATCGGGCCTAACTTTTTATTTGCTATATCTGGGGTCTCCACAGCCACAATCAGCTTTTTAGTTCAGCAGCTAAGTATATTGAAAGGTAAACTAATGCCCTGTTCTTTGTTCATGCTCTTGTTTTGTGCCCCCATGAAAAAAAAAATATTTAAGAACTTAATTCTAAAAATAAAATCACACTCAGAGCAGAGGCGTAGCCAGAATTTTTTTTATAAGGGTGGCCAGGCAATAAGCCATGTATACTGAGGGGGGGCTGAAGGTGGATCGGCCCCAGAACCTCAGGGTCAATCTACACTATGGCAACAGGAAAATTAACAAGCACAACATCCATATTTCCTACAGCCTTTGCTAACAAATAGACCCAAATATTTAAAAATCAGTGCTTTCTAAATAAATATTGGATACAATTCTTTCAGATTTGAGTTCTGGGGCAAACACCTCTTCCTTTGTCATTACTTACCTACTTTTATCAACACTTATTCTGCATAAAACTGATATTTACTAAAGTATAAGTATACTAAAACATACATAAATTCATTATTAAGGTTTTATTAAAATAGTTATTTATCTATGATTTCACTAAAGACTCCTAGAAGACTTTCAGAGACTCACCATTTTCTCTTTACCCCATAAAACACAAAATCTAGTTCTGAAATAAGCATGTAATATCATCTTTAATGTTAGTATATTGAAGTGCATAATTAACTACATTGTTTTTTTTTGTAATTGTTAATATATTAACAATTATAATATATTGTCACATGTTAGGGGTGGAACGGTTCACAAAATCCACGGTTCGGTTCACGGTTTCGTCGTCACGGTTTTCTGTTCGGTATATGTTGATTGTTAGCCTGACATGTTGGTCATGTTGCTGTTAGCATAAACAAAACGTGTTGCACAATGCTTGCACACTGTTGCACTTTCATCCACAACTTTCTTTCCACCGTCATCGTAGGTAATGCTACGTTCGCACCGGACGCAGCAGGAGCAGCAAAATCTGCTGCTTCATTTTTGCTGCTTGTACAAGTTCAGTTTTGACGCGCATCTGATGCAGCTTTGCTGCTCTGGCTGCGCAGTAGAAAAAGTGTGTCTGACGCTCGTTGGATGGAGCTACTCTATCCTTTCTTTGCCTTGCAGCTATATTTGCTGTGATCAGTGGGAATAAAGTAGTTTTAATATGTTTTTAAGTGAGAAAATCCATCTGAAAACTTAATCAGTGCAGCCAATTCATCCAGATTACCATCCCGCCTTCCAATATTATTTCTGTCGGAGCCGCTCAGACCCCCACATACCGGCGGTGCGCTGTCAGTAGGGCTGGGCGATAATTCAATAACGATATATATCGATCGATAGACGTGTGGCGCAATAGAAAAAAAGAGGGTCGATAAAAGTTCGATAAAAAAGAAACGCAGTTTTCCGTCCTTCTCATTGTAGCCTAGCATGTAGGTTTATGCTAGTCACTGCTTCCTCCCAACCAATCACAATCGCGGACCCAGGCACGCCGTCACCAAGCACCGCCCTCTCAAACCACAACACAGAGCACATGAAGATGCAGCAAGGAGAGGCGAAAGAAATTGTTTCAAAGAAAGGTTTTTGTAGTTCGGCAGTCTGGCAGTATTTCGGTCATGGCAAGTCGGACCAAAAACAAACCACAGTCATCTGTAAAATGTGTCGGGAACCAGTGAAAACCAAGTCTGATAACACAACCAACTTTTTTTTTTTTTTTTTTATCATCTCGGCCGCTCACACCCGCAGGAGTACGAGCTGTGTAGGCCCCAACGCGGCTCTCCTCCGAGGAATCTTCGGGAATTTAGGGAAAATATATATATATTTTCAGTTCTGGGCAGTTTCCCACGTAGTTCTAACAATTGAGATAAAAATGCTGAGGGGCCAGAAACTTCAAAGTAATAACTCAGGTTAAAGCAGGAAACGGGGGCGGCGGTGGAAGGGCAATTATTTATTTGTTATATTTATTTTGGTCACTTTTCTGGTCACTTTAGTTTATTCTTTGTCAGTATTTAATAACATAACTCAGGTCTCTTAAGTTATTTTTCTTTAAAACAATTCTGTTATGGTTAAAAAAGTTAAATAAAGATTTAATTGGAAGTCTGTGTTTGTGTTTTTTATTAAAATTAAATCATTTAGCAATATTATAAAAAGTCCAGGCAGAGCTGCACATAAAATATGGTTTCAAATCTTTTCAATAATTATCGATATCGATCAATATGCATTTTTTTTTATCGATAAGCTTTTTTTCTATATCGCCCAGCCCTAGCTGTCAGTAAGAATCCCATTCAACAGCAGCCTATGGCCCGGTCGCCTCCTCGCGGTTTGCAGCGGCGGATGGAAGGTGGTTTTCATGTACATGATCAAAACTGCAGGCACCAGGATAATAAAAGCGAACACGCTTTGTCGGCAGGTTTCAGCATTTTAAGTTAATTTTGGTATTAATAAACTGTTTCAGAGGAGTGATCATAGAGCTCTGTATCATCAGCACTGCATCTCTCTCCCTGCCAGCTCCCAGATCAGCTTCTCTGATTGGTTGATGCGGCGCATCAAGCAGCAAAAGTTCAATTTTTCAGACATGCTGCACCTGCTGCTCAAATCGTGCTGCGGGACCTTTTGCTGCGCCTTGACGCGCATCAACCATTAACTTTGCATGTAAACTCGCATCCGAGTCCGGTGTGAAGCATGAATGCAGCATGAATGCAAAGCGGTCCCAAACAGCAGACCTATAAATTGCTGCTGGCACGTCTTCCAACTCCTGTTCTTTCCCACTCGCCATACCCACACAATTCTCTGCAACAATTGATTTTTTTTTCTGCTACACCGGCTACACTGCTTCACTTCTTCTTGTTGTTTACTACTGGTGGTTGGCTTTGGTCGCAGTACCGCCACCTTCTGCTCTGGAGTGTAAACGCTTCGCCTATGAGAAAAAGGAGCCGCGCATGAACCAAATGCAACACATGCGAATCGAACCGAGACAGTCGAACCGAACGGTTCGGACGGTTTTCATAAACTATTCCATCCCTATTACATATTATAATAGTTAACATATTAACAATTATAACATTGTTAATACATTAACAATAATACATACATAATACATACATAATGCATACATACATACAATAATACATTGTTAATACATTATAATTGTTATAATATTGTTAATATATTATAACAATAATAGAACACAGATTAGCTGCAGGTGGCCATGGCCACCCCTGCCCCCCATTATATCTTCGCCCCTGCAGTGTAGAAACAGTGTTTGTATGACTCCTGATAAAGTTGCATCAGCTTATAAACTACCTGGAAGATTATAAAACAACCTTTGTGCGCAGTTAAAAACAGAAAGACTTTCCTCACATCTGTCCAAGTTCCTCTTTTCTCCGCCTGCAATCAAGTCTCCAGCCCCACTAGAAGTGGACCAGAGCCTCCTACAGAGCAGCACCTACCCGATGAGCTCCAGCAGCAGACTGTTGAGGCTGACCCCCGTTGAGCTCTTCGCTCTCATCAGCACGAAGATCTGCGGAAACTTCAGCACCATGCACATAAACAGCGTGCTGAAGTTGGCGATGTGCAGCAGCAGGTCGGACTCCATGCTTCTGAAAGATGGGAACTTTCTATCTTTTTTAAATCTTTCTTTATTCTGCTTTAACTACAGTAATACTAGCTTCCAGATGCTGCCGTGATGCAAACACTGTGAAGGTACTGAAATAAGCATGCTGTAACAGGAAATTAGGTATAAAACTTTCAAAATAAAGTTGGTAATTAACCTTCTATGCTCGCTAAGATGCTGTTATCAGGAATTTTATAACTCACTTAATAAAATAGAAATTTTCTAAATATTGAATTAACCACAAAAACAGTGTTATTCGTAATATAATAAAATAATCAAAGAAAATATGCTTTTAATGTGAAATAAATGTGGCTTACTTCCGGTGATGTAATGTAAAATTGACAGCTTCCTGTCGACACCGGCATAATTTTTTCATTTCCGCGTATATCCTGTGAAAGCTGATTGGTTCAGAGTCAACCACAGGGTTTGAAACCTGGTTTGGAAAAGTAACGCAGCTTTACTTTCGATTCTACTGAAGAGTTTATGATGGAAGAGAAAAAAAAGATTTCCTGGATTATGTTTGCATTTATAGTTTAAAAATAAATGTAAAGCTAAGTCTGCTAAAACTCAGAAATATATATATATTTTTGATATTTGCTCTAGTTATGAATTTCATTTAGGGTTTAAAACATATTTTCTTCACTGTCTTATTTTTTATTTTACTTTGAGAATTTTTTTTTTTTTCACAATAGTTAAGCAGTATTGTACTTTTATTTATTATTAATTTTGTTGTAGATACAACTCCAGGAAGAAATATAAGCAATTAATACACCTTCCCTAATGTTTTAATTGTTTTGATACAGCTTTTAATTACATTTCTGCACAGTACCTTACTATTTGTTTGTTTTTCTGTTTGATTTAAAGAACAAATTATTATGATTTTTAAGTTTCCTAATTAATGATCTTTTAGCATTTTCTGTACAGATTCAATATTTTATTTATTTCTATCTGATCTTGTATTAAAACGTATTGCCTTTTACATCTGGGTAACAAGTTTGATTCCAACCAATCATTATAAGAGTCCTCTTTTCAGCATTGGATGGGATCAAACTGGAATATGAAACATAAACCCAACAAAAAGTTTCCCAAACAGCTTTAGGTTTTAAACGTGGCATGCAGCGAATGATCAATGAACAGTGATGCCAATCCAGTTACAGGTCTTTGGAGAGACTTCCAATTTTCTCTAAATGATTGTCTTTTAAATTTTGTTTTCACTACTTTCACACCCTCCCTCCAACTTTTAAAACCATGGTGCAGGAACATCCAAATAAGTCAGAAATGTAGGAGTTTGCTTTACTTAAATATTCACAGACCATGTCAAATAAAATAATATTTTTCATAATATGAGGTATATTAGAGAGTTATATAGAGAGAATATGATACAGGGCTCAAGGTTTTTAAAAAACACCCTTTGCTGTCTTTAGTTGAACCAGTTTACCAGGTAAATTATACCCATATGCATGTAGTTGAGAAGAAGGACTAAAGAGGGTTAGTTTGTTAAACTACATCCTGGTTCTCATAAGGAACTCTGTTCTAATTTGGAAAAGGTTTAGTATGCTAAAACTACAAAACCATAAAGCTGTGATGGGCCAAGTAAACCAAGGATGGTGCAGGTGGAGTGATAGATCAGAAAAGCAGCCAAAATGTCCATAGGAACTGCACCGATCCACATTTAAGTTGGAGAATCTGTTAACAGAATGCTGATTAGTTTTTTGCTTCCTAATTCTGAAATTTATGGAAGAGTGATGGAAGGAAATTCATTTTTTAAATGAGGCATTTGGAGAGGCTCTAGCTTTTATTTGGCTACATTTCAGAGGATTTAGAGGAAGACAAAATATCTGGTCTGGTGAAACTAAAAATCTAATTTTCTGAGAAAGGCTACATACAAAAATCCCTCAGAGTGTCCAATCCCTACAAGTAGAAGCAAAAGCTTTCATGTCAGTATCAGCATTGCAGTGGAAATGTTATTTAAACAAAGACAAGCTGGTGAGAGCTAATGGGAATAGGGATGGAGCTAAATCACTCCTTTGAAGCTAAAAATTTAAAGCGAAATTGAACATTCTAATAAGACAACTAAAAACATTCACCTAAAGTCATAATGGAATAACTTAAAATATTATTAACAATTGGTGATAATAATTGAAACATGAAATCCAAAGCTGATCTCTTTACATGATCATTGAATTAAAATTAGTCAGAAGAAAATGTTGATCAAGGTTTAGATAGACTTTCAGATGGATTGCAAGTTTTTTTTTCTCTAGTATTGACTCTGGGGATGGATCCACAACCACACTGCAGTTTTTCAAAATAAAAAAATTTGAAAATTTGTAGCATTTTTTCTTCAGTTTCAAGTTTACCTTTTGATTCCTGCCGGTTTATCACATAATCGTTCAATAAAAACAGTTAAAGATAGTTTCTGTGTTGATTCCTATGAATCTGCATACTTTCAACAGTGAGCGGATGAGGTGATACAACCTTTCAGTTGTCCAAATAAGCTCAGGTGTCTGTTTAACCACACAACAGAGCTCAGATTACATGAAACTGATCTGTCTGGATCCTATTTTCTGAAGATGCAGTGGCATACTTTTTTAAATTCCTGTAGTTAATGTCAAACGATAATCAAGAAATAATAGAATGCAAAAATAATTTTGGACTATTTATTGGCTTTATAAGATATCCAGGTGCAGACCCCTGCTTTGGTGACACATCCTGGCTTTAACAAGGCTGCAGCTCCAGGTCTGGCTTCATCCTGCGTCTGTGGCTTCCAGACCAGAGAATCAACCTGTCCCGTCTGACCATCTCCCTCCCCAGAGGTGTGAACTGTCTGTTCCCGTAAATCTGATTAGTGGTGTTGGGTGAGCTATCAGAGAAGACTGAGATGTTGTTGGGTAAAGATATCTCTTCCCTTGGCCCACCCTGCAAACATCCACATGGGGAGTGGAAAAGATAGTCATGCATTAATAGAAAACTGCATTGTGGATTTTAAGAGTTGAGGAAAGCAATATTTGTTTTTGCTTACCAGAGTATCAGATTTTAAAAGAAAGTCCCAGGTCTTCTCCCTGTGGACCACAGCTTCTTGATTAAAGTGATAACTTGTTTTTTAAAATAGAGTGATCTAAGTTGGTTAATCTTTTTTTTGCCTTTCCACACATCAGCTCACCATTGCTGTGCCTGTCCCCTCTCTCTGCACACCAAATCTTTCCACAGTTCGTCCTGTTTTACCGCATTTTTCCTGGACCTATCATGTTCCGCTGGGTCCTGCTGCGTCCTGCGGTCCCCTGCTGCGGGGCTCGTTGCGGGGCTGATCTCCTTTGGTCGCTGCGAGACCCGGCGGCCTGCTGAGGACACCTGTCTGACGCCGGTCAGGTCCATTGCTACGGACACGCGACTGTTTAGAATGGAAGTGGACACAAATCACGGACAGGTTTTTGTTTACGTTTCCATGGAAACCTTTGAAAAAAGAAGCTGACGTAGGCTACTTCATCAGACGTAGCTGGCAGATGCGTTACCAGCCTATGTAGGAGGCCTGTTTGTTTGTTGATTCTTCATTAGCTCTAATAGAACTACTACTACTACTATTACTACTACTAATAACAAATACTTTTGTGTTGGCTTAGAAATGTAACTAATTGATTTTAGGGCTTCAGTGACTACAGTAAAATATGCAGACAATAAAATAACTTCTTTGAATTATTATTATACTGTGCTTACATTTCAAAAAAACATAAATCTTAGGGGGTTATTTCACAATCTTTAAAATAACTCGATTAACTGATTAATTTAGTAAATGGATGGAAGTACCTGTATGTATTTAATCTTTTAAGCTTTTTTTGTGTTTTATTTGGTGTAATTATAGAGTTAAATTAAACTTGTAGGATCTTTGTGCTTGTCTTTAGTTAAGTCTGTATTTATTATTTTCGGAATTCTGTGCTTTTATTACGGCACCGGAAGTCATCAATGGGAGCTTTTATTCTGAAGGGTAAATGCCAAAACAGGAAGCATTGAGAGTGAGGGAAACATAATCCGCTAGTCCTAGCTCTGTGGGCATTTTACACTGAAACCAACCACTGAAACCAGGTAAGGTTAATATTTATCCACTATATTTGTTCTACACATATCGTTATTTACCTCACATTTGAATTAGCTGCTGCTCGAGCTGGGCTTTAGTATTTTCCAGGGTAAAAGACCATCCTGGGTTCGCTGTGTGTTCCTCTAATTTAAGGATACAACTGAGGAGTGTGGAAAAGGACTTGACCAACTTCTTTCCTGCATATTTTCAATAGAAGCACCGAGTCCTGAATGCTAACTGTAACTAGGTATCCTATGATGCAGCATTAGCATAAAGTTCAGCTTTTATAGTTGAAGGTGAGCAGCTAACCTAACGGCTAACCGGCTAACCTACAGAGAAACTTGAATCCTTGACCTGCAGGAGAACAGGCAATGAGAGGCCACTTTTAATTCAATTAGAGACAGAGACAGACAGATTTGTCATTTTGTTAGACAAGTGTAACACAAAAATAAAGTTGGTTTGGAAATAGCTCACTGGACAATTTCATTTTTTTAAAAGTGCAGCCTTGAAAAATGATAAAAATGACTGTAAATTTACAGTTCTAACATTTTTAAATTTATTTCTATAGCGCCAATTCACAACACATGTCATCTCATGGCCCTTTACAGTTCACCAGATCATCCAATCAAATTGATTTAAAGTTTTCTATAAGGAAAACCAGTTGATTGCATCGAGTCATTGACTTGAATGCAATCCCTCACACTAAGCATGCTTGTTGCGACAGTGGAGAGGAAAAACTCCCTCTTAACAGCAAGAAACCTCTAGCAGAACCAGACTCAGTGTAAGCGGCCATCTGCCGAGGCCGACTGGGGTTCAAGGAGACAGAAGCAGAGATACTAATGAGGCAACACCTTCAGTTCCTGCTGCTGTGTTGGCAACTTCGAGTTCATGAAAAAGAATAATATAAAAATGAGATAATAATCTCAATCCAATGCCTTATAATAAGCTGATTGAGTATAGCATGAATTATTTTGACCAACGTTTTTTTTTTTTACAGGTGTTGTCAATTATCCCGGTTAGAGCAGATAGTATTATCATGGGGGAGTAAAAATAGGGGTGCACCGTGCAGGTTTCTGGCCAATCACCATTTCCCAATCTTTTTTACCGGTAATATGAGAATCAGAAGTTTATTGCCAAGTAAGTTTGCACTTACAAGAAATTTGACTTGTGTTGGTGCAGACAAATTGGATATATATAAAGAATACAGAATCTATAACTATATCCAATATAAAACATACAATATACTATATGCAATATATAGTATATAGCTTTATACTATATACTATATACACAGTAGGCTCTGCCTTAATTTAACGCAGAAGATCTGGAGATGCCACGATGGTGTAGCTCCTAGGTCCTGAATGGGGAGGGAGAGGCCGTGTCAGGTGTCACTGGGGTCTCTGGGCCTTGTTGGTTTTGGTCCTGCCAGAGTGAAGTGTCTGAAATAGTTTGTTGCCGGGGAGGCGAGGGATCAGCCATAATCTTCCCTGCACGCCTCAGAGTCCTGGAGGCATACAGGTCCTGGAGAGATGGAAGATTGCAGCCAATCACCTTCTCTGCAGAGCAGATGACATGCTGCAGTCTGCCTCTGTCATTGCTGGTGGCATCAGCTTAGCAGATTGTGATGGAGGAGGTGAGGACGGATTCAGTGATGGAGGAGTAGAAGTGCACCATCATTGTTCTTGGCAGGTTGAATTTTTTCGCCACTGTCAGTTTTTATAAGATTACAAAACTTACCATCTTACTGTGGGACACTAATCAGTTCCTGTAAAACAATAAAAACGTCTAAAATAACTGCTCTCAAATATAAATAAATGTTAAGAGCATTGATTTTCAGACCTTTGCAGAGGTAGATAAGATCTGTGGAAATTGTTGGTTTCACACCTAAATATCGGCCTATAACCAAAAAATTAAGGAAATCTAGGTGGATAAATCGGCGGTCCGATCAATCAGTGCACCCCTACAAAAAAAACCACCCGCATCAAACCTGTCCTATCGCATGTCCATTTATACCAGGTGTCCATCTCAACACCAGCATCAGTGATCTAGATCACCTGAATGAAATGGAAGCTTTATTACTAGGCCTGTACAGATCCTGTGGAATATGTTATTCAGACGTGTCGGAGCGATGATTAGCTTAAAACTTACAAATCAGAGTCTAGGTTCACCTCACACATTCCTGAAGGGGGCAAGCTAATGTGTTTAAGAATGATTTAAAGACATCAGAGATGTTCACCCATCATGCTGTTCAGTACACGTTGTCCGTTTTAGATGAACACACTTATGTGTAAATGTGCATTTTAATCCTAAAAGCCTCAAAATGGGATCATGTAAATATAACCTTTTAAACTGTTGTTCCTTAATACCAGGAAATGGCAGATTTCTATTCTACAGATGGAGACCCTGTTGGACACCAAAACCTGGTCAGAGGTCATAGTTCAGCTAGCTTTAGCTAACTGGTACCCCAGTGACTCTGTTCTAGATATTATGTTGACAAAAGTTAGAGATACACTGATTGGAATACATCAATTTGTTCTCTTTACTGCTCTGGTTAGTGATTAAAAAAATAAATACCGCAATCTTGCGGCTATAAATGCAACAACTAAGAGTTTATACTTTTTATCAAGTTTGAGTTAATATAATTCAGTAAATTTCATTTATAGAAATACCATTTTAAGATGAGAGTTTACTTTAAAAATGGTTTTCCCAGTCCGATATTGATATTGGAAATAATACGTATTGAAATATATCGACCTTCATCTAAAATCTCTGCTATAAAGCTGATAGAAAAGCTCTGTTAATTAAGGTTGGTTAATAAGAAATGGATAATGACTATTGTTTACTGTTGTTTTCAGAGTAAAAACACTAGATCAAGCCTTTTATAACATTCTTTCTACAAAATGAGTAATAAAAGTATTTAAAATATCATGTCAGATTCATATTGGTCAATAGTCATAGCTGTAATAGCTGAATGGTGTTAGAAATATTTTATCAGGAGATCTAATATTTAACTTATCTGGTCAAATAAATATGATATAAAGGTGTTGAATATTTTATTAATATTATGATAAGTATTATTAATTCAAACCCAGCATGCTAAAAGCTGCATTAACTCTGATTTAAAAAGAAGAACATTTGGGGTTTGGTTCAGAAGGCAAGCAGATGGCAACACAAGACATAGAAAAAATGTATACAAGGAAAAAAAACATGTAAAAGATCACAAAGGGACAGACACTGAGTATATATAGATGGGGAGGCTGACAATTAAACACTGGAAACAAATTTAATAGAACCTATCATTGATTCCCCAATGTTGACAATAGACTGGTTTGAAAATGTGCCAATCTGATTTTTTTTCCCTTGTGGATTTACAAACAAAAAAAACCCCTTCAGCATTCTGCTTACAGCCTCTAACTAGAAAGGGCGGTATTGTGAAAGACAACCCTAACTGCATCCCGTGCCCTTCTGCACGGTGTTTATTTGCACTGTCACCCTACAGTCAAATTCTCTGCGTTGTGGATCCTATGTCTGGTAAATCAGATGAGTTGGCAGCGAGGTCAGTGGTTCACATGTGAGAGTGAAACTCCATCCTGGGAGATCAGAGCTGAGACCACCGTGGCTTTAAAGTCTGCAGACCATAAATAGCAACTGGATCTACCTCATAGTCAGAGGATAAACGGGTGTAAAAGGAAAGAGTGAGTTTGGAGACTGAAGTGATAGAAGTCAGTTTACCTGAGAGGTTATTTTGGATGTTTTCCTCATCTATTGGACCCAGTCTGTGTCTTTTGATTGTTTTTTTCATAGCTTAGATCAGCTGAAGGTTTCTAATGGAGTTCATCAAGAAAGGGGCTAATGGAGAGGAAAACAGTAAGTGTCAGGCTGTGTGTGAATCTGTGCTTATAGTTGATTTATAGTCTCCAGTGCTCCTTCTACAGCCCATGTGTTTGAACCTTAGGCCACTAGTAGTTTAAAAATCTTCAAGTGGATCAGGTGAAGTCTTCAATGTGCTAAAGCTGCTTTTATTGAGAGTGAAGACCTACTTGTGTTCTCAGAATAGACTTTCTAATATTGTTTCTGCCGCAGGCCCTGAAGGGGAGATGACAAAAGAGGATATTTCAGAGCCCGCTGAAGGAGACAGAGTCCTCGGCTGCTACGCCAGAAATGCTCCCCATCAGCGGGCGGTTATCCACCAGGTGGCCTCTGCACCCATGCCCAGTGACAGTGGTGAGGATCTAACTTTGCACGTGATTGAAGGGGGAAATGTTGAGGTGTTAACTTAGGTCACATTTTAAGTCTGGGTGGTTTAATGGGTAAGTTTAGATGAATTATGAGAAAAGTCCTTCAAAGCAACAAGCAAAGGAGTAGTTTTTAAAGTACATACCTAGTTATTGCTTCCAGTGGCTCTTAAAAGTATGGAAGAGGATTAGGGTCAATGGGGGGAAAAAAACAAAATAGCAAAAAAAAAAAAAGGCAAAAAAAAGTATTAAAAGTATTAATTGCAGCTCTAGTGAAGTAAAGTCAGGTGTTCTTATTGCTTCATGCATTAAAAGTATGGTTACCCATCCCCCAAATTGTATATAGCCCCTCAAATGCTATTTATAACTCTGCTCGCAGTAAAAAACAAACAAAAAAAACAAATCAAATTAATCAAAACAAATAAAATAAGAATAAAAATAAAATAAATGGTGAAGTTTTAGTCCCTGGGCCTGGTATTGAATTGCCATAAGCTCATTAACACTATAAGTCTTCATCGTTATTGCTTATATTGAAAGAAACCATCATTTGCTTTAAACATTTGCTCCTAAAATGTTATAATTTCCCCTAAATTGCATTCTGTTGATGCAACTTTACCATTCCCAAAAGTTAAAGTTTCAACTTGTTGTCCCTTTAATAATATTATGCTAATTAACAACTGACCAAACCATTTATCAAAAAACCCAGTCTAATTTATCACATAGTAAAACATCTCTAAATCCTCTTTTTTATTCCTCTATGTAAGAATACCCCACCCCCTGATGATATAAAGAAAATTTAGCAGACCATTTAAAATCTGTCGGTAAAGTTACTCCTATAATTTATATTCTATGTAGTTGCCATCACTTCTGATATTTCTCTTTAAGAAAATAAATAAATAAAGCAATAATACTAATAATCTCCAAACTACTGCCGCGTTGTTCAGAAAGATATTACATCTACCTGTTGATCTCCGTAAAGCAAAAATATTATTCATAGATCTGTATTAATAAACCGGTTTAAAATAAGTTGCCCATAATTTTTCATTGTGAATAAGAAATCTGGTGTGTCAGTTCACTTATCTTTTTTTTTTTCATCCGTCTTGTCCGATGATCCCATGACCTCCATCAACCCATCACTGCCAGTGGCCTTTTCTCATCTGAAGCAGTGGGCATCCAGTCATTTCCTTAATGTTCGCATCTCAGCAGCTGCAAACCATCCCTCCTTCTGAAGTTTAGGAGCAAAGTGTGTCTCTGTGCCCCTTGTAGGTTAATCCATCCTGTGACTCAAGAAAGAAAGTGTCCAATGTCTCTCCAAACAAAAAAGATCCATTGTTCATTTTGAAACATTTCCATCCGTAGTGTAGTCAAAACTATTAAAAAAAAAATTAACATGCGTGCCACGTCTTTTTTTTTTCCATAAAGGCTAAGATGTTAGTAAACAAACAGAAAACAGAAAACAAACAAACATACAGACACAAACAACGACAAACATGTAAGACAACAAAAACCCCAGTGGTGCCTCCGACTTCTCCAAATAGTTGTTGGTTCATCTTGTCATTCGTTAAATGCCTCTGTCAGCATGACTGCTCTTAATGTTCCACCCCAACAAAAGTCTGTGAGCTTCAAACCACCACATCAATCTGTACCTCATAGGTCATATCAGAACCAGAGAGGAATTAAAACAAACTCAGAGCTCACCAGAATGGCCTTCAGCCGGGAACAAAACATGCAGCCACAATCTCTACACCCTGTCTCTGGCATGCTGCGTTCTCACACCATCTCTCTCATGTCCTAATCCATGGTTCCGATCCAGTCCAGTTACTAACCAAGTCAGTCCAGTCAGTTCGAACCTATTCAAATCCTCCTATCAAAAAGTTTTCAACTATCTGAACCCCCCTCTCTCTCTTGCTCTAGTCACTCTCAGCCAAGTTGTCCATTTCACATGCCAGAACTTCTGCAGCTGTTGGGAAAATAAGGGTTAATGCACATCTTGAACAAAACACAATGAAGGATGAGACTTTTGTCAGCCTGTCCTGGAAGAAAAAATGTTAACATTTAAGGATTGTTACAAACACAGCCTGAAAAAGAAAAAAGAACATGTTTAAGCAAAACAATCTCCTGATCCTCCTTAAATGGGCCTCTGAATAATCATGCCTGCTCCCTGACAGCCGCACTGTCACCCTCTACAAGCAGGGAAAAAGTAAATGACCCCTCTGGTTTGTTACCAGGAAAAAGCTATCAAAAAGTTAATCAATTAGTCAATAGTTAATCACTTCATTCACAGAAATTTGTAAAGTTAGCAGAATTTAACACTTCATGCAAAGAAGGTAAGGCCCAGATGAACAGTGAAAAGTGTTAGTGTTAGTAATGATTAGAGATGCAAATTAATCAGTTCGTGCTTAGGCAGTTTCCAAACGGCATTATACACAGATACAAATAATTATGGATAAAAACTGACAGCTGAAAAAACCCAGGGTCAGGTCACACCGAAATCGTTCTTAACTCTCCAGCCTTGTTTAGAAAAGTTGACCCCGCTAATCTACTGAGCTCCTGCGGGTATCTTGGCCATATGCTGTGTCCAGTTCCAGCTCGAAGTGTGAATAACCTGTCCCTAATCAATCTCTAATAAAATCCTAATGAGAGAAAAATGAAACTAATCAATCTCTAATGCAATTCTAATGATTGAAAATGAAAACTACCTTTAAATTAAAATCATGTAATGCCCCTGTCTGAGATTTTAGTTCCCCAAAACGTAAAAACACCCATTCTGCTTCTGTCTGGATAATTACTTATATATTTAATTATTTTTCTAATCTATAATCTATTAATCTACAGTATCTCAGCTGCACTCCACACCCAAAAATTACCTCACACCTTACAACAGCAACCTGCTCTGGTCTTGTCAGGGCCTCTCATAGGTGGGGCCCCTGAGCAACATGTTTGATACGATTACCCTTCTGTTATGCCCCCAGAGCTCCTTCTCAATCCTGTAAAAATGCAAATCATGTTAATGTCACATCAAAAAATATTCTTAATCATGTCCAACTTCACCACACACATTCTACCTCACATGCATTCCACATTTAGGACAGACAGACAGACATTGGCCACATAAAGTTTGTTTAATCCATCAGTATCAATTTAGATTTATCTTCTTAGAGGATTTTTTCCCAATTTAAACAAAAAGTCATAATCTTTTTACCAGTCCGGTCTTAAGACCTCTGCGCCAGTGCTTGTCAGCCTCATTTTAGGATCCTTGTTAAACTATATGTGCACATTTATGGAAACCTAAGATTTATTTGCTCACGTTAGACAGCAAAATAAGTTTTCACACCCAATGATTTTTAATTCTAAGCGTCCCCCAAAAATGACATGTTTGAATTTTCAAATATGAGAACACCTCTAAGGGGTTCTGAAAAAGTGGTATGTTTTGTTTGTCTCCTGAAAATCCCATTACCTGTGCCGTTTTTTGGCAGGGGGCACGTGAAGATTCGTGGGGCTGTATCTGGCCCCCGTATTAACCATAAAAGGACAGTTGCTGCCCTCAATCAAAATATCTATCACTGCTGCTGGAAATCTCTCAAAAAAACTACCTCCATAACTACACAACTAGTGGGATCCCGGCCTCCCTAGTATTGCTGCATTTACTTCCTTTCTCTAATCCTTACTGAACCCGCACTTCGATCTTCTTTGCCCATTTCTCCCCTTCTCTATCAAACTCACCCTCCATTTCATCTACTGCTGTCTGCCTCTCTTCTTTTTATCCACTGAAATCAACCTTCCTAATTTATCTATTTGATGTAACCCACTCTATTTTGAACAGTTGACTGAGTAAAGATCCATTTAATCCACCTTAGAGTATCCTCAGTGATCAGTGTTTAATTTATATTCACTTTGCTACAGTTTGACAACCTTAGCTTGTGTGGTCTAACATTTTCAAATATAAGCTCCTGAATCAGTCACTCTAAATGCAGATTACAATACCATTCTAGTGTAGTAATTGGTAGATGTCTTTAAGGTAAAAACTGCTTGTAGACTCCTGGGCCCTGCCTCTGCTGTGATCGGCCCTGTGCGCACTCAGTCTCTCTGTGTCTTCTTTTTCCTTTCTCTCCTGCCTCTAAGTGAAGGGCTGCTCTGTGTGATCCACCTTCTGGAGCTCAATGTTGGGCCGGGGTTGGGGTTTACAGCACTGAAAATGTACTAATTGATCTTCTTACCTTTAACATGTTAATTTCAAGACATCGTAAATTTTAAATATATCAACCTGTTATATTTTAAGCTTTCCTTTCCCAGGTTCACCTCCAAAAATCACAGAAACATCGACATTTTCATAACAATAGGAACTGAAATGCTGAAATGCTTTATTAACCGCCTCCTCTATTAAATCTTGCATCTGAAACTCCTTTCGTACCTCTTGTCCCAATTCTTCCTCTGCAGGCCTTATTTCACAATTTATCTGACCTTCACGCAACTCCATAACAGGCATCTGCACACATGGGTTTGATGGAAACATTGCATCACCAGCCTTACGAAATATTTCTCTGACACCTTGGTGTGGACTGGGGTCCATAATAGGCTCTGTTTCTGCAATATTAGATGTACTCATTAAAGGTTTTTCTTACCCTCTGAAGTGTCGAGTGCCTGCTCACCTCCCTGAGCCCCGTTTTGCTCCACCTGTTCCTGTTCAGGGTCCTTGTCAGAAAAATAGTTACTAAAATTGAACTTGGTTTGTCTAATCAAATCCAAAAGTTTTGTTTCTTCCTTCTGGTGTTTGTCTCGTCCGAACACACCAGCACCAGCCATTTTTTCACGAGCTTGTGACAATCTATTTTTTAGTGTATCCAAATAAAAACCACGTTGTGAAGTGTTTGGAGGGGGCCCCTCTAATTCCCCAAACATTCCATCTTCTCTCATTTTTTCTTTTTCCAACCCATTCATCAAATTTTCTAATGTGGTGCTCTGCATCCTTCAATGGATAACTCGCCATGATCATATTTCTCCCTTTATCCAGACTCGCTTTTAACGAGGTGTTTCTGGATTCAATTTCTAGTCCACATGCATCCATCTTTCACACCTTCCGTTCACACAGTGTATAAAATTAGACCTCGACGTCTTACGTGAGATCCCTCTGGGCTTTAAACCTTTTCCCTACAACCTTCAGTGAGCCGCTCTTCTGCTAAGGAAGCGCGTCCGTCAACAACTGTGTCCGTCAAGGAAGTGTGTCCGTCAAAAAATGCGTCCGTCAGTGAAAAGGAAAAAGGAAATTTAGAGAAAAGAAAAGATTTAGATATAGTTCCGCCTAGTTCACTCCACCAACTTTGAGGATTAGACAAACAAGTTACCTAATCCGGGCATCAGTCTCTTCTAGTTTTATGAGGAATAGCATTTTATCGTCTCTCTCTTTTCCTTTTATAAGAGAAGAGAAGGAAAGAGAAAAACACCTCAAAGGTCCGTTTCAACCTGACCCGCTCGCTTATTTCCAGTCTCGGTTTTTCGTACATGTCCTTATGGGAGGCATACTGGCAAACTCTAGCCGGCTATGTGACTGGTTTCTGTCTGTGCGTCTGTTTTCAGAAGTGCATCTTTCGTGTCTGCAGGCAGACCGGGAATAAAATCACCGTCCCTTTCTGCATGCAGAAACCGTTGGGCTTTCCAACCAACTTATCCTAGTGAGCAGTATAATTTTTGAAGGTGTTTGCGCAGGGTTCCTTCAGTCGGACTTTCAACCTCTACCCACAGCAGAACGCACGACTTTCTTTCTCTCTCTCTCTCCTTTTTTTTTTTTTTTTATGTGTACACGTTCGCAATGTAAAAAAAATAAAAACCAACAAATAAAACAAAACAAAAACCGCAAAAACAAAAACTAAAATCACTCTGAGCAATTTCTCTGTCCTCTTTTGCATAAAAAGCTTCAGCTCACTTCAGAAAATCACAACACAGCCAAAGTGTTTTAACATTAAAAACACTGGAGATATTTTGTAATAAGGAATCTCCTCACCTTATCAGTTGTTTCGGCCGCAGGCTGTGGAGCTTTTTCCGTCGGTGGCTCTGTTGTCCTGCTTCCAGGTCACGGGCGGAAACACCAATTTGTTAAAGTGAGAAGGATTTGTCCCCTTCAAAGTAAAGGCTGTAACGCCCCGGGGCCTCCTCACACGGTTCTTTTCCTGGGAGCAAGTTATTTACCACTCTTAACTCAAACTCATTAATACCATATAAAAAAGGACTATAAAAACAGGAGTAAAAAAGTAACAGAGTTTATTCTAGATCAGGTCGTTACAGGACAGAGAAAAATGCTTAGAGCTATGCACAGCTGTGGTCTCAAAAATCACGTCCGCAAGCGTCCGGCAAAGTTTGAGCCCCGATGAAGGTCATCCCCTGCTTCTTATACCTTGTGAGTCTATGTGTTGCATCATGTGGATGCTTAGCTGTCCGTATCAGAAACTGACACGCCATCCATGTCTTGAACTCCATGCAGGTTGCCTCTCTGTCTCAGGGTTACAGATACAGCAGCTCTCCTATCAGACCGGCTCCAAGATGTGCCCATATTCTGTGTACTCTTAGAGACACGAAGGCTGTCTTGATTAGATGACCTCCGTACACACCGCGACATCCACAATGTGAAGGAAGGCCTTCTGCTCTGTCTAATCTGACAAACAAATTAACAGTGCACCTGATGTATAAATAATAAACCTAACACAATAAAACACAATGGCTAGTAATTCTGACATTAATCTCAGATTTATGACTTTATTCTTCAGATTCTACTTGAATCTATATTCCAACTTTGTCAAAGTGATAATCTTGAGCTTTGGTGATAGAGGCCTAAATAACTATACTTTATTTTTAAGTTGAATTCTGAGATTAAAGTCAGAATTCAAAAGCATTTGTTTCTTTTATCCTCTTTTTTTTTGTAAAAATTTGAATATTTCTTGTAAAGGAGAAAAGAAAGTTTGAATAGATGTGAAAACTTATAGGTTAATGTTTTGTTGAAGCATCATCAGTTTGAGCATTTCCTCCTTGTGATCAGAGTCTTTAAGCATCATCCATTATAGCTCTCAGCTTCACCTGCCAATTTTCTCTGAATCTGTCAGATTGTTTTTTCAAACAAATCCATATTTCCTTTCTAATTTCCTTTCTTTAACGGAAGTCCCTTGCTGTTTTCTGTTAATTTTAATGTTTGCTTTGACTCTGTATGATGCAGAAAAATAAAACACATCTGGATCTTTCTGTTAGATGCCATCATTTCATCCATCTTGACAAAAACTCCGGTTTCATCTGAGGAAAAGTAACCCCAGAGCACCGTGCTTCTACAGCATGTTAGAAAGGGGGATTGCTGTGCTTTTGAACATACCTTTTTGTTTTAAGATCGGTTTCATCTGATAATGACAACATTGCCCATGAACTTTGAGATTAAATTCAGGCCAGAATGTTTTTCATTGGAAGAAAATGTTTCTGTGAAATATTGCATTTATTGTAGCATATTATTGAAATATTGCGATTAGGTTTGTGCATCCTTCTCCTGTCTCATAACTTTTTAGAAATCTCTTTGCTCTGTTGTAACCTCTGTGCAAGCTTTTCCCTTAGCTGAAGCCCTTTAATTGTCAGTAAATCTAAGCTGGAAAGCCATTTTCTAGTTCTTTTTTTGGATTAATAAAGTTTTTTTCTTTTTTACTCAACTGAAGTTGAGTTTAGATCAGTTGTAACTGAAGGCTGTTCACACTTATTCAACCATCTTAGACTTAGACTCCTTTAATCAGTTTAGATGTCAGATATTCTGGTTTTGGGACATCTGGAGATTATTTGTTTTATGGTTTATGGTTTAGTTAAAACTGCTGATAATCTCATTTCTGTTTTCTCTCTATCTACCAGAGTTTTCCTTCTTTGATCCTTCTGAGCCACAGTGTAGAGAAATTCTTCAGGATCCAAACACCACCATCCCTGAGCTGTTTGCTGTCCTCAGGCAGTGGGTTCCACAGGTCCAGAAAAACATTGACGTCATTGGAATTGAGGTGACGGTTGTTGTTTTTTTTGTTTTTTTTTTTTAACGCTGTCTTTCTCTGTTACTGCTTTAGCTGCTGTTACAACCAACATCTAAACAAAACTCTTAAAAAGATTGAGGTTAAACTCAGATCCTACGGCCGGAGCGATCTGCCTTCTGGTCCTTTAAACTGGTTTTGCTGGAAAGCCTGTTCAGTGTTATCTGCTTTGAAAGCACTTCAGTTATCCCTTGCAGTGAATGCTTAATCCTCCCTGTGGTGCCTTTGACTTTCTGTGTATTCTAACGTTGCAGGGAGGAAGATGGTTAAACTACAGAAACCAAACTTTAGACTTATCAAGAAAATATAAAAATGTAAAAGAAATAGAGATAGGCTTAGCTGCTGGTTTAAACACTGGTTTTATTGTTGATTCCACGAGGTTCTGTTGAATGCAATTATTGCATCCTGTTTATACATGCAACAAAACTATTTAAAGGGAGTGGTGTGTGAAATAAGCCATTTGATCATGGATCACTTCCATTTAGACCAGTTTTTGTGTCTCTGGGCTTTAAACAAATGCAGTGGTAGTTTAATAAACTAAAATACTTAAAAAAAAATTTTTTATCATCACTTTAACTGTTAGGATGATAAATGCATGGAAATTCTGTAATAGTCCTCATCTTTAGTTCAGCTTCACGAAATACTGAAGTGACTGGGTTTCTTTCTGGTTGTAATACACCAAAAATAGCTGTGCACTGCCGGCCAGCTGGCTGACAGAGGGCTACAACGCATTTCCTTCTCTTACTTGAATGTTTGTTATTTCTAGACATTGAATAGAAGCTAACAGAAACCCGTCCTTTCTATGTTTATGAGGTACATCTAACTGAAGCAGCTATCTGCTCAGGCAGCCAACCTCAGGGTACCTGAGCAGATAACCTGATTATTGAAAGATACTAGCTAAGTATGTTGTTTTGTGTAATATTTTAAGAGCAGAAGTGCTAATGAGGATGTTATTCATAAGTATGTTTACTTAGCAACTGTGTTATTTAGCAGGTGGTTTTCCTGATTTTTGCTAAAAGTTTGTATTTAAAAAAATGCATTTAAAATGTTAAAGGAAACATATATTTTTTTTTGTGTTGAACCATGAATTTTTGCAGCAGTGACAATAGTTTTCAGTTTTATTGAAGGCACTAAAATCATTCAAATAAGCCAATCAGATTTGATCTTATATTAATATATGTAATGGTCCCGATATTAAAGAAATTAGTATATTATCAGTAAAAATTGCCCTTTAGGAAACAGGTCTCAGTTTTCACTTGATTTGATTTAATAAAATATTCCAGTTGTCTTTAGAGAGTGAGGACTCATCATCAGTAATAAGCTTTCTGAGGTGAGTGATGTTTCTGGTTCCTCTGTGGATTTCTCACTCAGTCACCAACAAACATTTTCTATAACTTGTTTTCCTGTTGGGGATTTAATTAAACAGTTTTTCCTGTGTACTTTCTTTTTTTCTGTCTCTGGAGAAGCAAATATCTATTTTTTTTATGCTCCTGTTGCTTAAATATAAAAAAATGGTCCCACTATTCTTCAGTTCAGCCTGAGTTCCACTGTTATTTTACAGTGAGAAGGCCTCTCTGTGACTCATTGTGTCTTTGCACAGATCCTGAAGAGAGGTTGCGATGTGAATGATCGAGATGGTTTGACAGATATGAGCCTTCTGCACTACTGCTGTAAGGCCGGGGCCCCTGGAATCGGTTAGTACTTCCTTTCAGCTGTTTAAACATGATTTTTGATTAATCTGGCTGGTGGAAAAAAACTCTAGAGCTTAAAAGTACTCTTTTCCATCAACATATTGTTTTAAAACTGAAAAAGTGTATAAATGGTCTCTCCTCAGGCGATGCAGAAATTGCAGCCGGTTTTGCACGGCAGCTGCTAGCCTTGGGTGCCGACCCCAACCTTCGCTCACGATGGACCAACATGAGGGCGCTGCATTATGCTGCCTACTTCGACGTGCCCCAGCTCCTCGGTGTGGTGCTACAGGCGTCTCAGCCTGGAGGTAAGAGGAGAGAGAGGCTGCCATGCAATAGAGGGGAAGGCCGTGGCAACAGTCGGTGCAGGTCAGGCGTTTCTATTTTAAGCACCAACTGCCACTGGGATTAAAACCGTAGCAGTGAGTTTATCTTCTTGCTGTGGTAAACATTCTGGGTGGTACGTTTATTAGCTGCTTCCACGGATGAACGGAGGCAGCAGATGGTGGTGCTGTTGTATTTAATGGAAAAGCTTTTTCTGTTTACTTAAGTTTTTTTTTTTTTTCTGGTTTGATTGAAAAACCAATTATCTGACATTTGCTACAAGCCATGCAGGAGGAAAAGCAAAACAGTGTACAAAGGTTCCTTTTTCAAGTTGGAGCAAAATGCAAGTTTTTAGCCTACATTTATACCTGCCGTGTGTGAGTAAAATTACTGTTCCACAATCAGTGAAAAAAATCTATCATCTGTGAAACATGGTAGAGATGGCATCATGCTGTGGGAATGCTTTTCATCAGCAGGGGAAGCTGGACAGAACTTTTGATGAGATATGCCTCTTTTTTACCAGCTCCATTGTTTGGTAAATGTGTAGTTTTTTTTGTTTTTTTTTTTGTTTTTACCACCCCCACTTTTTTTGTTTGAACAGAGCAACTATGTTACAGGACAGACTGCCATTCACTGGTTGGCCATGAGCGTAATCAGCTGCATGCTGGCAGTGGGATGGGGAGAACTAAAAGAAGGAAGAAAAGAGAATAACCACAGGGTTTCCCCTATATTGGTTGATTTTGGCACAACGTCACGCCAAAATAAAAGCTCCCAGCATTAGGAAAAAAAGTTAAAATAATGTAAAAACATGATGTATCATACTTTCTATTTGCACACTTATTCTAATCATAATAAGAGTTTGAAATGAATGAAATCTCATGAAATAGATTTTTCTGTTTGGAAAAAGCAACACCAGCTGCTGTCTGTCTGGCTGTCTAAAAAGCCATCATTGATGGCTGCAGTGCACTGCACTGCTATCAATAATGAAAAAACAAGGTTTAAATACTTTAGACATTTTCCTTGGTCTTTATTTTTTAGGTTACCTTGTGAAGGTGATGCAGTGATGCTAACTTAGTGACTTTGTTGCAATTGTTGGGGACTTAAAAATCCTCTAAAGACGGTTTTTTGTTTTTTTTGTTTTTTGAATTTGAAACAAATGTAGTGATTTTTCTGTGTTTTTGGTGAGTTTAGAAACTTCACTTCTACTTTTGCTGCTGCCACACAGCAGTAAAAGCTTCTGTTAATCTCTCCCTGAGCGCTGTCTCACAGGCACAGGCCACTGCGTCTTCCTGAAAGCCCTGCATGCAGGAAGAACAGAGAGGAAACCTGCTCTGTTTTCCCACAGCTAATGTATAACACATGCAAAAAGCTACTAGTTATTCCACCCTAGATTAAAAATTGGGATAAAAGTATAATATAAATATTGTTTTTAATCCCGTCTCCCCCCCGAAACTGTTGCACTAAAATGATTACAACACAACTTAAATCACTTATTCACAAAGCATTTGCCACTGGCACTGATTACTGATTCAGGCAATGTATAAAAATTCATGCACCGTTCCATAAATTAGGGTTAACGTATGTTGCTTTTCAATGACATTTTAATGAATCCATTTACTCTTTATAATGATTAAAGATGCCTCACGGTTAAAGGAAAATAACTTCAGCTTTCTGAGTTACTCTACACACAAACTTGGCGCAGTTCATCACAACTTAAATCAACCGATCACAGACGTACACACTCGTACTCGTACTCGTCGTCTCCTGCTTTATCCGGAACCGGGTCGCGGGGGCAGCAGACTAAGCAGAGACTCCCAGACTTCCCTCTCCGCAGACACCTCCTCCAGCTCTGCTGGGGGAAGCCCTAGGTGCTCCCAGGCCAGCCGAGAGACGTAGTCTCTCCAGCGTGTCCTGGGCCTTCCCCTGGGCCTCCTCCCAGTGGGACGTGCCTGGAACACCTCCCGAGGGAGGCGTCCAGGGGGCATCCGAAGAAGATGTCCGAGCCACCTCAACTGACTCCTCTCGATGTGGAGGAGAACCGGCTCTACACTGAGCCTCTCCCGAATGACCGAGCTCCTCACCCTATCTCTAAGGGAGAGCCCAGCCACCCTGCGGAGGAAGCTAATTTCAGCCGCTTGTATCCGGGATCTCGTTCTTTCGGTCATGATCCAAATTTCATGGCCATAGGTGAGGGTAGGAACGTAGACCGAACGGTAAATTGAGAGCTTTGCCTTTTCGCTCAGCTCTCTCTTCACCACGACAGACCGGTGCAGCGTCCGCATTATTGCAGCAGCTGCACCGATCCGTCTATCGATCTCCCGCTCCATTCTTCCCTCACTCGTGAACAGGACCCCAAGATACTTGAACTCCTCCACTTGAGGCAGGGACTCTCCTCCAACCTGAAGGGGACAAGCAACCTTTTTCCGGTCGAGAACCATGGCCTTGGACTTGGAGGAGCTGATTCTCATCCCGGCCGCTTCACACTCGGCTGCGAACCGCCCCAGCGCACGCTGTAGGTCTTAGCAGGAGGGAGCCAGCACAGCTACATCCTCCGCAAAAAGCAGGGATGAGATCCGCTGGTCCCCGAACCAGACCCCCTCCGGTCCTTGGCTGCGCCTAGAAATCCTGTCCATAAAAGTTATGAACAGGACCGGTGACAGAGGGCAGCCCTGTCGGAGTCCAACATGCACCGGGAACAGGTCCGACTTAATGCCGGCAATGCGAACCAGACTCCTGCTCCGATTGTACAGAGAACGGATGGCCCCTAATAAAGGGCCCCCGACTCCATACTCCTGGAGCACCCCCCACAGGGCAGCACGAGGGACACGGTCGAATGCCTTCTCCAAGTCCACAAAACACATGTGGACTGGTTGGGCAAACTCCCAAGAACCCTCAAGCACCCTGCAGAGGGTGTAGAGCTGGTCCACTGTTCCACGGCCAGGACGAAAACCACACTGCTCCTCCTGCAGCCGAGGTTCGACAATCAGCCGGACTCTCCTCTCCAGCACCCTGGCATAGGCCTTTCCGGGGAGGCTGAGAAGTGTGATTCCCCGATAGTTGGAACACACCCTCCGGTCCCCCTTCTTATGGAGGGGAACCACCACCCCAGTCTGCCAATCCAGGGGGACTGTTCCCGACCTCCACGCGATGCTGAATAGACGTGTCAACCATGACAGCCCAACAACATCCAGAGCTTTAAGATACTCAGGACGGATCTCGTCCACCCCCGAAGCCTTGCCACTGTGGAGTTTTTTGACCACCTCGGTGACTTCAGCCTGGGTGATGAACGAACCCAGCCCCAAGCACCCTGTCTCTTCTTCCCCCATGGAAGGCGTGTCTGTCGGGTTGAGAAGATCCTCAAAGTATTCCTTCCACCGCCCGACAATATCCTCCTTCAAGGTCAGCAGCTCCCCACTCCCACTGAAAACAGTGTTAGCGAAGCACTGCTTTCCCCTCCGGAGGCGCCGGACGGTTTGCCAGAATCGCTTTGAGGCCAACCGATAGTCTTTTTCCATGGCCTCTCCGAACTCCTCCCAGGCCCGAGATTTTGCCTCTGCAACCGCCCGGGCCGCGACACGCTTGGCCTCACGGTAGACGTACACACGTTTACCCTAAAACACCATGAAAGGGCAAATGGAATAATTTAAATCAGGGGTGCTCAAATCCAGTCCTCAACAGCTACAGTCCTGCAACTTTTTGATGCACCCTATTTTTAACACACCTGAATCAAATGAGTGGCTTGTTAGGATACCCCTACTGAGCTAAATGAGGGGATTGAGCCTTTAGATTCGGGTGTGTTAGAGAAGAGATGCATCTTCACAGATGTATCTTCACAGAGTACATGTCAGACTAAATAATACTACTTCAACAATGGTTTTAAGGTGTTGCTTTATTGTATATCTCGTACCATGTCTTTCGGTTGTGCTGTTCTTTTTGCATCTCGTTACAGGTGATGAAGCAGACTGAAAATGTTTTGTCATGTCTCCGTTCTATCTCCTCTTTCTTTCATCTTTTTTTTTTTCTTTTTCTTCTTCTGTTTTCCTCTTCTGTTCTATTTACATTGCAGTGTCCGTATAAACTGTAAAACTCCCTGCATAATTGTAATAAAGCAATTTATATGCATGAAACAAGTGTAGCAGTATGGCAATTGCCATACTGCTACACTTGTGAAAGTAAAATCTGTTGGGCTCTTTTTGGCATCAAGAGAATTATTCTTATTGCCACATTGCCAGACAGGACACTGTAAAAAAAAAAAAAAAAGAGAGAAGAGATGCATCTAAAAGTTACAGGATGGTAGCTCTTGAGGACTGGATTGAGCATCCCTGATCTAAATGGAAATAGAAAGTGTGTGTGAATTCAGGAGACAATGGAACACCAACAGGTTCTGTACGGAGTGGAGTCGTGTGGACCTTGATCCTTCAAGGAAAAAGGGGAAGAAGAGAGGGAGAGGTTTAAGGAGGAAACCTGTTGGTAGCCTTGTTTCCATTCAAATGAAATTCAAATTTTAAACAAACTTTTAGAAAAAAAGGAAATGCAAATTTGTTGCGTTTCCATTTGGTTTGAAGCAAATTAGTTAAGGACTGCAAAGGCATGGTACGTCGTCGTCCATATTACGTCGTCAAGCTGATGTAGTGAACAGGAAGTATAGACTATAATCTGACCACAGATCAGTAATGGAGGACAGTTTTAATTAATGTGTTGCAATCAGTTAAGTTTGCTGACATTAACAAGTCAGTTAGTAATGGCCATGCTGTTTCCAGTCATGTCTAGGAGCATTATAGGAACATCCAGGAAGACGGTGACGGCTGAAAGATCAGATCAGTCATGTGAGAAAAAGTTCTCTGCGTCAGATCAGGATTTTGCGCATCAACCCTTTTTCGCAAAAGCCAAAAACTAACGTAAGAGGGCAAAAAAACTTGCTGATGCATTAGAAGAAGCTGAGGAAATCTGTAAAGACTTTGCTGCTCCCATTTTCTTTTCAGGAATATCAGCCTAGAGGCTTCTGATCATAAATACATCCCCATGTTTCACATTTCTTTTTGTAAAAATCAAATCACATATCTTTTTCCTAACCCTTTAGTTGATCCATCAGAGAAAAAGTTTGAACAGGTTTTATTAATGTCCGTAATGCGACACATTGTAAAAAGCTTCAAGAGGTAAAAACACTTATGCAATGTAATTGAAAACACAGAGCTCTCTGTAGTTTATGCCTGAAATTAAATTAGGTTTCCTCTGCCTTTTTTTTCCTGCAGAGGTTGATGCCACCTGCAGTGACTTTGACTTTGGCACAGCTCTTCACATCGCTGCATCCAACCTGTGCACGTCGGCTGTCAAATGTCTGCTGGAGTTTGGAGCTAATCCAGCTTTCAGGGTGAGCTTCTTATGTTTCTCTTCAATCACACGCCACCCAACTTTACTTCTGAGTTCAGGAATTTTTTCAGCACACCATTGCGACTGTTTATTTTTAACAGAGTTTGTTTTGTGGCATCGATCTGCCTATTTTCTCTTGAATCAGAAAGTGAATCCATTATTTACAGTTCTTTATAACGAGATCAGCTTGTTGGAAGTACATTTTGAAAAACACAATATTGGAGAACCGGTTTAGAAATAATTTGCTACTCTTTTTACTTGAGCAGCTGCTTTCTTTGAGCAGACAGTAAACAGACTTTTTTTTTATATATAGGATACTTAAAAAGAAATGGAAATCAATCTATAAATGGAATGAATAAGACGTCATGCCATGGAGGCAAAGCAGATGCTACCGGCCCGGTTAGATGGAACAAATAAGAGTTTATGAAGATTAAGCAAATCACATTAATGAGTTGACTAAAACTTTGCTCTTGCTTTGATTTTTGTAAGGAGATGTTTGTCCAGAGTTCAGACCAAGATCTTTAACACGTGCAACAATAAACCTTTTACACTTTGTCTGCGTGAGGAGTCATTGACCCCAAGTGCAGTCAAGTTCAAAGTTTAGACTGATGAGTCATAGTAATAATTTAGTATAGTAATACTATATTTACACTGATCATGTATGCCAAGGAAATTGCTGAAAAAAGGGCTAAACATTTATAAATCATAATAAAAATTTATCCATTGTATTTAGCATTTTTTAACTATTTTCTATAAGATTATATTAAAAACACAGTAAGTGAACATAAAAAATGGGTAATGAATAAACAAGATAAAGAGTGCAGTGGAAACATTATTTTCAATATAAATAGAAGACATAATGATTAGATGGGATGAAGGAGGGAATGCTCTTTATAGGTGGGTTTAAAAAAAAAAAAATTATTTTTAGGATTAGTATTCGTCCTCGTCATGTAGCCTTCAGTGTTGACCCCTCCCCCTCTCTGCTGCACTCTGCCCGGCTTCCCGTCTCCCCGGTTAGCCTTCGGGGCTAAACGCAGCCAGGTGTCTGACTCAGATCTACCGCTGTCTTCCTCCAAACCACCGGCAGAGAGTGAGCCAGAACGGGGCAGATTTGGTGGGACCGTACCTGTTCTAGTGCATTCTGTCCAACGCCTGATCCCCCATGGAGCTTAGTCAGGAACAGCAAGAGATCAGTGTAAGAACCCCCGGCAACGAGTGAGCCACAGCGGGGGAAAGTTTGCGGACCGTGCTCCATGAGCTAACAGCAGGAGATTGAAGTACTTGATCATTTTTTCCCGAACTGGCACGTTGTTAGACACTTCATCTTCACTGGTTGTCCTGCAGTTTGATTTGATGGATGCTGTTGGATCAAAACAGCGTGGATCTAATTTGATCAGATGTTGTGCTGACAGAAAAAAAACACACAGATGCACACATACACACAATAAGAGACACAGAGCGCTCTGTTGACGTCCTTTTTTGTGTTCAGGTTTTGAGGAAAGCAGCAAGTCTTGTCAAGTCAAAAGAATCAAATCCAAGGGAAGTCACAAGTTAATGATGTGAAAGTCCGAGTCAAGTTTCAAATCTCCTCATATTTATTCAAGTTGAGTCTAAATTTATTGATTTCATGATTGGAGTCGAAAACAGCCATTTAGATGTGCAGCAGTGGTTAGGGCACACCACCCATGTACGGAGTCCTCGACGTGGCCAACCCGGGTTCGAATTTGGCCTGTGGTCCTTTGCCGCATGTCACTGAACCCTTTCCTGTCGGCCTACTTTTCAAAAAAATGAGCCACTAGTGCCGTTAAACACCCCCCCGAAAAAAAAAAAAAAAAAAACAGCCATTTATACTCATTCACCAGCATAAAGGGACTGCCTGCAGCCTGAGGAAGATGTAAGTAGGCTCCTTTGAGTCAGAGAACCAGGAAATAACCAGAAGCCTGATAGTTTCCTCCTCTACATGAAAGCAGGCAGTTAAAACACTGGCCCCCATCTTAACTCAGATCTTCACAAAGCTGCAGGAGGCTCACTATGGCTTCAAGCATTCCACTGTCATTCTCGTCCCCAAGGTGCTGTAAACTAGCCTTTGTTTGCTGCTTCAGCTCCCTATGGCTGATAAAGTTTTACTGCACCTTTGAAAATGCACCATCATGGTGTAAAATGATTACAGATCTGTAGCTTTGACGTTTCTGGCCTTAAAATCCTTTAAGTGACTGGTTTCTAACCAGTCCAACTCCAATAGACATAAGGAGAATAGAGATAAATCCTAACGTCTAAATATTGTAATGAAAGACAGTAATAATATATATCTAATTTATTTGTCAGGTATTTACTAAAGTGTTTGTTGTCTTTAACGACATGATTCAGTAAAGGTATTTATTGTGTTATGCAATTTATTTATCAAACTGTTTATTAATTTCTAGTCCTGCATGCTGCTGTGGCCTCATTAAATATTAATAAAAAGGCTGAGTTGCACTCTTGAATATGTTTTAAACTGACCCTGAAGAGGGATTTAAAATGAAATATATCTTTAATTTTTAATCAACATCCCTTCAACAAACAGATTAAACAAAAACTGAATTCTATAATACCTGCCATCTTGGTTTTCTTCCGTGTCTGTTGACTGCTATAAAGATTTCCAGGTAGATTTTAATGCATCATATGTATTTTGGTTGTATCTTTGATAGAAAGCCTCTTGGTTTTAATGTTTTAGCACTAACTACCACTGGAGGTCACCAAAGCACTGTGAACAATTACACTATCATTTACTCGCTCAGACGTTAATCCATAAGTTCTCTCTGTTCATTATTCAGTTTCTTATAGGCTGTGAAGGCGAAGCTCTGAGCAGACTGACTCGGATGTTTTCAGCCGTCCTTGTCTACCTTTGAATTTAGATTTAATTAAAATGGTAACATAAATGTTGCCTCTTTTAGCCTGTAGCTTTCTTTATAGTATAAAACTAAGTAAGATGAGGGTTTATTAATGACCCAGGTGTTTGCTAAAATTGCTACCTTTGTTTTTTTTTTTTATCTTTTACCAATATCAGTTTCTTTACTCTGAACTGCTTTATTTATTACTGAAGCGTATAGAAGTCCTCTTCTTAGTTTTCTTTAAGTTGTATTTTTCAATTGTTTGGGAATAATCATTTTTACATAAAGGTTTTTTTTATTTTAAATGTGTGTGTAATTCTTTTTTTTCTTCCCAGCATAACACGTCCAAAAGTGTAGCAGTTGTTTAATTATTTCACCAGTTTAAAAGTTCAATGATTTATTTATTTCAGCCATTAAGTCAAAAGGGAGTTTTGTGTTATTGTTTTAATAACACAATGATGTGTTTGTGTTTATCTTGTGATTTTAATGTTTTATTAGAAAATACAATGTTAGATCTTATTAAGAACACTGATTTAATTTTGGAAATTAAGTAGGATGCGCATTAACATCAGTATTGGGTTATATAATTATTTTTTTAGCATATTGGTATTGGTCTTAAAAGCCAGTTTGAACAATTTTTATTTTTATTTCCATCCTATTGTTTGTTTTTCAGGATGGGTAGGGGTTGGCCATGTTATTCCTTTGGTCATGTAACAGTGAGGCAGCATTGTGGAGTGTTTAACTGAAGCAGAGGAGCTATGTCAGTGGTGAGGTCAGAGGGGTAATGTATGGAAATGTATGGTATGGTTAGATATTGGTTTTTGGACGTACGGCTGCAGGCCACAATGGTCTAACCCCTTTAGACTTAAAGGCCTGTGTAGAGCAGTGATGTGGAGTTCTGTGGGACCTTTTTAACCTCAGCTTTACCCAGGAGGTGGTTAAAGTGTTGTGGAGGATCGCCTGCCTTGTGTCGGTACCAAAGAAAACTCAGCTGTCTGTTTTTAATGACCACAGATCTGTTCGTCTAAAATCCCACGTCAGGAAGATCCTAGAGAGACTCCTGATGGGCACAAGGTTCAAAGCCCCTGCTCTGTGATCGCCGTATAATCTACTAATAAATGCCTCACTTTGAATATGGAAATCCTTTTATTATATCATTTAACTAGAAATAAGTCTACATCGTAGCTTTTTAGAAACTGTATTTTCATGAAGTATCAGATTACATCACATTTTGTCCTATTTTTTTTATTTTTTTAAATTCCATTTTATACCGGCTAGTAGGGCTGGGCGATGTGACCTCAAATAAATATCATAATAAATTTGGCAGTTTGACCTCGATAACGATAAATGCACGATAAATGCTCCAGCCCCTCTGTCTGAAAATAATAGCCTGTGCAGCAAATGTAACAGACCTATATTTCATTTAGTTATCAAATAAATAACATTACATAATAATTTCCATTAAATATTATACTCTTATACCTATTCAAGAACATTCAACAATGTCTTACTGAACAGGAGAATAAAGTTTCCTCTTGCAAACGTTTTTGCGCATAGGTAATAGAGCTTTTTGCACATCTTTAAACTCAACATGATGGCTGTGCTGTAGGTGGTGGAGGCTGGATGTGTTACTTTTGGTGGTGCCAATAATTTTCAGGCAAACTTTGCATTTCATGTTCATTTGCTCAAAATCTATGCTGTAATTTTGGTGCAAAAGAACTCTTGGTGCTTCAGAACAATGTGCATTGTTAAAACCTGCACACCCTCACTCAAAACCAGTTGGCTGGGCGCTCAACTCCTATAACGCTTGCTCAGCTTCATCTCTGCACGCCTTTTCTCTGGGCTCATCTGCCATTCTCTTTGTTTATGCTTCTGACTGGATGGATGGAGTCACGTGATTGCACAAACCCTGCCGCGTCTTGAAGAGTAAAAAAACCAGCCACCATCGCATGCAGGCAAAACAAGAACAGCCATAGTGGACCAAAAAAAGCAAAAAACAAACATGTTTGGAGCTGCAAAGATGTAAAAGTCTTGTATAAGTTTTATATGGCCTTTGGGATCCATCCAACGCTTTGTTTCCAACAGCCACCTGCCTGGCACCACGCAAATTTTTGCAGCATTGGAAAACGTAATGAATGAATGTTTGTTTGACCTCCTGTACACCATATTAAAACAAAAAAAAATCCATCCTTTTTACATTTTCATAAAGTTTTGAAAAAGCAAGGGGGGCGCTAAAGAGCCGCGGGTTCTAAAAAATCTACGATATTTTTGATCACCATATGGAGGTTCCTCAGGTTTAAAAATCTGCCAATAATTTTAAAACCTGCTTTTTGAACCAGGCATTAAATAGAGCCAAATGTTTACAAATTACCAAAGATTTTTTCACATCAATGAACAGAGAACAGTAACAACAAACAGGGAGGATTTATATTTTTTTACTGATAACTGATAAACTAGCTCCATATTCCTATATTTGTTTATAGGAATCCGTTAAATGGACTTTATCACCATATTTTGTGTTGTTTTTTTTTTTTGTGAGAGCAGCACAACTTAAAAGAACTTGCAGACTTTATGGCGATCGATTTTCTGGGAACGCAAATCACTGAAGTCAAAGAAAGAAATGACTGTTCTTAAAAATTAAAGAATAACTGAAAAGGCTTCTTTAGAACACTGCAGAAATTATTTAATTCAGATTTATCACCGAAGGCGACACGACTACTGGATTTAATCATATATTTTTTAAAGTATTAATATTTATTTCTATGTTTACAAAATCTGTGTGGAAAATAAAAGAACTAAAATTGACCAAAAGGTGCACACACCGATACAAAACTTAAAATGTAGATGAGCAAACACAAAAATAAGAGAAACACACAAATGAAAGGGATAAAAGCTGCAAGTTGCAAAAACAACTGCATGTTGAGAAAAGCTTCAAACTGGCTTCGCCTTATAAAGGTGCCCCAGACCACTAGGGGGAGACGATCATTGAATTATATGGTATCAGGAAATAGTCCTATTGCCCCTCGCAGAATAACGACCATCAACTCTTCCCTAAGATATGCAGCGTTGACTTCCTACCTTAGTCGCCTCCAGTCATAGATGTGATCACACCTTCAGTTGGTCTGCTCCCTTGGATTAGTAACACCCTGCCGCTGCAGTGTTTTTACACCTTGCTTCCAATTTTACTTTCTGTTTGTACAATAAAGAGTATTAGATCTGTTGTGTATTTTTTTCCCAATTTTAATATCGACTGAAAATATGGTATAGTCTGTCAAAGACTAGATTTCTATTGGTTGCTCGAAAGTGAATCTCGAGAAATACTACAGACGGCTCTGTTTCTCTTAAATATTTTCTGATATTTCTTGCACAAAAAACTCTTTTTCTGTTCAGTTGTTCTATGAGCTGTTGTGGATAGAAATGTGAAACCCTTTTTAGTAATTGGGCTCTTCGTCTCTGCTGTAAATGCCTCTGCAGCATGCTTGTTGACGACCCCTGAACGTTATAATTTAACTGTTGTAGACACAATAGGGCGGCTGTGTGGGAGAGGGAGTCATCAGCGGCTCGTCGATGTCAGAGTGTGGGAAAGAGTTTAAAGGAAGTCTGTCCTGCTGCGAGGCAAGGCTCGGGATTAAATTTGATTACGAACGGTGATTAACACAACTGATCATGTGAAAATGACTTGGCTAGAGTTTTTTTTCTTTATAAAGACAAAAAGTATTGAGTAAAAGCATAAGCAGCATTTTATTTCTTTCTCCAGTGTCTCACCTTCCCACGCCAATTTGAACATTAAAAAAAGCAACTGGTCTTTTGTGAGGATTATAAATCACATGAAATGATGACATGGAACAATCCTGCTCAGGTTTCTCCTCTGCCGGTCCTCTACAACAACCTCCCTCTGCAGCATCCTCTCATAAATTTAGCCTGCTGACTCAAAGATGTCTATCTTCGCTGTCATTGAGTCACCTGGGGAAACTTTCATCCCGCCTTCTGCTGATAAGCCTCTTTGAAACAAAACTGATGGGGATTTCATGCTGGGAGTTGCAGTATAATTAAAGAATCAAAGACCCAAAAAGCCTGTCTCTTTAGAGAGGTAAACCCAAGTTTAGAAGTTTCTTCGTGATCCAGAAGCTGTTTTGTTTGTTAAACCGATAAATTGCAAAAGGAAGTGGCAGCTATCATAGTTACAGTACCTTCAGACCTTTTTTTAAAAAATAACCTCAACCCTTCTTTCTTTTTGACTCACAAGCTAGCATTATGTAGCATTAACATTGCACACATCATCCATAATATGGACACTAAGTTGGTATCAGAATCTGATCAATAGTGATGTCCGATACATACTTTGGTCTAAGATTCAATCCTTTACTCACTAATCAGTAAAAGGTAGACTCACTGTTATACTTTATTTTAGAAAGAGCAAGAAAACAGCTCTGCTCATTACATTTATTTCATTAATGTAGTTTCTCAACTCTCTTCATAAAAGAGATTTACTTTATTTTTCAGACTATAGAGCGTACCTCACTATAAGGCTCGCCCGCTAAGTTCTTTGAAAAAACTGGGAACCTACATATATAAGCCGCACCGGACTATAAGCCACTGATGTCTACTGAACTGTTCTCCACCAAACCTGGAGGGAAAGCTCTACATATAGCCCCTAGAGTAGGGAAGAAGAAGAATGCTGGCTTCCGTGTTAGCACAGGGTTTCGTCAGCTCTTTAGCTCTGCAGGAGTTGAGCCCAGTCGCTACATCGGTTTGGCAGCTTTAAAGGGATAGTTCGGTATTTTTGACATGAATCTGTATGGCATCCCCATCACCAGTGTCATGCAATCACACTGACTTACCCCTGGCAGCATCCTGTGAGCAGAGTTCTCGTCCAGTTTTGGTCAAGCCGAAAGTAGTCCGGCAGGTTTGCTAGAGCCAGCGAAATAAAACGTTTCTCTTCCCAAAACATTATGTGTTCAAAAGAGCGATATTTTTGCATCCCAAAAACGTTGTAGTGGAAAAAGTCACACGTCGTTATCACTTGGTCCTATTTTCTCTCTGTTCGTATCAGTGCGCGCCGTCATTCAGACAGCTAGGGCCTACTAACCTGACAACAGCCAGATGCATGTCTCCCTCCGCCCAGCTAGGAGCTAGGCGGAGGGAGACATGCATCTGGCTGTTGTTGAGCTCGCTGTCTGAATGACGGCGCGCACTGATACGAACAGAGAGAAAATAGGACCAAGTGATAACGACTTGTGACTTTTTCCACTACAACGTTTTTGGGATGCAAAAATATCGCTCTTTTGAACACGTAATGTTTTGGGAAGAGAAACGTTTTATTTCGCTGGCTCTAGCAAACCTGCCGGACTACTTTCGGCTTGACCAAAACTGGACGAGAACTCTGCTCACAGGATGCTGCCAGGGGTAAGTCAGTGTGATTGCATGACACTGGTGATGGGGATGCCATACAGATTCATGTCAAAAATACCGAACTATCCCTTTAATGCACCAAATAAATGTCAAAATGTGTGAATTTGGGACATTTGTTCTCCTTCATGTCTACTACTATCATATTCTTGTGCTAAATAAAAATTCGCCCCTTATTCTTTAATTTCAGACTTTGTCTTCCCCTTTTAGCGGTGAGGAAAAATTCACAGAAAAGCCACACCTTCTTATAAGCTGCATGGTTCAAAGTAAAATACAGTAGTTTTTTTATTTAATTTAATTTAATTGAATTATGTTTTGTGCTTCCTTTCTCCAAAGAAAAAAATGCACAAGTTATTTCAGTGTTTTTTCTGTTGATAATGTTAATATCGTGATAATAAAGAAATTACCTTTAAACTTGTCCTCTCCTATGTTTTAACAAAATAATAAGAGAAAACCACAAGAAACAAGCAAATAATTCAAAAGTTTGACACACATCTCAAGTTTTCTTGTTATCAGTCTTTATTATCATGAACTAATCAACGAATTGAAAGTTCAAGAGAATGAGTGAGAACAAGAAGAGGAGCGTTATAGCCTGTATGAATCAGGTTTTGTTCATTCAATGAAAATAAAATAAAGATAAATATCATATTTATTTTGTTTTGATTATGTTAAAAGACAAGTCAGCAGAAATTTAGTGCTAATTGTACCTTGCAATGGGCTTAAATTTTTTCCAGTCCCAGCTACAATATAATAGGATTGGTGTAAATTTGCATTTTATGGACACATTAAGAGGTGACATCAAAATACTTTTAAATTGAGTGGATTTAAATGATACAAGTGCATTAACATAAAACAGAAGAATGATTTCAAATAGAAGGTTTTATTAAATGTTATCTCTCTCTTTATTGATATTGTTACTATTTAGGATCATTATAAAACAAAGTAAAGTTAAAAAGGACATTATTTGAATTGTTCCCTAACAAATCCAAATTTCAGCATTAATGTAAATAAAAACTGATCCATGCTTAAATTTTCTTTTCTACCCTTATAACTGAAGGGGGATGAGGGCTACAGGCTATCCAAATAAGAAAAATGTCAAAAAAGCAAAATACAAAAAGAGACTTGTTGAAATTAAGTTTTTGTTTTTGAATTAACTATTATTGTAATAAATAATGCTCGTAATGGTTTATTATGCCTATTTCTACCATAATTTTGCTTTTTTATTGAAATGAAACCTAGTTTTCTACAAACAATATATAGACCTGCAAAGAAGACAGATGGATATAATGAAGCAAAACAGGCTTCAGTTATCAGCAGTGCTGCACAATATGAAAGTTGGGAACCACCAGCTATCAAATGCATCTATTTTGGAAAGTGTTTATTTTTCCGCCTTGCATCTTATGGGTTTTTTGTATGGAAGTATTAAACTCTTGAATAACTGTCCGCTGTTTTTTCAGAATGAAAAAGGACAGTGTCCAGCAGACGTTGTACCTGACCCACTGGATATGCCCCTGGAAATGGCCGATGCAGCCGCCGTGGCCAAAGAGCTCCGTACTCTGCTGAGGCAGGCTTTACCCAGACCCAGCTCACCTCTGCCCCTCACACCGCAAGGCCAGGTCTCTGCTCTCTCTGATAAGGCAAGGAAACAGCTGGCCTCCATGGGAATCCGACTCGGGGATCGTGTGTTGATAGCCGGACAGAAGGTGCGTTTCATGTTGCTGTGAAAGGAGAAAGCGACATAATCCTCCCTGCTTATTTTGTCTGGTTCAGCAGCTTAAGTCTTTCATTAAACTGAGCCAAGTTTTATCAAGATGAGATGAATTCTCATATCTACAATAAAGCAAATAGTCATAAATCTCACAACAGGATACAAATATTTTATACAAAAATAATCCAAAAAAGTATTGAAAATTACCATTTCCTACACGCAGTGAGTGAAAATGTGGTATTTTTAGTGTCACATAGGAGTGCTTGGTCTAATTTAGCATTTAGCAAACCTATATGTCATGCAACTGATGTAAAACTAAACCTCAATCTAATGACTATTCAGTACTTTTTCTACATCTTCTTAAATGTCTTCACAACCTCATAGTGATTATGCATCTTCTTCATCTGTCAGTAATCTGCTTTCACACCTTTCTTTGATCTTTACCACCAACGGCGTCAACCAGACTTTGACTGTTGTTCATACTTCTCACTTGAGCTCATTACACATGTTTATTTCCTCAAAAGTGGCACACATGTTATCAGCACAAACCAGCACTCTAATGAGCATTACTACAAAGTCTTCAGACAAGTCAGTGTGTAATTACAGGTTACATTTCAGGAATATCCTCAGTAGTAGACCATTTATTCCCTTGGCTGTCACATCTTTGCAGCGTCACAACAGAAAACTCTAATTTATTTAAGATAAAAATTGTATCAGAATATATTTTCAGAAAATCTCTTTATACCTGAAAGAGATCTTTTGTCTTTCTGATTAGCGATCATTGCCTGTAGGCTGGAAACCACTGTAATCTCTTTGACGTAAACCAGGAAAGCTCTGTGGGAGGAAATATGTTCCCCATTAAGCTTGTGGAGTAGTGTTGAAGTGTTTAGTTTTCTGCTTCAAAATTCAGTTTGGATTGATTGATTTGATTCAGGTTCAGATAACAAGTAACCAACCTACTCATCTTGGATGGGTTACTGCGTTAGAATTGACTATTTTGTAAGTAATAGGAAAAACAGTAAAATCAATCTTTTCACTAATAACCTGACGTGGCTAAGATCGATTATCTTCCTGTTACACAGGAATCACTTCTGCTGCAGTGCTGTTAGGAACCACTTTTACTCTTTTTTTATATTAGTTTTCCTCCTTGATTAATTTGAAAAAAATAATCTCTAAATCTGAAATACCCCCAGAAACAGAGTTTATAGCATCAGGGACTGCTTCTTCCACACTGTACTCAGGAGTTTATTAAATTTAAATGAGGCCTTAAAAATGTTCTGTTTTATGGAAGCAAGAGAGAACATGGTCTAAGGGTCTGTAGTCAGTTTTCAATGATTCAAATAGAAAGTTTCTCTTTCTAAGAAGTTTCAAAGTTCAAATGAGGTCAGCGACGCTATAAAGTGTTGGAGGTTGTTAAATTCGTAAGTTGTGGTGCTAAACTTGAAGGTTTTAGGATTTATTATGCAAATCAAAGTAAATGATTTCCAACAATATGTGAGATTTTATCTACTTTAGTTAAATAATATGCATGATCCAACAGGGTGTGTCAGTTTAACAGATATCAGTTATAAATGTTGCCTCCTCTGAGACTTGGAGTTCATAATTGTAAACTAAAGCACAGAGACTAAATAAACAGACTACATCAACAAAAGAAAATAAGAACTTATCTTATTTGTAGCTGCATATTTTTTATTAATATTGAACAATCTAAAAAAACAATAACCACTGATGTTTTAATGTTATTGTGGATAATTGAAAAATTAAATGCCTGAAAAGACATTTGGATCCATCTGTTCAGAGCGTTGCTAATTATGGCTCTTAACCTGTTTTCTTATTGTACATTTTATTTTCTTCTCCTTCAATATAGATGTAGGAACTATAGATGCGCTGATCAGAGTTTTGTGTTTTCTTTTAAATCTTTGTTTTTTTATTAACTCTTAATGGGCCCAGAGTTAGTATTATAACCTTGTGGATTTCCTGACTGCAAAAAGCAGCTGTAAAAGGCGCCCAGGCAGATGAGCTCAAAGACGGCTCCAATGTCAGAGGATGAAGAGAGCACATCCAGCCAGTCACAGTAGGACTGCCTAGATGTGCCACTTGCAAAGTAGAGATGAAATAAGATATTATAACAGATGAGCAATAGAAAATCAGATGCCTGTGTTACGAAGGAATTTGTAACCATTACTGGAGCGAGTTTGACTGGAAAACAAAAGTTACTTTTAAATGTTGGAGAGGGGTGGGCATGGTTTGAGACCGTACACATATTTTCTGGGACCGGCCAAGGATAAACAGATTCTGGAAGATTTTCTAGAAGATTGAAGACATCATTGATCACCAATATATTTTACAAGTACTTCAACTGGTAGCAAAAACCTAACCCTAACCATTGCGCAATGGCTACAGCATCTAAAGCAGGTATTTTAGATTGTGTCTAACCACTCAGCTATGCCTTAAAATTGAGATATTTACATGTGCCATCTTTTTTTGAGGGACCCTAGTTGTTTTTCTCCTTTCTTTCTCTTTTTATTCTATCTTTTGATTAAAATAGAAAATAGGGAAAACAAATTTTAACAGTATAATAAGCCTTTTTAATGTACTGATGTACTTTAATATATCTTACGCCCAATTTATGAGCCAATCCTCAACACTTTTTTTATCAGATTGTAAACTATTATATATTATATTTTTACTTTTGGCAATAAATAAAAAGAAAAGAAAATATAGATACAGTAGAGAAGATGAACAAAACAAAGAAAAAGAGCTTCACTTGATCACCCCCCACCTCATTAAGCTCATAAATAAAATCCTCTTCCTGCTTTCATCCTAATATATAATCAGCCGTGGCTCATCAAACACATAAATGTTTGTCTGTGTTGAATATTTATATTACTTTGGCATTTAGCTGCTTTTATAGTACATTTTAATAGACATCCTGTTACATAGTGTTATTCTATGCGTGTTATTTGGTGTTTACAGGTTGGGACGTTACGATTCTGTGGCAGCACCGAGTTCTCTGGAGGCCTGTGGGCCGGAGTGGAGCTGGATAAACCAGAGGGGAAGAATGATGGCTCCGTAGCAGGGGTTCAGTATTTCACCTGTCGATTCAAACACGGTAGGAAACGTCACGCCGCTCTGCTTGATGATCAAACACACCGACTCACCCACTCGTTAATCTGAGTCATGAATCCCATTTTGTTTTCCGTAGGAATTTTTGCTCCCCTGTCCAAGATAAGTAAACCCTTGGAGAAACATAAGTCGAGCTCTGCAAAGACTCCTCTACGCCCCCCTCGTCGCATTGACGTGTCGCGTGTTACTGCCAAGATTAACACAGGTAAAAGATAAGAGCTGCTTATCAAGTCTTTGTTGTTTAGACTCATTGGAAACGGGGATGTGTCGAATTTGATGCAGCAGCTCCTGCTGGTTGAGCAGTGATTTCCCTGGTTCTGCTCTTGGGATTAAGCTGTATTCTGTCCCTGTCAGGTTCACTGAACAATGCAACAAGGTGAGCAATGAAGGCTTTTAGGAAAATATGTTTCCCCGAGGAGTTCTGCCACTATGTGCATTAATAAAAAGACATGTCATAACTTCGACCAAAGAGACGAGGACCTTGAAAAGCAATGAATTCCTGAATATTTGTGAATGTGAGTGAAAAAAAATCTTGTCAAAAGGCAGCAGATGAATGTCATGACACCGACAGGTTCTCGTACCATTCCCAGGAGATGGCCATGGATACAATGTTGAGGAAGAAAAAAAAGGAAAACCTGTTGAGACCTGCAACAACAGCAGGTCGGGGAAGAGCTTCCTTCCTTTGTAATGCCTCTTCAGAGAGTTCAGGTTCAAAACGTATTCTCATTAGAAAAGACTAATTATATTAAAAGGTGTTGATTGTGGCAGGATTAAACTTTGTAAAATGAGATCAAGGTTATAAACTAGTCAGTCTCACAATCAATACCAACTGAAGGATGAACTAAGCTACCTTTGTCATAAAGTGAGGAGCATTAGGGGATGTCTGTGTTTTTCTCAGGATTCACATTTTATTTGGATACAATATTATTAAAAATAGAAATAAAAAAGGAAATAAATCAACAATTAAATTAGCATCCAAGCAAAATAATTGCTTTTGATTTGATTAAGAGAAAGAAACATGCAAAAACAAGTCAAATTCTATTACTGCTTGACTGCTACTAATTAAAAATATGGTTTATTAACATTTTATGAACAGGAGATAAAAAAAAAACTGTTTTTACACCTTAATCTTAATTATAATCTCTAAAGTTAATTCTAAGAAAATAGAAAAACAATTTCAGTCTCTGAAAGCCAGAATGCAAAACGCTTTCAGCACAAAGTCTAACAGCAGCTGTTATCTCATCCTGGGAAGCGATATTTCATCTGGAAGCTCATTTTAGGACTGCCCGCCTGTCTGTTCTGGAAGAGTTACTGAATTTTTCAGCGGTTCCTTACATTAGATGTAAATGCAAGTGCTCCTAAAGAAGCTTAGGGAGCAGTGAACCCTGTAATGTGTGATGTACACAGAAACAGTCTTTGAATGATGATATTTCCCTGATCCAGTTAGCGAAGGCTTCTTTTTTACTGCTTTTGTTTTACTGAACCTAAATTCCACTCAAGAATAAAAAGGAGGATCTGTCACCAGGCTAATGTCTGCCAATCAGAAGTGGAGAGTTTTGTCATTTTAGATAGAATTACTGCAGAAATATATTTTTCTATGAACAGCTCTTCATACTGAGAAGCAAAAAATGCACAAGCAATAACTATAAACATAACCTGTATCTGATCAAGGTATTTGACTTTATAGTGTTTTTATAATAAATTTATACTTTGTATGAGACTTGTTTATATCTAGATATATAATTTACACATTGATCCAAATTCAACTTCGTCTTGAATTATTTCAAATTGTTTGCCGGTTATCCTCTATTAAAAAACTTTTTTGGCTTTTTGATTATGGAATCTTATTTGTTTGGTTTGATTAATATTGAAATCACAAATCATTAAAAAGACTAACTTGCCTGACAAAATATTTATTCCAGTGTTGGATATAAACAAAATAAACACAGCGGAAATCAACAAACTCAGATATGCACAATTGAAGGTATTAAAGAGGATTTTCGCAAATTTTTTAAAAGACCTGCCCTCTCCACTCTAAATAAACTGTGCGTGCGAGAGCAGAAACGAGCCCATTTCTCCTCGTGCACGCTCTGTTTAAAAGTTGCTTTTCTTATTGTTTATACAAGCTTATTGTGTCCAAACATCTTCCCCAAACCCTAAATGCCTCAATCACTGTACTGAACGGGGACTATATAGTGGACTTTATAGCGAACTCAGCCAACTTACTATTTGGATAGATGATCACTGCTTTCTGCTCCGTTGGTCACTTAACTCCTCCTCCACTGCGCGGTGCCTGCGCCATCTTTGTTATTAGTCGCCACTGTTGGGTAGCGACAGCCTATGGCGACAGCAGGCCGCTGTCACAGCAAATCCCATAATGCTTTGCATGGAGAGCTCTCCTCGCGAAGCATTTTGGGATATATCTGCCTCTTCTGAGGCCTTTCTTTTTTTTCTCATACACTTTAGACAGTTTTTCTCTTACGACCCTCGGCCATTTTCAAAGAACCACAGTGAGAAAAGTGAGCTTCAATGACTGTCTGAAACCGTAGCTCACCACAGATATACGCCTGAAAGTGTGCATGTGCAGAAAAAGATAGCTAACGGGATGAGCACGTAGAACGGCCTTATGTAAACATATCTCCAGAATGATTGACAATTAGGAGGACCACTTATTTACATGATCCACCCGAAAATAAAAAATCCTCCGTTATACCTTTAATGAGAAGATATATGAGGGGATTGTGTGGAATAGAAATGAAGGAAATCTTCTGTGAAGATTCTCAGTCATCCAGGTCATGGCCAAGCTTGAAAAAGTTCTGTTTAAGCAACTGGACGTTAAATTTTTTTTAGACGACATTTAATGTCTCATTCAAGAGGCCTCTTCAGTTCTAACTAAGGGTGTGAAGCGCTGAGATTAATATACTCTTGCTCTTACAAAGAATGAGGGGAATAAACAAAAGGGGGCTGTGATCCCACACATGGGATTAGCTAAGGAGGTCACATGGGGGGTGTTAATGGTTGTCGTTGACTCCCTCATCAGAGTGGTTTCACCCACATGCCTCATTAAAATTGTAGGTTTTTTAGAAAAGCCCATCTGGAATAACCACATTTCTTCAGGTATGTCCTAATATGATCCCGTTCTCTCCTCCTGCCTCTGTTGGTGGTGGCAGTGGTTTCTGCTCATGTCTGAAGGGTTCTGATGACGCCTAGTTTGCGGTCGAGTGGTTGGTGTGAGTCAAAACGGAAGTACTGGTCGGTGTGGGTGGGTCTCCTTTAGACTTCTGTGTTGTCTGTCTTCCATGATGTTAACCGCGCAGTCCATGAAGGCAAGGCTGCCATCTTTCATGTCTTCCTGGGTGAACTTGATGTTTCTGGCCACTGCGTTGATGTGTTCCGTGTACATGTTGATATCCTTGGTCTTTATTTTGACACATGTGTCATCTGCATCAATGACTGGGTTTTGATCCCATGTATGAGTGTAGAGCTCTGCTTTCCACTTCTTCCATAGGTTCGCCACTATGGGAGACACAGGAAACATTTATCCAGGTGGTTTGGTGGTTACTTGCAGAGTTAACATTTCAATGCAGTAAAGATCCACTACTGCCAAGTGCTTTTTCAGGAGAAGGGATTGCTGAAAAGCTGTGCTTTGGTGTGATTGGATTACCGTCTATATTTCGGAATACGAAATGGGGGCATCTGTCTTTTGAAGTACCTAGAGATGCCATTTACTGTGAATTGGTGCTGTGTAGATAAATTGTATTGAATGTCCTGCCAGTGTTCATTCCTACAGTGGAGGTTTGGGCCTCCTGTAGGGGGGACTGTGGGCCAAGGGGAGAAGCAATCAACTGAAAATGGTTAAGTCACATATAGATGTGATTTTATGCTCATTTTTATCCCGTTGAATATTGATCCTGTTTTATCTTGCCTACCCTGAGTGAACTTTGTTACTGCATGCCTGGATTTATTGCATCTCAACTTTGATATTAATCTTTCATGAAAGTGGGCTCTGAACCACTGCCAAAGGACAATGCATATATTAGACTGATGACGGGAGCCTGCTCTCTCAGTCCTTGAATGCTTGTTTCCACCAACTTCAGACAAATGACTCCAGTTGGTAATTTCCATCAAAAACCTTGTCTTGCGTTTTTTCGTTATTCCTGCCACTCCTCAGGTTTACAGCTATATTGTGTTTTTTTAATTATCAGAGTTCCGAGGGCCCATTGATTGGGATGTGACTAGAATACCGGACCTCAGAGAGGCCTATGCAGTTTAGTGATTGATAGTCCAATTAAGCCTAGTTTAATAACTAGGGCATAGACAGGCTGAGTGGCCTGGCAGCCATTAATCACAAGGTGTGTGAGTGAGTGTTTACGGACGGCGTGCAATGCATCTGAGGGCAAACGTGTCTGCACCGCTGTGCAACTTAAACTAGGCTAATTTATGAGCGCACACTTCTCAGGGCTTTTGTCAGCACAAACTTTCAGAGCCACCTGCTTTTTACTGTCCCACTGAATCACTGCTGGAGACAGCCTGCTCGTGTTTATCGATGGATTGCTTCGGTCATTGTTGAACAGTCAGTGAGGGAGACGGACGGAGGAGAATGCCAGGCTAGTCTCTATTGTGTCTCAGAGGGCAGGAGAGGCAGATGTGGAATCACAAAGGGGCTCTGCTTTGACTTGTAAAGCCTTGCTCTGCCACCTGAAGTGACTATCAGGGCGAAGCAGGGAATGGACGGCACCAGGGGCGCTCCGCAAGCTAAAGGTCAGGTGACAAGAAACGTTTGCTAAGTTGGAATGCAGTCAAGTGAGGACAAGAGCGTTCCCAGGAGCCTCCAAAGTCAACCTTTTTCAGCACATGCCTGTCGTATGACTTTCTCATGAATCCTCATGAGGGATTTTTTTTTTTTATTCCCTTACATTTGCTGCACAGATGTTAACTCAGTTATTGCCAATTAAAAAACATTTTTTTCTTATTTGAATAGATTTAATTTACAGCTATACGCTGGAGAACAACCTTGAAGTTAAATGCTTTATAAGAACGTGAAAAGAGGCACATTTGTACTTCAACTTCGGTTACCTTCAGCCCATTGCCATATGAAATTCTGTTCTAAATGCTTTTTGTTTGCTGATATTTTAGATTTTGTTTGGATTTAATTGCTTTTTAGTATTTAAGAATAATTCTTTGCTTGTTTTGTTTTTAACACTAGGGATTTTTGTGTATTGTTGAGTTGTTCTTTTATTTACTGTATACATACAATTCAGTCAGTAGCTTTAGCAACAGAGGGAATTATGCCTGTTTAATGAATGTGTAGCTTTTGTTTTGATTAGCTGCAACCTGACCAACCAACCCTTCTGCATTAGTTAAAGGAGAAGTTTGGTTTTTTACACTTTAAGCCCATTTTCTGTAGTGTCCAGGATGAAATCGAATGATCGACACCAAAATTTTGACAATTGGTCCTGTCTCTGCTTTTTGGCTCATTTAGAATCACCCCCTGGCTGCTTTAGAATGGCTTGCATAGAGCATGTCCGATAATGTCCTTAAAACAACCTTAAACGTTCTTTTTTTAAAATATGCTACTCACCGGGTGCGTCAGCGCTGTTCAATGACGTTCCAAAAAAAGTTTCGTGAAGAAAAAACGTTCCTGTAGTGTTTTATTTAGCATTTTGTAAATCCCATTGAGTTCTGTAGGAATAGTCAATATTCCGCTGCCACCGGAAACGGAAATGGGGCCTGTTTACACAGTTGTAGTCTTTTCGCAAGACCCAAGTGTTTCTGCTCCACTCTGTGTACTCCGACGTCGAGGTGCTAACGTCTCTGTTAAACACTTTAAAAAACTCTGAAAATGGAATACGAAAGGTGGATTCTTGATTCTCGACGTCGGAGTACACAGAGTGAAGCGAAAAGACTACAACTGTGTAAACAGGCCCCATTTCCGTTTCCGGTGGCAGCGGAATATTGACTATTCCTACAGAACTCAATGGGATTTACAAAATGCTAAATAAAACACTACAGGAACGTTTTTTCTTCACGAAACTTTTTTTGGAACGTCATTGAACAGCGCTGACGACATGGTGAGTAGCATATTTAAAAAAAAGAACGTTTAAGGTTGTTTTAAGGACATTATCGGGCATGCTCTATGCTAGCCATTCTAAAGCAGCCAGGGGTTGATTCTAAATGAGCCAAAAAGCAGAGACAGGAGCAATTGTCAAACTTTTGGTGTCGATCATTCGATTTCATCCTGGACACTACAGAAAATGGGCTTAAAGTGTAAAAAACCGAACTTCTCCTTTAACCATACTGTCTCCTTTTGATGCTCAGAATGGTGTTTTATCTAGACAGTAGAAAGTGTTTGATATGTCCTGGAGCTTCATGGCTTAGTTATTCATGATCTAATTTATAATTACAGACAGATCACCCTCTTGGAAGTGAACAGCATCACATATCATAACAATTATCTGGTCTTTATTGGAATCAGTTATTTAAATCAGTTCAAACTAGGAGACTAAGTAATGTTTTTTAAAGGATGTGTTTAAATGATTAAGCACACTCATGATTATTGTTTAAAGAGCCAAAATTATGTGTGAATTAATTTGTTTCATGTCATTGCTTCATTCTTATCTGCCTTGAACCATTTTAATGACGACTAAGCAGCTATTTAAATGTTTTCACTGATATTTTCGGGTCATTCCTTGCTGATAAGCTACATTTACATTCAAGTTGAATTGCATCCCTGCCATCTCCACAATCTTAATCTCTCTAAGCATTTTCTGTCAGTTTTAAGTGCTCACTCTTGCTAGAGTTTCAAAAATTTTAATCAAATTAAACTCTTACTTTAAACTTATGTCAGGATTATTAATAAATTTAGGGTGAATATTTTTTTTTTTTGCGCAAAATTCTTCCTGGAAAGAAAAATCATCATGGTGAAGCTATAGTCTGCACCTACATCGCAACAATAATCCACATGTTCAGATCCAGAACTTTTAAGTTATTGTTGCAGTCATGCTCACACTGCCCTCTACAGGCAACTAAACAAAGCCGAAACAAATACCTAAAATGTTTTTTCTATAAACCATTTTAAACAGAGGTGGGTAGAGAAAGTAAAAACTTAAGCCAAGTGAGGGTATAATTATTATTAATATGTATTTATTTATTAATTTGATGGGGGCCGTGCATGTTAATGGACACACATGAATGTAAACATGCCACATTGTAGCCAAAGGCTAATTTCCATCCGTTGTCCCACAGGCAGGGGTTACTGAGGGTACATAGTTATAAAACAATAACATTAACAAACCTTTATATATTTAGAAAGGGGTAACTTATTCATCACTTTCACAGCTCAACATACTTTATAATTCATGTCTGTATTTGGATAGATGTATAATCAACTCTTTTACTTAATTATTAACAGTAGGAAAATATTTGTTAAATTCTGCGAATACTATGTACTTATTTGATCAAAATCTGTAATTTAACTTATATAAATATATGATTACACTAATGAAAATATGACATCCTTTGCAAATTCTGGTATTCTGCAGAAGGGATGACAAAAAACAAAAAAGTGAACCCTCCCTTTATTTTAAAAACAGAAAAAGGAAAATGCTAATAGTATAGTTTTTAAAATAATTTTTTTATGACAAAAGCTTGTGAGACTGAAACTAATACTTCACGCTATCCATTTTATAGAGCATAGTATGCGATACTGGTAGAAAATAACATTTAAACACAACAGAATAGAACTAGTTGGTCTGAAGTTGGACTCTTTGTTTTTATTACGGTTTCTCTAAGCATTTTTTCTCCGAGCTTCTCATAGCTCTTTTCTTTCTTTACTTGGCATCCTGTTAACACACTTTGTCTAAGCTCCAGAGCAGACAGCTGGTTAAACCCTGGCTCTAATGGACGTCGTCACACTAATGGTCCAGTTCGTTTAATTAGCAGCCCTTTGCCACACTCCTCCTTAAATACAATAAAACATCAAGGATGTTCCTGATTCTTTGCGTATATCATTTTCCTTGATAGCTTTGTGTTTAAATTAATGAATAATAATCATATTGATTCAGCTTATTATTCATGAACTCGAGGTAAAATTTGATCAGATGATTTGATGTCCTGGTCAGTGCAGTATTTGCTTTTGTTTGCATCTGTATGCGTCGTTAAGAGGGCACTGTCTGTCTGTGTGGAAAGGTTTATCCCCCTGCAATAAAAAAACCCCGGACAGTGAAAAGCGTCCACCGAGTCCCAGTCAAAGCACAGAGGACGACAGCTCAGTCAGGAAGACAGGTAGTGTGGTGTGTACTGACTCCTGAATTGGTTCTGTCTGGTTTAGAGCTTATGGTTTCTGTTTGTGTTTGCATTAATTGTAAGTGTTGTACTAAAGCCTCTGTTACCACTCGATCTTCATGGACTTTAAAACAAGAATCCAGCATCTAAAGTCTGTCTGTAGGGAGCTGAATGATGATCCCAAACATCATTTAGATGCTGAGAACGTGTTGTAAATTGTTATGAAATGGCTATAAAACCCTGAGGCTTTTTACAGGTTTCATGTCCATTACTGTCTCTTTTTTCACAGTTTGTTTGGGGCCTAATCTTCCTCTTAAAGCACTTTGGCACAGATCAGATCAATTACCCTCAAAGCAGTGGCTATTTAATGAACTTACAACCCGGGAAGGTCTGTTGAAGGTAAAAGCCTAATGAGGTCCGGCGTCCAAATGGCCTCTAAGGAGGGAATTGCAGCCCTCTGCCCCATGTTTTCCCCACCATGTTGGAGGAGAGCATAAACACGTTGGATCCCGCTAATCGCTCACTAGAAACAAAAGCAATAAAGGCCTTTGTTTGTACTGCTGGAGGTTTCTAAAAAAAAAAAAAACACCTGCTTTAATTGTCTGAATTTCTTTAATATGTCACTATAAAATAAGGAATCATCATTAAATCCTAGTTTGAGTCAGACCTGAATGGAAAGATGGTGGATTTATTCATTCAGTGTCTTCAGACAGCTGCTGGGTTTCTACACAGTCTGAGAACGTTTGGTTTCTCTGTTTTCCAAGGAACAGATAGCTTGATTTACTTAGATTCCCTTACTTTTTCTGTTCCATCCTCCTAAGAGTTCTCCTTTTCTAAAAAATGTTTCCCCTGCATTATTTCCTCACCCTCAATCCTGCTTTTACTTCCTTCTGTCCATCCTTTGTTCCTAATATAAGTCCTCCTTCCTCTCTTTTTTCCTTTCTTTTTCTCTGTACCAATTTTGTCTCCCTCATTTCCTTCCTTTGTTTTCCTTGTATCCCACCTCATTTTCTTCTTTGTGTCCTTTCTTTTCTTCCTAGATTTTACCTCAATTTTTGGGGTGTATTCTCTCATCTTTACTTTCTTCTCCTTCAGTTTTGCGTCCTTCCTCCCCTTTCCTGGTTCCTACCTTCTTTTTTCCATTCTTTTTTTTAATTTCCTTTTGCCCTTTTCTCATTGTTCTGTCTGTTTTCTCAATCTGCTACTTTTTTCTTCACTTTGTTCTTCCCTCTTTCCTACCTTTCCTAACTAGTGTCCTTCCTCTTTTTTTTTCTTGACTTGCTTTCCTTCTTCCCTTTTTCTGTGTATAAACCCTGATGTAATGTTGGCTTTCTGGATGCTTTATCCTGCTAATATAATAACGGGAATGTCTGCATGTTTTTGTTTTCCACTGAACTTCTGCTTGGATTTTCTGCACAGGGATACTTTCCCGCTCCCTCTCGTCTTCTTCATCTTCGTTGGACTCTCGTCACGGACCAGGTGGCCGACCTCATCCTCTGCCAAGGCAGCGCCTCCCTCCTAGGCAGAGAAAGGAGAACATCTCCCCAAGTCTCCGGATGACTCCACCACCCGCACTCCACTCATCGCGCTCCTCAGCTCCTCCAGCTGTCGGTATGAATCACTGACCCAGTGAAGGTTTCAGAAGGTTCCTTTTTGTAAAGAAAGTCCGCTCGCCTCAAACAGATGAACTGTCCGCTGTGTTTCAGGTTTCAGGAGTAGGACCCCCTCAGCCAGCAGCTCTCTGTACGACTCTGAGGTGCGACAGGGGGAGAGGGTGCTGGTGGCGGGACAGAGGACCGGCATTGTTCAGTTCTGTGGGAAAACCAGCTTTGCTCCTGGTTAGTAAATCACATTTTTTCTTTAGTTCTACTTCTTAATATTTTGTGTTTCCCTTTATTTTCTAACTCTTAATCTAAAACTAAAAGTTCAGAAATGGTTAAAATATGCAATGTTTTCTCCTGATTTTATGTGTGTAGAGTTACTAAATCAAAATCTTCTGAGTGTAATAGGTTTAGAAAACGAGCTCACCAAACATTTTCAAGATAAAAACAGAAACAGGGTAATAACCCTTTAATATAAGTCAGAATCACAACCAAACTTCAGGGTTATTAGTTTAATGGTTTTAGGAGCCCATCAGCTGTAAAACTAAAGAGTAATAAAAGCCTATATGGCTCTTTGAAGAATTGAATGACATTTCATGTCCCTAATTTGAAATTTCAAATAAACTGCACAGAATACAGAAACTTATAGCTTTTATGGAAATTATTGTTTTGCTGACACACAAAATAAATTTAGTTGTTGGTGTTGCGCCGATGCCATTTTTTTGGCTCTGATACTGGGCTGTGAAGTATTGGCCGATACCAATTTGCCTGACGTAGTCCTACTCAATTCTAGTCAGAATATGAGTCTGATACTGCTCCTTAGAGCTGTGATTATGGGGCGTGTTTCGAACGAACCAGGAAAAAAAATGCTTCTGCACTCAATTGGATAGACCTACAACCAATAAGAGCAACGGAGTGCGTGACTTATGTTAAGCGAGGCATAGTTGTTGTCAACAAAAATCAAAGCGTGCAGTTGCACGCCTATAATAAGAAGATGAGCCTTGATCGCGTTTCTCTGTTCCTCTTTTAAAATTAATTTGCTGTCGATATCTTCTAGAACAGACCTAATAGCAGAATCTACACACCTCAACTCTCAAGCGGCAGCCATTGTTGTTGTCACCCAAGCGCGCTTTGGTGAAGTGGTTGATTACGTTACTGTTGATCATCTGTCCATCATCGTATAAAGCCCGCCCTGACAATTTGATTGGCCCGCCAGATATTGTGCGAGCATACTCGCGCTACTATTGAGCAATGCCAGACCGAACTTCCCGACCTCAATCGTTGTGGGCGGGACTAAGTTCGGAATGGCACCCAGGCTAGATACCGATACCATCTGTTTGAAATTGATATGTGTGTGTATATATATGAAGAACTACATACTGTTTGGATGTAAAATAATTGCCATCATGGCTTTCTCAAGCTGCTGCCTCCCTTTGTGAAGCAGGAAAAAGACAAATACAAAGTGAATCCAGTAGAACTTTTTATTGCCTACCTGGAATGGGTGACAATAGTTGAATCAACCTTTGGCTCTCACAATGGTATCGTTGCCCTATTTGTTGGTACTCGCTGCTACCGATACCATCATTTTAGTGCTGAATCAGGGCCCCACCTAATACTGGTATCAGTGCAACACTAGTAGTAGCCCTGAACGCACCCTAATATGGCTTTTTGTTTTGTGCGCCTCCCTGATGATGCTCAAGGTAAATCAAGTATAATAGATAAATTAGTTTAAAATCAGTTTTTCTTTTTTTTTTTTTTTTTTTTTTTTGATGATATATCTTTCAACATTTCTTATTATCGCAGGCATATGATATATGTTTTTAGTTGTGTTCCTAAGCTCTTTCCCTCAACATACAAAAAATCCTTTATTTAAACCCTTTAAGCCATTTGGAGGAAAAGAAAGTCAACTTTCTTGATTTAATGTTTAATGGATGCAGCTTATTAAATTTGTCTACTGAACCATTTGCCCAGAGCTCGGCTGTTTTGACATATCAGTATTTTCTATAGATCATTCCTCTTTATACTTTCAGAAGAAATATGTATTAAAAACCTTGTACAACATTTCTGTTATTCAGAGTATTTATTTGCCTCAATTTCTATCATAATTTCCAGTCAAATATAATCTGTCCCTTTACTCAGGTTTTAACCTGTTACCATAGCAATGAATACTTAATATACTTAAGATGATCTGAATAACAATCTAAGATTACAAGAATTTCAACTGTTGTCCTTCTCATAATTAAATAAGTTAATTCAGGCAAATGTCAATGTTAGTAAAGAGGAACATGTGAAACTTAAAAAATGTCAGTAAGTTATATTTAAAAAGTCAACATTTTAATTTAATTAAATCAGTGCCTGAATAAAATATAACTTCCTAGATTCAAGTATCTAGGATTTTTTTCTAATATATATATATTTTTAATTCAGTTAATCATGTGCCTGATAATGCTTCATCAAAAGTTTGCAGTTGATGGTTGAGCTGAAACATATTGTAATAGTTTGTGTTTTTCATGTAAGCACAAAACACCCACAAAAACAAATGATCCACTTCTGAAAAATATGGGACCCTACATTTTCCTTAAATCCTGCAATAACTCATATTCTCCCCGTATATGTACTACTTATTTTATTAAAGAAAAGAAAATCTATGAGGCTTGAAATCTTTGAAATGAAAAACAAATGAACCTTTTTCTATTCACTTGATTCTTCCTTCAAGAACAGTTAATTTCTTTAGGCCGTGGAGCAATTTACTTGTGCTGCTGAAGTTAAATGATCATAATTATTGTTTTCTGAATGTTGTTTTATACTTTCACTATGAAACTGATTCAGTGATAATCAGGAAATCTGGAAACATTCCTGAGAGACAACCTGCTTCAGACCAAATCAGCATCAAACAAAATCACAGCAGCTCACATGACTCATGGCTGAAGAGAACGGCTTCCTAAATATTAATGGATACACACTATGTCTGCCACCATGGTGGGGTCTCAGTCCTTTGATTCTCTTTTGCTCTTAATTGCAAAAAAACAAAAACACTTTTTGACAACATGTTTCTTAATAAGACCTTAGTTCTAATATTTGCTCAGTTGTTTTTTAGAGTAAGGAGTTCAGACATTTGTCTGTGTAGAAAGCTTGTTTATAAAATGTAGCTACAGAACTGTTGTTTGTGATCCAGGTCATAAATGGTGAAAGTGAATATTGTGTGAAGTCATGCTGGCTTGTAGTTACTGCTGTTTACTTATAAGGATGATAACAGAGCTATGTTTTATAGATGTATTAGATGGACACAATAACACATCATTTAAGTTGAGCTTCACCCTGTAAAAACCTGGAAGTTTAAATTAAGGTTCACATAAAAAAAGGAAAAAAGACCTCATATCTATACGTTCTCTTGTATCCATCCATCTGCTTGTGTTGCTTCAGCTATCAGAGGGAGGCATCCATGGATTCCTGTGTCCATCCACCCACTCACTCAGTGGTCCTTCCTTCCATTTGTCCGTTCACCCTGTGGTCCGCCTGTTTTTCCAAGATGTGCCGCTATTTATCTCTTCTTTCCTCCATCCATCCCTCTGCTGAATCAATCTCTAGTTTATGCTGGTGCATTATTTGGAAGCAGACAATTTTAAAAATATGTGCTATTATGTTTAACTCAACCTTTTTCTCTTTGTTCTTCTAAAATTATCTTAAGAGAAGAGAAGATTTAGGCATGAAAAAAAAAATGTTTTGAAAATGATGCACCCTGTAGTTTAACAATTTTAAGATTTCGTTTTTGATTTATTCATATATTTTTTTTATTTATTATTGTTGGTTTTGTTTTTGAGCAGCTGAACTTTAGGAGCGTCCATTTATCTTTCTTTGCAACATTTCCACTATTTGAAGTGATTCCTCTAATGTTCGCTTTAATCTCTGTTTCTCCTCAGGTATCTGGTTGGGCATTGAACTGGACAAGCCTAGTGGCAAAAATGACGGCTCAGTTGGAGGAGTCAGATACTTCAGCTGTCCTCCCAAACATGGAGTATTTGCTCCTCCCTCCCGTGTTCAAAGGTGAGAACTCAAGATTTTAATGTAGCCTGGATCCTGTCCTTACAGTCATTAGTGGTCATTTGTAGAGAGAGAAAAAAACAGACTTAACCACTAAAAAAAATAAAATGATTTAACATTCACAGCAGATTCAACAATAAATCCCCAAGGCTGCCTTTGATTGCCCTCATATATAAGTCTGATGGCACTAATGAGTTCCTTTGACAGTGCCATTTGCGTGACTGCTGACACATTTGATTTCGCCCTCTGTGCGGTAAACGCTTCTCTGTTCTGGTGATTAACTAGAGTCAGAGTTATCCAATGTGAAGCCCGGGGCCTTCACTCAGCAAGACTTTTCAGTTTAATATGACACCTTGTAATGAGCCAGATGCCGTAACGTCTGCGTTTAAATGAAGATAACGAATATCTAAAGGAAGACGTATTCACACAAGCTGGCTGTCAGCAACGCTGCATGTTAAAATGGGGTTTGTGTGATGCATCTGTTTGGGATCACAAAGTAGAAGATGATTAAACTGCAGATTAGTTTTAAGGCTTTTAGGTTTTGTTAGAGTGCAGCAATAAGAGAGTCTGGAATAATGCAATTTTGATTGTCTGACTGAATACATGAAGGAACAGCCGGACGTTCAAACAGAAAATCAGTCGGTCACCATCCATCTTTTTTCAACCAGCCAGTCCCCCTTCCTGTCTCCTGTGTAAAACATGCAGAGTGTCTCCAAAAGCTTTCAACATTTGCTGCCGATTAACGAGCCGCTGAATATGAAACACAAGCCGAATGCACTTTTATAACCGTGGATTAAGGTATTTAAACATTTCCTTGGTTTGTTGTTTTTGACCATTTCTGCTTCTGCCAGAGATTGGAATCAACCATTTATTTTTAATAGCACTGATCCATAATTATCATGGAAAACAATGGAAACAATATTTGGTTTTATTTATTTTATTAATGAAATGTGTGACAACTCAAAACATTCCACATTTTTCAGCCAATTAACAGACCAGCCAATCAGATGGAGGTTGGGAGCTGGAATGTTTTTATGCCAACATGAACAGGATAAACACTATTATCTTTAAGAGGAATTATTGTCATTTTGTTTTTTTTGCAGATGAAGAAAATATAAAAAAAAAAACAAATTAGATCTAGAATGCAAAAATTGCATTTGAAGCTTTCTGTTGTGCCTATTATGTCAAATTACAGCTTTTACAGATTTTACTTCCTGTCTGGTTGAAATCCAAATCAGACAGAAAGTGAAATTTTTGTAAACCCTTATCATTGGATCTCTGCTGACGAATGCGTGAAAGCTCGATACCTGCAACACGTTTTTATACCCTTGACTCAAAATATGTCTTTTCTCTTTTATAAATCATGCAAACTTATCATGCAAACTTTTTTTTTTTTTTTTTTTGTAAAATCAACATGAATTGAGGAAGAGTTTGCTTTTTGCACTTAATGCTAACACAAAATGGCTCGGCACATAACAGGACACCTGTTATTCTGCATTTGATCTCATCCTTATGCTCTGTTTTCATACCAGGCTGGTTACATCTCTCTTTCCTTTCCCTTGGTTTGTTTGGATTATTTTATTGCAGATACAGATGTGTTGCCTTAATTGTTGGGACTTCCAGGACGGCTGTTTTACTGAAATAATTTCATCCTGGGGAAATTCTCCCTGACAGTAATATTCATGGAGTCACTGAGTTATCGGATGGCACATTAGCAGCCCGATGCCTCAAGTGTATAATGGTCATAACTGAATAAAAGCCATTAAAAGGCAGTTGACATCTATAACAATGTGTGCGTCTGTGAAAGGCTTTATCAGAACTGATGGACTGTTGCACTTTCATTTCTTCGGATAATTTGTCTCTGTTCATGATGTCCTCTCAGGGTTTTTCCTTCCCTTTTCATATGTATATTTTTTCCACTACTGTTTGTGTCTTTCTTTAGACAAAAGCAGCTTTTTAGAACTTTAAATCTTTCTTTTTCCTTCTTTACTTCCTAATTAATCTCAAGACACAAAGTGTGCATCCTTTCCAACTGTCTAATGAAGGATTTAACATTATTCTCCTTCTGTATTCTTCTGCTGTCAGCAGCCAAACCACTTATTAGAAAGTAAAAGCTTTTATTTCTGTTCTTATATATCTTTGGATTTGTGCTTGGAGCTCCTATGGCTCTTGTGAGGAGACTGACTCTAGTTGCCTTTTAAAACTATTTAAAATTTTCTGTATTTTGTAATAAAATCTAAAAGGTTATTAATTCCTATGCGATGCTGAAATCTCTTTTAAACACCAGCGAAGAGACTAATACTTCTTCCCTTTACCAGGATCCACGGCTCAGTCGATTGCCTTTCAGAACTCACCTCCTCACGTCTCCGTCATCCAATCAGTGGTAAGGATTAGTTATTTGAAAAGTATTGCTTTAGTCAGAGGTGTGTCATGCACTAATCAAGTCATTAATTTAGGGTTTGAGCATTGCTAAATGATCATGATGATTGAAGAGTCTACAATATATCTAACTGCAGGGTTAAAAAAGGAAACATTTAATTTCTTTCTTTATATACATAAAAGCTTAATTATATACAGTACAGACCAAAAGTTTGGACATACCTAGACAGAAGAGTTTTCTTTAACACATGTGGAATTATATACTTGACAAAAAAGTGTGAAACAACTGAAAATATGTCTTATATTCTAGGTTTTTAAAAGTAGCCACCTTTTGATTACTGCTTTGTACACTCTTGGTATTCTCTTGATGAGCTTCAAAAGAATTAGACACTACTTCTACATCAATCTGTCAAATGGAAATAGACAGGTTGAAGTAGAAATTCAAATTTCTGCTTCAACCTGCACAAACTTCTTAGACTTTTCCTCTAGTCCCATTAAGTATAGGTCAGTCCAACGACTTCAGTCTTTATTAGACATTGCTTTGTCTTGTTACCATGTTGAAGATGTATGGCGTTGTGTGGCTTTGATTGGAATACAGCAAAATAATGGTGTAGTACCTTAGTAAAAGTAGCTTTGATGACATTCATATCCATGATGAGTGGATTGAAGCTTCCTTCTTCAGCTCAGTTTGTATTTCGTAGTGTGATGTCAGCTCTTTGCATCTCTGTGACTCTCCTGATATCCATCCAGGGACGATTCGTCGCAGTTTGAGCACATCAACAGCCATCGCCACACCAAAGGAGCTGAGCAGGAGAAGCCCCGTCACCAGGTGAGAAGCTTTCCTCAACAGTTTTAAACCTCTTTCTCTCCTTAGGTTTTCAGCTTCATCTGAATCCTGTGCTACAGTGACAGATTTAGCAGGTTTTAAAATCGCCGCTAGATGCTTCTGCTGAGGAGAATCAGTTGAGGATTAAACTATGGAAGATGACGCTCCGGTTTGTCACCTGGTGTTTATTTACCTCTATGCATATTTTCTCATAAACCTTTCTTTCTGTTTTTTGTTCCCTGTACTTTCACAAACAAAAACACATGAAGGAGCCGTTCTACTCCTCACCGTCGCCGCTGGAGCACCCTGAGCGGCAGCAGTGGAGGAATTCCCGGAAGCACGGCAGGATCTAGTCCTTCCGCCTGCTCAGACAGCCAGGTGCGTCTCCAGGTGGGCATGCAGGTCTTCCTGACCAGCGCCAACGAGATGGCCTTTATACGCTTCCTGGGAGCAGCGGACTTTGCGCCAGGGCTCTGGCTTGGTTTGGAGCTCCGAAGTCCAAAGGGCAAGAACGACGGCTCCGTAGACGGCCGCCGCTACTTCACGTGTCGACCTGGCTACGGCGTCCTGGTCCGTCCCAGCCGGGTCACCTATCGTGGCATCAACGGTTCCCACTTGGTGAATGAAAAAAGCTGAAGACTTTGAATATGGGTTGGATCTCACGCTGTTTAAACTTTTTGCATTTCTAACTTTTTGCATTCTGATTCTCTGCACTGCGGAGCTTTGAGCTAAAGACATAACTGCTTTAAAGTTTGTAGGAGGCAAAAAGCACTTTATAAAGTTACCAGGAAATCTATTTTGCATAAAACTCTGCACTACTTTATTCTGATTGCACTGACAAGCCTGTCACTATAAGATCAGACTGACAATATCAGTGCTTTCTGGGATTTTATCAGTTAATTAGGATCTAATTAAAGGTGTCCTTGTGTTTTTGTTGGTGCATGTTGATCAGAAGCACTTTAGAAAAGGAGACCAGGATTTTTTATAAACAGGGTTTATAATGGAAGTCATGTTGGACTTATTAGTAAATAAGATTAAAGGAAATGATGCTCTGTTTGGTGGCAATAAAAGTATTTAACCAGTTAGGAATGGTTTGTAATGGTGTCTATAAATCACTTTTTATTAGGTCTCTTTGTTAATATTTTGGTTATTAGGTCAGATTAAACATTAAAAGACGAAATAATTGCCAAAGAGAATTAATGTTAGGCCATCTGACATAAAAAAAACCCTCAAACCATCACACAGCTGAGATGGTTTGTCCTTTTTTTGGAAGAAAAAGCAAAAGCAGAGCTGACTGCTTTTACATGGATGTGTTCCCTAACCTTGATTTCTGATGCACATTGTCCTGCATGCTTTAGATGTTTCCCTGCTGGGAAAAACCTAATTTAAAAGAGGCAGAAAGCTGATATTTCTCTCATCAGATTTGAGCTAAAGCTTCCATATTATTTATCAATCTGCAGAACAATCCATAGCAATTAGCACAGCTGGCAAACGTGTCAAAAGCTTGAAAATAAATCTATCTTTCATGAAGTCCCTGATGCTTCAAGTCCTGTAAAATTTAATCATATTGATAATTATAGGCAAGGATCTGTGAACCTGTAGGCTTTTTATTTTTCATCAGGTCAGGGAATTACCTAAACCCATCTTTAACTACAGTATCATAATTTCATCCTTTTTAACCCTTGATCTTAATTGTCAAAGGCTCTAAGAAGGCTTTCAGAAAGACTGGGTTGGATGGAGGAGGGTGGGCATTTATGTGGAATAACAGATAAGGTCAGTTATTCAATTGCAGCGTTATTTATAAAGCACTTTTAAAACGAGGTTAACCAAAATGCTGGACATGACAATAAAAGACAAAGACAGACTCATACAATAAAAAGTCACCATCAGGTTGTGTTAAAAGCATAAAAGTAGAGGTGAGCTATGAGGCACGATTTAAAAATAAAGAGATTTAATTTATTTAAAATAAAAATCTACTGAAAGTTGTCATAATGTCAAGATAATGACAGAAGCCACAGATAAAGCTGCTCTGAGCTGTGTTAAACTATAAAGTGATATTAAAAATTGTGCTATTGCTCACAAGAATGATGATCTAAAATGCTATAATAATGCCCATTGTCCTTTATAATGGCTGCTGTTTGGGTTAATCCAAAGAGTAACAGTTTGAATGGTTCCTACCAAACATTTGTAATAGTCTGTGGTGAAAGAGCCATTTTTTTCCTGGGCAAACTCTGCATAATTCTAGTTCAGTCCAGAGAGCAATGGGCTGCTACGACTCATTGAGAAGGACTGCAGGTCCAACAAGCCCATGCAGAACATTAGAGATCGTAGTTCCAAGCTTCAGGATATTCACCTACAGATCAGGGCTGGTCACATCTCTGAAGTGGACATTTTATTAGTCGGTTTAATTTGCTGTTTTTTCAGACTTTATCTCTATTTATCAGGGCCTCAGTGGGCTCCTTTAGATGGTTGACCATATGATGAGGAATCAAAAGTTATGCACAAATGTTGTCAAACTGTATTAATCAGGCAACGAAGTGACAAATGACAAAAATTAACCATTTTTAGTTTTCTTGCAGGTAGGGTTGTCACGATACTAAAGTTTTCAACTCGATACCGATAGTAAGGAAAATATTTGATGCTCGATACCATTTTCGATACCACAAGGATAAAATTTCAACAGAAATATTTTGATTAATAATTAAAATACAATAAATAAATAAATACAATAAACAATAAGAACAACATTTTGAGGTTGTTTTCTGTGCAAAGTATTTAGCAAGCTTGATAACAAACTTACAAAATTAAAATGAAGTTTTCCTTACTTGGCTATGCTTTGCACACATAACAATGACACTAGCCAAACCGGTTAAGAAACAAAAATAATTCTCAGCAGCTGCACCTGTTACAAAAAAAGTCTGAAACTGAAAAGTGCACAAAATTATTCGATCACACAGTGTTCAGAAAGTGCATTTTCCTCTATTCTGCACTTTAGATGACTGATGACTGTTTAGGTGCGACTGGTACTCGATACTTTTGAAAATGAGTATTGTATCCGGATACAACGTTTCAGTATCGATACTTTTGACAACCCTACTTGCAGGGGAACCAAACTAGCAAAGTATGGTATTTAACAATTCTCAGGAAAACAGGCTGATTCCAACTCTGCTTTTCCAAACATTGCAATTTTATTCTGGATCTTTTCATTATATCGCTTTGTGCTTACATCCAAACTGATTTGAAAAAAAAAACCCCAAACACTACCAGGGTCAAAGCGATCATGCCCTTGATGCTAATGGTAATAACTATGGGTTCCTTTTTGATAAATATAGGAATATAGGAGTCCCAGCCAATTCTTTTGAATGCTTATTTTAATTCATCTGAGTACAAAGCAAAAACCCTGGCAACTTTCCAGCTAAAAACTGAGGATATTACAAAATATACACGTATCCCTCTTTCTTTATCATTCTTAATAATCTTAATGAGATTCCCAGTGCTTGACACACTGAGGCATCCCCACAGCATGATTCTCTCAGCACCGTGTTTTGCTGTGGGGATGGTGCTCTTTAGGTTATCTTCTTCTTTCCAGTAGAATAATTAAGTTTCTGGGTGGACAGTAAATTAATGGAAGCCTCCAAAATATTAGGTAAGATGTTTGGAAAAGATGTGGTAAGAATAGATCTGTTTTGAGAACATTTGGTAAAAAGTGTGGAAACTTGCAGTTGCGTACGAGGGCTAATAGTTTTGTCCTAAACTCTATGCATACTCTGGGAAAACAGGAGATGATGTTATTTGAATGAAGCTGTAATAAGTAAGCAGATCACTTGAACATAAAACATTCAGTTTAATTTACCTTTTTTAGAACAAAGTAAAGAACATAAAGTTTTTTTAGTATTATGTTTAGGGTTTAAAACAATTTATTGGATTAATCATGATTAATCAATTATTCTTGAAATAATTGTCAACTAATTTAATCGATTAATCATTAACTGGGCAGTAGAGACTCTAAAATATGTCTAACTGACAGAGCAGCCCACCTTGAGCAGCAATTATATGAAAATTGTAAAAAAATAAATAAATAAATAAATGTGTAAACATTTTGCATTTAAGATAAAAATATTTTTCATCTGTCAATATTCTGTACCCAGAACTCCTCAAGTGGAAAAGCTTTATTTCCACTTTGTTTAATTTAGCAAAAAGTCTTCTTTAAGCAACCTTTATGATTAATCGAAAAAAATCAACAGATCAATCGATTTGAAAAATGATTGTTAGTTGCAGCCCTAATTATGTTACCCTGTTTAATAATTGTACCCAAATTAATCATAAAAAAAAAAAAAACATTTTAAAGGACAACTATTTATCCTATTAAAAAGTAAGATAAACATTATTGTCCCCGGAGGGCCAACAAACACAAGAAAGAAAACAAAGAACCATGACATTATTTATAGTAGAGCAAGAGTGCCAACAAAGGCCACTACAGTTTCTATAAGGACTCATCAGGTCAAATGATTGAGGATGGCATCAACAGGGACAGATGAACATTTCTACCTTTCTGTATTACACTAATCATGCATCTGTGAACAGCTGGCAGCAGCCTGTAATTACAGGAAAGTGAGTGACTGGTGGGCAAAGATAGCCTTAGTCTTCCATATGATGCTGCAAGAGCTTAGACCTGTGGCTTTACAGGACATCTTTAGCATGCTGTTGACTCTGAGATTTTGGTTTGATTTAAATACTTTATCCACATTTCTACCTGTGGTGCCAAGAAGCTTGATTCAGAGAGGGAAAGGCTTAAAGTACACAACGCTGTTTGCTTTAAGGAACCAGGTTGTAGAAATAATTTCTTAGCGTGATTCTCATCCTGATTAGAATCTGTTCTATTAATCTATTTCTACAGTCAGTCCAAAATTTGCCGCAGATTTGTAAGCAGTCTACACTGGAAAAACCATCTAGAAATAAGTAAAAATATCTTAAATCAAGTAAGTGTATTTACCCTTAATTTGAGTAGTTAAATGAGAATGGAATGAGTGTTTTTACTCTTAAAATAAGATAATTAGATAATATGCACTTGAAATAAGAAAATGCAATAGTTTTTTTCTTATTTTAAATGTAAACTGTCTTGTTCAATTGGCAAAATGTCTCTTTTGCCTCCTCAATCCAAGAACAAATACATTTATTTTAAGAAAAAATGACTTATCTAGATTTCGATTTTTTTCCCAGTGTATATCCCTTTGTTCATTATACGCAATATCTGGTTAAGCAGATTTCTTTTGGCTGTGGGTTTGAGCAGACAGAGCAGACGCAAAAAGGAAGACAGAAGCACTGATCTGGAAATAATTTCTATGTTGGAGAAGGTGATTCTGCTCTGACTGCCTAATAGCCTTTAGGAAACAAAGTAAAGCTGGGCACAGCAAGTATACTGACCTTTAATCCTCAAACTTGTCTCCCCCAACATGACGGCCATGGTTAAGAGTCTTGGATAGCCACAAAAGAATCTAACTCTAAAGCCGGAGCCATGATGAAGCCTGAGGAAACCATACTTAGCTCTCTTGGAACACAGGAAACCAAAACAGCTAAAAAAAACTCAGCTTTTTGAGCAATAAACCCTTGAAGTGCAGCTGGTTGACAGCGAGAACCAAGAGAATGTAGCCTCCAGGTGCCAATGCCCTGCTAGGCATTAGCACCTCATTTACTAGACTTTGTTTACATCAAATCTTCAGCAGTTTGAAGCGTCAAATCCACTTTGTTTACTGGCAGCTGGGAAGTAATGAAGCAGAACTGATGTCAACCCTTCTTTCTTTCTACTATGGGTTTGAAAAAAAATCATTAGAGTCCTAAAATAAGTAAGAAATGAAGTTTAAAAGCTGTTAAAAACACATGCAATCATAAGATTATAAAATGTGGAGTTTGAAGTTTAGCCTTAAGTTCATACAGTGAGAGCAGTCACCTAATTACACCATTTCTACAGATGTATCCAACTTTATAATCGTAGCTTTGTTAATCCATATAACAGCACTTGAGTGAATTATATTTTTTTTGAAAAGCATTTAGTGGGCCATGCTGGTAAGAGATGCCTGATTAAAATAGCTTGACACTTGGAACTATATAACTATCCACACATATCAAGGATATAAGCTGCAGTCTGATAAGGTTTGTGCAGCTCAGGTGAGAACAAGTCATTGATTGTGCATGTGGAAAACAAGGCGTCTGTTCAGTAAAACACTCATGGTCCGTCCAATTAGAGCTTGCCGGCCACAGCGGCAGCAGCAGATCTCCAGTGGCCCTCCCTCATTGATCTGTTTTGGTCAGGCCCCATGTGATTGAAAAGCTGCAGCCAGTGTTTGCTGAAATGTCTGCAACAGATGAATGAGGGGAAAACAATAACTGTTCTTCTGAAGTGGAAACATTTCCATCTACACTCTTCTTCTTTACATAAAAGCCATCTTTGATGTATTTTTTTCACGTTATCCTTGTTTATAGCTTGTTGTTTCTACACTAATAAATTGTTTTTCGTGGATATGTGACAGAAGGGGTTCAGTCTTATACATTTACATGCTAAATCTCTTTAAGAAATAAAATGCTTTATCATGTGTTATGTTGTTTTTTTTTTTCACAACACAAAACCTTTTCAGTTCATCTACTCTTCAATCCCTGCAGGTTTCACCTCATCCAGTGCCGGGAAAACCTGCTATTCAAGCAGCATTATTCACTCATCATAAGCCTGCGTTCACAAATTCAACTTTGGAATAGGAGAGACATGCCTTATTATACCATGATTGTGGAGCAAATTGATGTTTGATTGCTTGCTGTAAATTGTTTTCAACGCTTATCGTTGTTTATTTTTATAGTCCCAGACAGGAGAGGGTTCCACTGAAGCGGAGTTTACTTCTACTCTGGTGGGTTTAAAGTGACACTGGGAAAAAAAAACTTAGTCTGGCTCATCATTAAAGACCTTATAGAAACATTTGTGCAAATATCTGAACCCAGTTTGGTCCAAGATTTAGCTACCAGATAGAGTCCGTCACATTTAACTCCAATTCTGTATTATGCAGAGGAGTCCATGGAAGGAACTCATGTATTCTATTTGCAAAACAAAACTTTTTTGCAAAACTTTTCTCCATACAACATAAATTCATTACATTTGTTTATGAATACTTGTATTTTTGTTAGGAATTCTTTTGTCTCATCTGTCAAAAAGTCTTCTAATATAATTTTGCGAACATGCATTGCGTTTTACAAGCAAATGATACTTGTTCATTCTTGTTTCAATAGACCTTTCATCTCAAACCACCCTTTCATCATTAGAATTATTGAAAAAGTTGTGCTTTATGCCATCTTAACAATGAAAAGCTGCTTGTCATCTTGTCAGGTTTCCATGCCAACCACAGTACAGAGACTGCCCTGATTAAGGTGTTCAATAACATCCTTATAAATTCATACTCTGGAAGAACTACAGTTCTGTTATTATTGGACCTCAGTGCAGCGTTTCATAATGTTGATCACTTGATTTTATTAGAGAATCTGGAAAACTTGGTCTGCCCTTCTGGCACAGCACTGGACTGGTTTAAATCCTACCTGAAGGATAAGGATTTTATGTACGGAACTTAAAATCAGACCAGAGAAATCATATGCAGGGTTCCTTAAAGCTCCGTTCTATGGCCCCTCCTATTCAATATCTTGATACTCCCTTTGACTCTGATTATAGTAAACCACAAGATCAGTTACCATAACTATGCAGACAACACAAAGCTTTACATCACAATCTAACCAGGTGACTATGGACCCATCAGAGTGTTGGTTAGATGCAAGGGCGTAGGTTTGATTTTAACTTTGGTAGGGACACGATTGGTCGGGTGTCATTGGTGCTATGCAATATGCACGCCCTTTTTTATGCTCGATGTGAGCATCCGTACTGATAAGAGGAATTCAATGTTAAAAGAGAAAAGCATAATTTTGCTACATTAATAAAAATTAAATAAAAAAAACACTACACTCATTAGATGCTGTTTATCAATGTTTGAAGCATTAATTGATTATTTCAATAATCGTCAACTAATTTAATAATTGATTCATCATTAACTGGAGTATAAAGACTCTAAAACATAATATAAATGTAAAATGTGTCTTTTTCCAACAGAGCAACCCACTTAGATCAGTAATTATACCAAAATTGTAAAACTACAATACATATATATAATCAAAATTCTCCATCCAGAACTCCTCATGTGGAAATATTTTAGTTTCACCTGGTTTATTTAGACGTCACCTGAAGCACTGAATGGCAGCTGCTTCACCTACAAGCTGCCCTGCACCATTATTACTGGATATCTGTGTTTCCTATAATCATATAATGTATAAGTGCATTTTTAATAGTAAAGGATTAAATGTAACACAACCTTTTATCATTGTCCTATATTGCTACTGTCTGACTGTATAAATAGCTCCTTATGTATATTTTCTTTTTAGTGGCATCATCTACAAACACAACACTGAGAATGAGCCTAAGTTTATTAAAATATAAAATCACTTTTAACAATTATAAAAGACAATATAACACTATCTTATCTGTAATTTAATAATATCCAAAATAAACAGTCAGATTCCAGCATTTTTACCAGACATTAATGTTTGTACTAATTTACTTATAGACTGTGTGGAAATCTATGTAAGATAAAATCAATGTTAATATTCTTCATCTGTTTGTTCTTCTCTTTATCCTATTTCTAGAAGTATAAATAGTCAATTAAATTATTATTATTATTTGGAACCCTAATTATGCTTTTTAAACGATAAACAGCAGATGTTTAGCCGCCATTTCTTGTTGTTTTCCTCTATAAGAGAAATAACACCTGCTAATAATTATACCTGAACTTCCTCAGAGTCATCAAAAAATGAAACCAGTAACAGCAACTAAATATTGGTAAAAAGGAAACCGTCACATTTTCTTTTTTAGGTGGCTGTGGCTAAGAATCAGAAATGTTGATGGCTTACAGCCTTTATTTGCCCATTTTGTGTCTTCAGAACTCCTGGCTGACTCAGAATATTTCGTTTTATAAAAGAAAAAAAAAGGTTTTTGTTTTTTAGTGTACATGATATTCATTTTTTTTATTGGGACTAGTTTCATAGTCTAATATTAATTGTAGTAACCGCTGCATTCTAGTGTGAATAAATTTTCAATGTTGTGCTCCAAGCACAGCGGACTAGAAAACAGCCAATCAGAAAGAGAGAAGGCGGGACCTAAGGCAGAACAGCCAATGAGAGTGGAGTTAAACAGCGCAGCACAGTTCAATGCGCTGCTAGGTGAAAGGGACAGGAGAGACCAGGCAGAGGAGCTGCGAGAGGAAAAGAGCCACTGCTGTAAATTATAAACATGTTGCTCACATCCAATTATTGGTCGGGACAATTAGGACGGTTCAAAACTTTGGTAGGGACATGTCCCTATGGTCCCTATGCAAACCTACGCCCATGGTTAGATGCCTAGAACATAATATGTGGTTGGACTATAATCTTATACAAATTTATAAAGATAAACTGAGGTGATAATCTTAAGACCGGAAGAGAAAGGAGGAGAAATCCAGAGTTAGCTCACAGCTTTAGCTACTACGCTAGAAACCACCGATTATGGCAGAAATCTGGGTGTCACGATGGACTCAGACCTGAACCTTCAGAGGCACATAAAGACACAAAGTCAGCCTTTTATCACATGAAGAACATTTACAGGACTAAAGGAATAATGTCCATGCAGGATCTAAACACTGATTGATGCATTTATCTTTAGTAGAATTGATTAATGCACGTGTGTCTTCATAGGTTTGCCTAAAAAGTCCATCAGACAGCTGCAGCTCCCTGTAGCTCAGAGAATAGACTTTAAAAACCTTCTGTTTGTCTATAAATCATGGAATTGATCAGCACCTCATAACAGATTTTTTGTCAATGTATCAACCTCCCAGACCACCCAGGTCTTCTAGTTTAAGCCTTTTCTACACCCAGAACTAGAACCAAACACAGAGAAGCAGCATTTAGTTCCTGTGCTCCACTTATATGGAACAAACTCCCAGAAGACTTTAAAAGTGCTGAAAGCCTGATTTCAAGTCAAACATTTTTTTTCTCTGTAGATTTTTTATACTTGAGTTATCTCATCATACTAAGGCATAGTGACAACTGGTTCTATTGATGTGTCTTCTGGCTTATAAGGCCGTTTCTTACATATATTTTTTTATATGGTTGAATCATGTATATTTCTTGCTTCTGTCACTGCAGTTATTGCACTAGTACTTAACCAGCTTATTTTAAATCCCTGTAAGCAACACATAAGTTTTAATAGTGCCACCTTTAGGAAGCATTATTACTTTATTTACTTCCCTTAAAATAAAGTTTCTGTTATTTCTAGTTGGTTTTCACAAGTATTTTTATTCCAACTTTACCTGTTCTGCCGTCTTTATGCCTATGTAGGTTTTACTAACTAGCAGCCATTTATCGTTTATCTCAACAAGCTGATTATTGCTAGAATGGCCTCTTAAATCAAATGACATCTTTATGTTTAGGATTTGTCTAAATTACAGCAAAATTACCTTTATAAACATAAACAGTCATCTTCCTGTGTGTTTTACTATAAGTTGTCCTTTGGATTGCCTGTCCAACCTTTTGCTTTGTTCTGTGGAGAGGCCGTTCTGAAAAGAAAATGGGAAAACGTGTTCATGCTGTGTGGCGTTATTACTTTTAGCATAAGGGCCAATGAAAAGGACTTCTCAGCATTATAACAGGCAGGAGGCAGGTAACCTGCAGCCGATGAGAAATACAGCCAGGTTTCAGACGGCAAATCATTTTCAAAGAGAGAAGCTGCAGGCAGGACAAGAAGCTTTTTGAAATCATGGAATAGCTTCCTGTCGCCTTCCTAATCTGTACTCTAGTACAGTTTGTGCTTATTCACATCCGCTCTTCCCTTATTGTTGTTTTATTAAGTCAAGCTCTTTTCCTCTCTCAAGCTCTAACCCTCTCTGGGTTTTTAATGAAGACTTGGTGAGCTTTGAATGGTTGTAGCATTCAAGCTTTTCATGCAGATTCATGCTTTGCTTTATTCGACTTTAGATATCTTAGCTGAACTTGTATCTGCACCAGCCATCATGTTTTTTCTTTGCAAGTCAGTTTGCATTCTCTTTTGATTCCAATAATTTCTTTTTCTCATCTGCTGGATGTTTTGCTTTAAACTCTTAGAGCCAAAAGTGCTCCTTTTAAAGATCGTTGCCTGTCTTCAGCGGTCATTTGTGAGGACCTGAAGGACATATTTCTCCTCATTCCTGGGGTGAAATGCTTACTGCTGGTTAGAAAGCTGATTGACGGCACCCTCCACCACTATTAACACCTCTTGCAAACAGGTGCAAAAGGCTTTGAATAAAGTCTTGTTATTGTAGAAGTCTAATCTCACAATGGTTATTTTAGGACATTTATTTGCTGAGGTGAAAAAAGTTTCTTTTAAGAGATAGTTGCTGGTAAAGCTACTGATATATTTAAACTCTAAGAGCGAGTCGCTCTTCCATATATTAATACCGTGCTGGAAACCATGGACATGAATCTGCAGTAAAGTGTCCTTTATGAAAAACAGTCTTAATTTCTGGTAGTTAACAGCTCCTTGGTGACTCCACAAATATGGCGGACATGCGGTTATGTCTCAGTAGACGGCCAACCCACTTAATGAAGCCTTTACGCATTCATCCATATGCTGAAAACAGCGAGTCTTCTTCACTCTTCTGATCAAAACATACATTTCAAGATAGAAAACCCAAGTAGGTCCAAATCAACAGCTTGGTGTTTTATTTGTTATGGAGACCCAACATGGCACATTTTAGCTATTCTCAGTGCAGTTTTATTTGTCCCAGTTTTGGTGCCTGGAAATCTTTTTATGGCTCTTACTGATAAACAAAACTCTGCATTATTTGAAAGTCTTGTTTCCTCATACTATACACCGTGTGCAGAATTATTAGGCAAGTTGTATTTTTGAGGATTATTTTTATAATTGGGCCAAAATTGTGTTCTCAATTAACCCAAAAGACTGCTTAATATCATAGTTTCATATTTTTGGAAGTTGAGGTGTTTTTTTTTTAGATTTGGCCATTTTATGAGGATGTCACTGTGTGCAGGTAAATATTACTGTGCAGAATTATTAGGCAACGTAATAAAAACAAATATATACCCATCCAGGTAAACCAATATAACAGCTTAAAATTCAGAAATAAACATTTGCCACATTCAAAAGCAAACAAAGAAAACAAATCAGTGACCAATATAGCCACCTTTCTTCACACTCAAATTCTGTCAGTGTCTTGATCTGTTTGCGATCCACATTGCGTGCAGCAGCCACCACAGCCTCCCAGACACTGTTCAGAGAGGCGTACTGTTTTTCCTCCCTGTAGATCTCACATTTCTTGAAGGACCACAGGTTCTCGATGGGGTTCAGATCAGGTGAACAAGTGGGCCATGTCATTATTTTTTTCTCCTTTTAGACTTTTCCTGACCAGCCACTCGGTGGTGTATTTTGATGCGTTTGGCGGAGCATTGTTCTTCTTGTACTGCTGTTTGAAGAAGGTGTCTTCCAGAAACTGGCAGTAGATCTGGGAGTTGGTCTTGACTCCATCATCAACCCGAAAAGGTCCCACAAGCTCATCTTTGATGATACCAGCCCATACCAGTACCCCACCTCCACCTTGCTGGCATCTGAGTCGATAAGGAACTTGCTGCCCTTTACTGATCCAGCCTGGTGCCCATTCATCTGGCCCGTCAAGACTCACTCTCATTTCATCAGACCAAAACACCTTGGAGAAATCAGTCTTCAGATATTTCTTGGCCCAATCTTGATGTTTTGTCTTGTGTGTCTTGTTCAAAGGTGGCCTTTTTTTCGGTTTTCCTTACCTTGGCCAGGTTCCCGAGTATTGAGCACCTTGTGCTTCTCGGCACCCCAGACATGTTGCAGCTCTGAAATATGGCAAGACTATTGGCCAATGGCTTCCTGGCAGCTTCATGCTTAATCCTTCTCAATTCATGGGGAGTTATTTTACGTGTTCTTTTTTCAACATGCTTCTTGCACCCCTGTTGGCTATTTTGCCATGAACCACTTCAAAAGCTTGGCAATTTCCAAACTGCTGCAGCCCTCTGAAAGACATCTGACAATTTTTGACTTTTCAGAGTCTGTCAAATCTCTTCTGACCCATTTTGCCAAAGGAAAGGAAGTTGCCTAATAATTAAGCACACCTTATATAGGGTGTTGATGTCATTAGGCCACACCCCTTCTCATTACAGAGACGCACACCACCTGGTGTACTTAATTGGTAGTTGGCTTTCAAGCCTATACAGCTTGGAGTAGGACAACATGTATGAAAAGGATGATATGGTCGAATTACTAATTTGCCTAAAAAATTCTGCACACATTGTATAAGGAACCAATTGGGCTGTATGCTCTGGTTAAATTGTCTCTGTAAAGTGCCTTGAGATGACATGTGTTTTGAATTGTCGCTACAGAAATAAACTGAATAAAAGAGAAATTTTCCTCAATAAGTTAATACCTCAAAAATAGATAACTAATTAAACTAGAAAAGGTAACATTTCCAGTGAAAAGCAATATGAATGCTGTACGCTAAACTGTAAGCATGCAAAAATCAGCTGTACTTGAAAGCAAAAGCCTGAAATGGTTCGAATTAGCAGAAAGCGGAAATGCCTATTTGCTTTTCTGAAACACAGCGGAAGCCTTAGAAAATGCAGTAAATTAATCAGAAAAGTATAATATCTCTCCTAAAGTATAGTGCCATCAATCCAACGTTGACAACATCAAGGGCGCTGAGATCTACTGAATTGGCAATAATAAAGCAAGATATCAAAAAGCTGAATGATACCATAATAGCTGAAGGTTGTGAAAATGTTTTACAAGTTGAATGGTGTTTGTAGCTAAAATGTATGAGGAAAAACAGGGACGTTTTGAGGTTTTCTATTTTAATGGGAGCAAAAAACAAGCTGAAAAGGTTATGATTTTAAAAAGTAAAAAGTTTTGAAATTTCAAAAGCTGGAAGGTGAATATTGCAAAAGTTGAACAGCAGAAGTAGTTGCCAATCAAAAGGTGTCACATTGGAGAAATGTACCTCTGCATTTAACCCATCCCTTTGGCAGTGTGGCACCTGAGGAGCAGTGTGGGGTTAAGGGTCGTGCTCAGGGACCCAGAGTGCAGGCTAGGGGATCAAACCGGCTACTTGCAACCTTCTCAAGGCACACGCACACTGCTCTAACCCACTAGGCCAACACTCTCCAGTTGCTTCCTGTATGGAAGTAACCAGAATATTAAAGCGGAATAAAGAGAAACAGGTTTACAGCATTCACACAAGATCAGCCTTTAAACTATTTTAAAAGTGTCTTTGTTTAATGGGACTAGCTCATGAAAATGATAGCTGATTTTAAGGGTTTTAAAACATACCTATCAGGCTGACAAAAAAATAGCATTTTGTGAAAGTCTATTTAACGTACATATACAGTAGTAAAACATTTCCTGTATGTTGTAAAACTGATCCAATGCCACACGTTGTGCTTTAGTATTTATTAGTAGTGTTTGCTTGTTAAGTGGCTGCATAAATGTTGTTAAACATCAGAATTTTGTGAAATAAATCATCTTGTCTGGAGGGAAGCTCTTCTTATCGTTTAGTAAAAAGAATCCCCAGCGAGAGCCAAATGAGCCGAGTGATGCCCCTGCTTGTTGGTGTGATGGAGGGAAAATGGAGCTTAGCTCAGGAATTCAGTTTTCTTTTTGAGATAAATACAAACCGCCGGCTACAAAACCTTTTGTTCATGTTTACAGTGCAGGGATAATCCTGTTGGGTCTCCATTCACCTCGTCAGGGTTTATGTACTATAATGACCAGCTCACTGTTCGTAATCCTGTTTATTACACATTTCAATGACATAAATGAGCTTCTGTACTTTCCTTTATTAGTTAAATCAATTATTCCTTGAGCTTTCTCCGGCACCGGTTTCTAATCTAACCTGGAGATCAGAGCCGAATTTTCCCTTCCTGATAATTGGAACTGTTTCACCTTCATCACTGCTGCTCCTCCTCTCCAGCAGCACTGCAGTGCTTTGCATGTTTATTACACAAATGCTGCTTGAGGCCTGAGCTCAGGAGAGCAGCAGCAGCTCTGTCTGTTTCTGTAGGATCATCAAACCAAAACGCTGCGGTTTCAGAGCCACGAGGAGGTTCTTTCTTTTAAGAATTCCTTCTCTTTATGTCCCGATGCCTTAGAAAGAGAGATATCTTAGAAAGTCCCCAGTTTTGTTCTCGTGAGACGTTTTTCTTGAGTTTCAGCTCACTCTCTAGAAACTAAGGTCAGAATGAATGTCAGTGAAAACCAGTCTGGCATCTTTATTAGATGCTTTCTCCTGAGTGTCCATGCTCTAAGAGACTTCTGGACAGCTTCTGCTGCTCTGTAAGAAGAAATTGTCATATTGAATTAAATGCACATCGCTGCAGAAGACAGCTAAAGGCGACCAATAATGATTTAATCACTTACGGCTGGCTCCAAATTGAAGAGGGACATTGTGAGCAGAGGTGAGGCATCAGTCAGAGTTATTTATCGGATTATTGAATCAGACAGAAAAACAATGTTCTTGAATCAGAGCAGTAACAAGTCTTGGCACTTCAATAATAAAATATATAGCTGAGACAAAATGTTTATACCTAAAGCTGTTACTTAACTCTTGTTGAATCGAAATAGGATTTTAATGTACAGTTAGGGGATAAAAATAACCGCCATTCGTAGAAGAGTTGCTAATTAACTTCTCTCAACTAACTGATTATCATCAATTTGACTTCTTTTATAGAAGCCTTCAGTGATTTAGCTGTCTGGGCTTCGGTTTCCAATGAGTCAAGGTGGAAAGACTTTAGCAATGACCAGTGAAGCTCAGTAGCTGCTGCTCATTAGAGTGGAGTTAAACAAAAGTCCATAGTTCTACAGAAAGGTGGATTATTCATGACTTGGAAAACATTTTGGTAAACTGCCCTGATGTCAGACTTTATGCCCAGGAAAATACAAAAACTGCAAAATAACAAGCTCAAGCTCCTCAGATACATTTCATAACATGTATGAAATGTATGTTTAAGAAACATCAGAGCAGACTCTTCCTGCTGAGGAGGCTGAGGTCTGTTGGAGTGCAGGGGGCGCTCCTAAAGACCTCCTATGACTCTGATGTGGCATCATCTTCTAGGGAGCTATTGGAGCAGTATCTTATCTGTAGCTGAGAGAAAGTGGCTGGATAAGTTGATCAGGAAGGCCAGCTCTGTGATTGGATGCCATCTGGACTCAGTGCAGGAGGTGGGAAACAAAAGGATCCTAACTATAATAACATCTCTGTTGGATAATGTCTTCCACCCCATGCATGAAGCTGTTGCAGAACCGGAGAGATCCTTGAGTGACAGACTGCTGCGACCTAAATGCACTTAAATGATCCTTCCTCCCAGCAGACTCTATAACCATCTCTGCTCCAAACGATCTCAATAAGTTGTTAAATTTATAACGATTTTGCACAGTTTCTACCTTATTCAGTTTAATAATGCTGCTGTCATTTTGCACATCTCTGATGACATTGATATTTTCAAATAACCATTAATCTGAAAATGTCCATGGCTGTATATTGGTTATATGTTCTACAGGCGCATAGTTTTGATATTGTTAAATCACTTTACAGTACAGTATTTTATTGTTTTCTTAAAAACAGTATGACCTTACACAGCTTCATTGAAAATACTTTGTGCCATCTGTTAAGTAGAGGATGAATTATTTTCTGGGCCATATCACATGGGCATTATACAGTCATTTAGTAAACCACACATTCTTTTGTAGACTAAAACATTTTAAATATCCTCTAAATGAGCCCAAACACAAGAAATCTTTAGCAAAATGGACAAAAAATGAAATAAAACTGAGGTGCTTCAAAGCCCTAGTTAAAGTACAGACCCCACCCTGGTGGACATGAATGTTTTTCGATGCATCTCTGCTCCAACCCTGCTGAATGAAATGACAGAAGCACATTCTCAGCAAACTGCAGCCTGTCAGCTGTTTGACAGCAGGATAATAGAACCAAAGCACTGAGATTATAAAGAAAAGTGACATTAAAGCTACAGAATGATGTTAGACTGAGAGCGATGAAAACATTCTTCGTAACTGAATCATTAATATAATTTCAAGCAGAATTAGAACATGGGGTTCCATAATGAACTGGATCTGTCTAGCAAAGCATTTTGGGAAAACACTAAGCCGATTGGTAAGTTAGTTCTCAAGTTATCCTCTGTGTCTGGCTGCTAGGGTTGCCAACCGTCCCTCTAAAAACGGAATCGTTTGGTATTGAGAAATAGAAGTGCTGTACCTGTCCCGTATTTAGTGGAAAAGGAACGCACTTTGTCACATATCAATGTGAGAGTAGAAATAAAATAGTCAATAAAAAGCTAATGGAACATCAAGAACAAGGACACATTCCCGGGCCCTGTCCTGCGTTGTCACAGATGAGCTGACAGCATGTATGTAACGATCCAGAATACCCTCATCCCATTGGTCGAACCAAGTGTTGCTCACCGAGAAGATAGCGGGAGACAACAGAGCAGCAGCATTCGTGGAAAAAATAGACTATACATAAAGCGGCATTGAGCTGTATGAGATGAGAGGAACAGAAAACGAAGGGAATAACAGCAAAAAGAAGACAACATGTAACCAAAGTAAAGTTCAAGAGCAGCGGGAATCCTTTCCATGTGTGTTGGAGTCAGAACCCACAGCGACTACACTATGTTTATCAGGGTGGCATATGTCTGTAGCTGCAGCTTAGTTTTTTAGTATTAGTGGATATAAATATTCGGGGGCGACAGTAGCGTCGGATGCAGGTGTTTGCCGCTTCAAGCCCCACTTCCGGCTTTCAGTGTCGTTGTGTGTAAATGACATATGTAAAGATTCAAACATTTTCCTGTTTGTTTTGCTAGATTATACAAATATTTTCTGTTAAGGTGAAAGCTTACAGGAGCTCCTGGGAGATAGAGGTGAATAAGCTGAAAACAAACCCAACATTTCTTTACATCTAGAGAAAACAAAGACAGACATCAGGATAATTCGTTAGGCTGGCTAACATCATTCAAACCTCACAGCTAATGTATAAAGGTGGATATAAACAGTTACCAGTCAGCATGCAAAAACTATTTGTTGAGAGAGACGGAGGGTATAATTACAGGGGTAATCTGTAATTCAAAATATTACATGCTCAAACAAACAGGAAAAAAATAGCCTTTCCCTTGATGGTCTACTGCTTGGAATAGCTTTAAATCAACACTGAGGTTTTTTCTTTCTCTAGAGTTTCACACCATTTATTGAAATACACAAACTGTTTTGTTTAAAAGATATGAGGTAGAAGGTCGGTAAGCACTGATGGGAGCTCTTTGTCACTGGAGATGGTTGTATACAGATTTTTGCAATAACTTTCATGAGTGAATGTTTACCTGTTGATATGTACATAAACTGATTTTCTCACCTAATGGACTTCTTGGTAGTATGAACTTATTCATGGCAAAAATGATCTAGAAATAAGAAAAGATTTCTTCAACTAAGTGTTGTTAATCTTGAATTGAGTGGGCAAATAAGATTTCCAATCAATTGAGTATTTTCAAACTTAAAATAAGATAATTAGATAATATGTTCTTGAAATAAGACAATGCACTTATTTTTTCTTATTTTAAATGTAAATTATGTTTTTCCATTGTCAAAGTGTCTCACTTACCTCCTCAGTTCAAGAAAAAATTAACTATAGTTTCACTTTGTACCCCTTTTTTTACTAAATGATTACATATAATATGATTACATATATCAATAATTATGCATACCATTTGTGTGTGTTAAAGTTGTAAATTGACCGGATTTTCTGAAGTAGAGTTATTCATTCAGTTGCTGCCTGATACAGCTGCCACTTCTTTTAAGATGTCCGTTTAAAGTCTCAGAACCTCACCAGCTCAGTTATGGTTTGCATCCAAATGATTTGTTACAAATATTATAGTCATAAAGCAGCAGACACACAATCATTTATATAGTAATTTATTAATTTTGGCGGATGTTTTCTGAAGGGGCAATGTACAGCTTTTACCAGAGCCAGAGTACAATACTTTATAATTCTACAACATTTACATTTGCGGTTGGGTTTTCTACATCAAACGACAGGTGAGCCGTGAAAAGAGGAACACAGAGTGAAAGTGGTTCAACAGCGGCACTGGAGACGAGGCAAAGTAACTCAGAAGCCAATAGAAAACTTTAAATACAGAACGTGGTGACAGCTCGTGGACTGACCTGTGCCCAAATACCGTCAAAGCAAAGGCATTAAAAATAGTCTTTCACTTCAATATCGATAACCAATCAGAACAGAGAGAAGCAGACGGAGTCGGTAATAGAAGCGAAACTGGGGTTTTGTCCACATGTGAAGCAAAAAGCTACATTTTCACGCCTTCATTTTCCACAACAGTCTCCTGGGATAGAATAAGGGATAAAATATACAAATCTGAGATTAAATTAAGAGTACAAGATCAATCCATCAACAACAATGGGTTCAATATGTAGAGAAAAAACAAATATTTAACAGATTAACAGTGAAGTTTCTAAGAGATGTGAGTGGAACTCCTGAAGATCTGCTTCTTGTTCTTTAAATCCACCTTAAAGAACAAATCTTGTAACCTGAGTTACATTTTTGGGGGGGTGGGGGGTATGTTTTTGCTCTGCACTGATAAAATATATGAAAGCAAATAAAACAAACCAAAAAACAACTAAAATAGATGTTTTGGATTTGAAAAGGTGTTCATCAATAAATTATACTGCCACCTTCAAATAATAAATAAATGAATTTATAAATAAACAAGCAGGCAAGCAAGACATCAACACTTTTTTTTTTTTCAAATCCTCCAGTGTTTTTTTTTTTGTTGTTGATTTTGTTTTTACCAGTATAAATTTTTCTGGTAATCCAGTCTCAGATTTTTGAAAAATATTCTGATAAGTCCTTGACTGTACTGTGCTCCCCATGGTTCTGGTTCTGCAATTCTTCCTGCGGCAACGGGCCACCAAAACTTGCCTTAAACGTATCCGGCTGGTAAAATAAAGAGTGTCCGTCCGTCCTTCTGTCCACACACATACAGGAAGTCAAACTCTTCACACGATTCCTTGGTTTACTCTCTGCATTGAAAAAATACATTTTTAAGACTTAAAATTCTTTTACTCTGTATTTTCTTCTTTTTCCACCTCTCAAAGCTTTTTTTATGTGCTTAAGGTCTCCAGGATAGTGTCCTGTGAAAGGCCCATTTTAGAGAGGGGTTCTATCATGAGATTAAAAAGAACCAAAACTGAGGGACATTCATGCCTCAGGGCTAAAGCACAGTGGCATTGTGGCCCTCCATCCTGGGCAGCCTTGTGTCCTGCACTGTCCCCATGGTAACGAGCAGTGGCCGGCTGTCCTCAGACATGCCTGTGCGGCCCAGGGTCATCGAAGTTGGCATGGGGGCCCCTCTCTGGTGGCCTGCAGAGGATGGTACAGAGGTGCCTTGCTGGGGTAGAGGGGGGTTGCTGTCCAGTGGCAGGCTTGGTTCCTGGTAGCCATATCCAATGTTCCCACAGGGGAATCTTCTCAGTCGGTACAGGGGGACTGGGGGCAAGGCTGTTGAATCTAGGAGCAGAGGTGACTGGGCAGCAGGAGGGGGTGGGGGAGGCAGCAGCGGCCTGCAGAGACCCTGCTGCTGCTGTTGATGGTGCAGCAGCTGTAGCTGGTGTTGCTGCTGCAGCTGATGCTGAAACTGCTTGTGCTGGTGCTGGAGACCCAGTGAGCCCGCCACTTCGGCCACTGTCCGGCCAACGTGCTCCTGCCCCTCGCCGGGCACCCTGCCCACGCTGCCCCCAGGCCCTCCCACCCCTCCCTGCCTCTGCTGCTGCTTCCTCTGCTGCTGCAGGAACCAGGAGCCGTAGGTGGGATTCCACAGACTGGTGTTTTTTCCACCGTGGGCGTCCTTCTCCTGTTGGTGACCCTGGGTGAAAGCCAGGTTAATGTGCCCCCCCTCTGAGCTTGGCTGGGCTGTAGCATGAGGTCCCTTGGCAGTGAGAGACGACGGAGCTGTAGTGGCGACTGAGTTAGTTGTCGTCACAGAGGTCTGCATTTGAGGCTGGTGAATGCAAGCCTGAGACGGAACAGATGCCTGCACTTTAGCCTGCGGTGGTGCCCCGGGTAAAGCTGTATGCTCCCCTCCTCTCCGGTCCTCTGCTGGGTAGGATGGGGGCTGCTGCTGCTGCAAAGGTTCTCCATCAGGCACCTGTGCATTCAGCAGAACCAGGGGTTCCTCGGGGTGCGTTGCAGCTTGCTCCTCCTCCTCAGGAATGGGCCCATACTCAATAGGCAGAGTCATGGTCACAACATCAGGGTCCTGAAATGAGTCGATAAAAATCCTGTTTAAATTGTTCATTTATTGGCAGTTTATACTATACAACATAGGGAGCTTGGCTTCATTAACATTCATCGAACTCTCAGATGGGTGATGCATGCAGAAACTCTGGCAGTGAATATTGGCATATGTTCCTAAAACTGAGTTAATGGGCTGAATTATTGAGATATTTTTGGCTGACGATCCATATTTAATATCAAGCGACTCTGTAACTGTGACAGTCACTGTGTTGCCAAAAATATTTGCTCATCTGGCTTCAAACACCCACCAATGGTAGCTATGATGGCTGCAAGCAACTCTTCTACGATGGGTTTCCACAAACATTAGAAGGGTTTGACCATTTTAGGCCATTCTTCAGCTCCTGTGTTGGACTGTTTCATTCCCAAGGTTTTTGGTTTTTCTAAGGTCAGAAATATCAAATTCTATTACTCCAAAGTCACCATCCATCTCTCAAGGACTTTGCTTTATGAAATAATGGGCGGTTTGAACAATAGGCCGACCTCAGTGTCTTTATGTGCTAAAGCTTTAGCAGTTCCTTCACTTGAATGAAGCGACCGTGACTTGTCCATCAGATTATCAGAGAGACAAATAATTTATCCCACCAGAAATCACCTCTTTACTGGATCTCACACTTTGCGTTACCATAGAAACCCATTCTATGAGGCTTCCAGATGTTCTGAAGGCCACATGATGTTTGGAGAGCTGTAGCTTTTGGTGAACTCTGCGCCTCAGCATCCACTATCCACAGTCTGTTATTTTACACAGCCTACCTGTTTGAGACTGAGTTGCTTTGGTTCTTAAACTCCTTACCCCTCACCATTATATTTCACAGCTGACTATGAAATATATAGTAGCAATAAAATTTCATGACTGAACTCATTGTGCAGACTGCCTCCTATCACAACACCAGCCGGGAACACACTGAGCTTTTACAAATGTTTGTAGAATTCCTCGGCACGCTGAGCCTGCTGAATTCTATACAGCTGTAGTCCTGGAAGTGATGAGTACATGATGAATCGATTGGAGTTTCATTAGAAATGGGGTTTTAGGAATTAAATTAACAGTTTCCTTACATGCAAAGGGAAACACTTTGAGTTTTTATTATTATTTATTACTAGAAATCTGAAAATTTTCTCTAATAATGATCTAAGAATAATTTTAGTAATAATCTTAGGAAAGACAGCTGATCTGACAGTAGTTCAGCAGACAGTCCTTGCCTCCCTTTACAAAGATAAACCACAAAAGGCATTTTTTAAGCAATGGCTGCTGTTTCCAATTGGAAATAAAGTGGAAGGAAAAGGTTCACAGGCAACAGTCCTGAAGCAGAGTTGACATCAGAACTGTTTTACCTGATCTAAGAAAAAAATAAACGAGTTAGCCTTTTCTTAAGGTGTTTAATGCACTCTCTTCAATGAAAGTAGGTTTAACATTTAATTTGGAAATCAAAAATCTATGGAAAGAGTAGTGAGCCTAAATCCAATTTGGCTGAGGTAGGTTTCCCGAAGGCAGTGGATTTGGAGCCATATAATCTGTTGTTGTTGTTCCACTGTTTTTGCCCACACTGCAAAAAGTATGTTAATTGCTTTAATAAACTCTATATTACTGTGTTTATCTGACCAGCAGCCCGCTGTTCAGTTATGCTTTATGCAGATAATGATCCAAGTGAAAATGAGAAATGTGGACATAACTACTGCAGATTTTATACTCCATGCTTTTCCTCTTCTATCTAATATTCTGTCCGATTCTAGGTGGGTGCGCAGATTGCAGGCCTACAGCTCCACACAATATGTAGAAGCAGAAAACACAGCTGTTCTCAACATTTCAAAGCCTCTTCCCGCCAACCAAGAGAGACGGTCATTTCTTTCTAAGGGTTTTTTTTTTTTTAAATAATATGTGGATTGTAGTGTTATTTATGGGCTAAATCATAAAAGACTTTTATATTTTTATAATTTCAAACCTATGAGCTATCACTAATCCAGCGGCATTAGACTTAGATGCAACCCTAGCTCTGATTAAGTGCTTAAATGACATAATTTTTTACTACCAGACATATCGGGCTTAAAGCAGGCTGTAAGAGGAATCAATTCTTGCTGACCTGTGTTTACCACATCAGAACTACATACTGATCTGCTTTGGTGAAGTAAGTCATGGCAAACGAGCCCCAACCAGTCACTGACTCCATATTTAGCACAGTAGGGGGATGTACTTTTTGTGATTAAAAACACAGTTTTCCATAAAAAAAAAAAAAAAGGAACAAAAATTTAGTTGAGGGTTTTTCTTGCCTGTATGTCAAATATATTTAAAGCTAATGGAAATAACAGCTTAAAAATGACGTAACACTGTTTTCAGTGTAAATTTTATTGAATAGATTTTCCAATCATATTTAGTTTTACTAACGTGTGCATGTATGAGGTGATCACATAAACCCATCAAACACACAAGGAGAAGCAGAAGAACAAAATATAGATTTTTGTCATGAGTAAGCTCATTTATCACAGCTAAGAACAGGTTTGCAAACTCTTTATTCTACTTTGTATAACCAATTGAATAATTGAATGATTTGCTTCACCTGTAAGCAGTAGTCAAGTCTCTCCAGAATAGTAGAGAAGTTCGGTCTATCTTCAGGCTGATGCTGCCAGCTCTGGGTCATAATCCGGTACCTAAAACATAGAGCAGGAATTACTTAATTAATCAACCCTTCTGTGGAGCTCCAGAGAACAGAAACTCTCTAGCTTCATTTATTCGGTTCATTTAACAAAACACACAGGAATAACAGGGATTGAAGGAAAAAACAGTTTCTATTTAATCTTTCCTTTATTTCCTTCAAAGGACCTGCTACAAAAAGCTACCATGGTCAGGTCAGATGAGTTCATTTAAAATAAGTCAATCATCGAAAGAGCTCGGAACTACTACTTAATAAGATTGTTTATAATACATATACATACAAATATTTTCTAATGAGAGTTCATCTACTAGTCAAACACAGAGTATCGTAGACCCCTAAATAAAGTGTAGTCCAATCGATTGCTGTCAGAGGACACCAGATGAACAAGTCGAATGGACGAAACTGGCAGGAAGGAACAAACTATTCAGGTCAGGGATGAGGTGAGATGTTTAAAGCGAGGTGACGTTACAAAAACATAGAAACTTTGTTCAGTCTGTGAACTAAATGTGAAAGAGGATGGACCAACTGAAAAGACAAGAAGTTGTTATTTTGGACAAGATGCGCATTAATATGAAAAGGAGCCAACAGTTTCTTAGTAACTCTGGAGGAGCAGAAGAGATCAACAGCTCAAGGGGAGGCCAAATAGCGGTGGAAAATAAGTTTGTAGGTGGTGCAGCTAAATAATCCTGGAAGGAAACCTGTGAAAGGCAGCTAAAGTCTTCAGGATGAGAATATTAAACATAAAGCGAGAGCTAAACAGTTTAGATTGAGGCACCTTTATGTGTTAGAATGGTCCAGTCAAAAAACAGAGCTAAACCTAAAAGCTTATCAGTGACCAGACCTGAACATTTATATTCACAGATTCCACTCAACATCCAAACCTTTCAGGTTTTCTTCTACTTCACAGTCCTTCAGAATGTCAGAAACAGGTGCTAAATGTGAAAAGTTCAGGGTATATAAATACTTTTATAATGTACAGGGGAGGGAAATTAAAGCAACTTACACTCTGGGTGCTGCAGTAAGTATGGAGGATGGCAGGATGGGCTAAACTAGTCTGCAAAGGTTTTAAAACTCAGGTCGAAATGGTATTTATATTAATTTTTAATTTATACCTCTCTCTCTATTTATGTATGTTATTGAATTGGAGTTTATATTTCTGTGTTTGATCCCTAAAAAAAGGTCCGTATCATGTATAAAGCCTAATGAAATGATGAAGAAGCAGCGTAATGGACTTACACTGGCCCAGGACAGTTTTTAGGCGGGTCCATTCTCCCACCATTGGTAACAAACTCCAAGACTTCCTGGTTGCTGCGACTTGGATACGGCATGTAGCCCAAAGAGAAGATCTCCCACAGCAGCACACCAAATGACCTGTGATGGCAGAAATGATTTACGCTTAAATTACAGACAGATCAAAACTTAAAGGATGAAAAACATCAGATATACAGGAGATGAGCTAAAGGCAAATTTAGTTACAATTGAGCATGAAACTCACCATGTGTCCGTTTTAGAAGTGAAGATGCCCTCCATGAAGGCCTCAGGTGGCATCCATTTCACTGGTAACATGGCTCGCCCACCCTTTCTGTAATAGCTCGCCCTGCACAAAGAAATATTTTGAAAGGAACATTCAGATTTTAGTTAAAACGGTGGCAGCCATGGCCTTTCTTTGTGGGATTTGGATCACCAGAAAGGAAATTCTACTGCCGGTGTTAGAATAAATCAACCACCACTGAAAGATTGGTTTAGTGACAAAATTAGTTATTGTTCAGATCTGCACAATAAGTGGATTGATAATTATTAAATACCTCAGCCAGTTACCACTTCAGTTTTAAAATTATTCAACCCACTGAATAAAACCAGGCATGTTCTCCACAAACTAATCAACCGATTTTATTTACTGCTTAAGATTAAACACCACAAACACCAGACTGTCGATACTGATAATGTTTCCTGGATAATGTGTTAGGCATGTTAATGTAGAGGCATCTAAAAGTTGCACGAACCTCAAGGACTAGAGTTTGAGACCACTGGCCTGCATCAAGAGATTAACCACTAAAGACCCCAAACCACCAGTAAACCAGGGAAAGAGAGATAGGAATTTGGGATTATGGGAGAGTGGCATGTCTGGAGTGAAAGGAATAACTAGAATGAAGCATGGTGGTGGCTTAGTAATGCTCTTGTCTAATCTGCCCTTTCTAGCAATGAAAATAGCCTGCTGTCTGTGAGGAAGCTGAAGTTTAGCTATCTAGAAATACTAGATTGGCCATCAGTGCTGCCTGAATAATTCTCCTGAAAGCCGGCATCATATAAACCCCAAAATATCAATTAGCTGGAAGGATTTGGTCATGAGATAAAGGCTAAGATCCCTCAGGAATGTTGGATATAATTAATGACAACAAAATGCTGCTCTGTTATTTAGTAAAATGCTTATCACGGATGAGTTAAAAAGGTTTAACGTCAATTAAGTAATTTAAAAGTGATGTTCTTTGTTAATTTCATCTGTAGTAATTTGAGTAACACCACCACTAGTCATTAAAGTTTTAACAGATTGTATTTTCTATGTTTTGTCAAAAACCTAATTTATGACCCTGATTAAAAAAAGTCAGTTTATCTCCCCGCGAGCCGCTTCTAATTCATCGCACGGCTGAAGAAATGATCTGATCAAGGCTATATCTGATTTTTGATGCTTATCGAGGTCTCCGCCTGCTTTATAGCGCAGAGCGAGCACAGATGTGAGGGGCTGCCACTCCGTGCCCAAGTAAAAAAATAAATAAAAGGGAACGCCTGAGGATTTATGGTCTGTAGTGTCGCAGCTGGCTTTGTTTGGCATCTTTTGCTTTTGCAGAGCAGTAAATCAATTTGGCATTTAATTTTGCCATAAAAATGTCAATTTGCTCCCCAAACACTGCTCCATAAACACAGAAAAGCTCTTGATGAGAAACGAGACAACGAGGGCTGGGCGTCTGCCAGCTGTAGTCTATGAGATTTTGGATGGGTAAAGGAGCTGCAGGAGCATTTTCATCCTGGGGAAAAGTAAAGCTCTGCCATTACATCTCACAGCTGCCCACAACTGATTTGTTATTACAGCAGGAAGCTCCCAGGTGTTAACGTGACGCAACGTGAGCTAAGAACTCAGCTGGATGAAACTTTTAAAGGAGGAAAAAAAACTTTATTCATGAAATGATTAAGTGAGAAGCAATAGAAGCTAGAATAAATCCTCTGAGAAGCTAATGTGGACATCAGATTTCATGTCCCATTATTGATTAAAGCAGTTCAAGTTCAACTTTGAATTTATTCTGCATTCAATTTGATGCACACAGTTCAAAATATACACACAGCCTAAAGTATATCAATATAAGACCATTAATAACTTTCTTGTTTGATATTTTTTGCAGAATTGGTAAAATCTATTTAAAATCAGTTAAAAAACGTCTTGCTCTCAAGAAGAAAGCAAGATGGCTACAACCAGTATTCGAGTTGAGGAGGATGGCATCCCTCTTCTTAAAAATATCTTAAAAATCACCCCCCCTTCTAAAATGACCCTCCCCCCATACCATCCTCTGTTTATTACTGAATGTTTAAAATGTCTACTATATATTCAATTTAATTTATCCTATATCATTACTTTTAGGTATGGCAAATTATTATGCACCTTCATTTTATGATGTCTGGCTTTAAATGTTTATTTTGCTGAAAGTAGCTAAAAAGTAATGAGTAATTTATTACTTTACACAGATGGTAATAATGCAAAGAAACTAACAAGGGTAACTTGTTATATGAAATATAAAATAGAATAGAAAATCCCTTTATTGTCGCACAACGTGGAAACTCTGATGTTTACAGCAGCAAAAAGATTATAGAAAAAATGGTCACACAAATATGCACCTTAAAAAATGTAAAAGAATAACATAATATTGAAGAGTTTACAGTACGTAAGTAAGTGTTTTAACAATGTAAAAAAAAAAAACTGTGCACCTGGAGGATAAATAACCAATATACAGCTATGGACATTTTATTTATGGACAAATATATTAAATTTTGGTGGTATTTTGCTCATCACTGTATGTAGACTGATTACTGACAGACTGATGCTTTAAAGGGCAGATTGTTCCAACATTTATTCAGAAGTCTCGGCCGTCGGCACAGCTTTACCAACTTTAGGATTAACCCAAAGACCTTCTCTCTACTCCCATCTACCATCCAGCAACTGTCAAATAAAGACCACCATTGCAGAAAACAGTGTTAAACGTTACAATTTGATACAGAAACATCCTAATATAAAAATGTATATTTGCTTCAAGATGCTTATCTTAAAAAATTACTTTTTATCTGACAACAATGCTGAATTTACCAAACAGGGCCGTAAACATATGAATAATGTATAATCGAAGGCTCGTGTGTGAGCACATGGCATTTAAAAATGAATAAAAATCTTATGATTAACATGGTTGGATTCTTGGGGGTTCAGGTCTAAACGAGAGTCAAAGCTGTTTTCACCTCAGGAAAAACACTTTGCTGGATGCGTTGAAAAATCACACATCTAATTAAATCCAAATGTTAAACTCAGTGTTTGCAGGGGGCTTAATAAGACATGCAGTATTCATGCAATATGTTCAATCTGAAGCTGAGCAACGGCCCTGGAAATTAAATAAAAACAGTTTCATTTGTATCCAACCTGCTTTTAGTCCATAGTGACCCTAACCTGGCTTCATTACAATAGCATGCTTAGAATTTAAAGTTAACTGTTGGTCTTCAGAAGATCAATAAGAAGAAATAAGTGTAGATGACATGAAGTCTGCTAATAGAGTAAAAAAGGGAAGCACACAGTTATACCATCAGCTGTGGAGAATCACCCAATCAAGCAGAGAAGACAATCACTAACAGATTCTGTTTGCTTGACAGAGTATCTGAAAGCTCCTTCTGGGCACTTATTCACCCAGCTCCTTAATCTTTCACTTATAGTAAAATGTCCCCGACAGTGATGAGAAATGGTTCAAAGCAGCATGTTTAGCCTCACAACTACAGAACGGGAAGCAGCTACCATCTTGTTTTCATGTCTCTTTGTGCTCCTCTAATTTCAGCGTCCATCGGTATAAAAGAATAACAAAGAAGCTTCAAACAAACACATACAGTCATCCCGATATGTTAATGTGGCCTTTTCAATGTCTTCTTTTAGAAGAAGAGTGAAAATAACAAGGTTGCTGCTGAACATCGATCTCTGCAGCTTATTGCTTTATCTGTTCTAGAGAACGGTTATATGTTTTGATGGAGGCTGTTTCACTGAGCTTGAGAGCCTGTTCACTATCGACAGAGTTAAAAAGTGAGCAGCAGATTAAGGTGGATTAAATATAGTCTCAGGCAACCTAAAGTTCAACCAGAAGCATTTTATACTTGTGTGTTACTGTTGGTGTAACTCTGAAGCTGGAGGATAAAGATGCATTTGGCTTAAAACGCTGTGGGAGGTAAAGGCAGGCTGGACAGAAATGATAAGGTGGCAAACACCTGTAGCTCTAAAACTCCAGCCTGCTTCTCTGCCGTCAGATAATGATGTACATGATCAACACCTACATGCTTGTCAAAAGGAAAACAAACCCTGTTTACATTCTAATGTTTTTTTCTGAGAGTTGTGAACCATCTAGTCTTTATATGATTTAAATCTTGCGTCAAACATCAAAAAGCTAACCAACAGAACCAAGTGTTTGCCTTAAAATGGAAAAAGTGAGAAGGAAATAATTAGGCACATCCCTTTAAAACAGCTGCCTGTAAAACCGTCTTTCCAGTCAATTGTATTTTCTCTGTAATTGTTTTGGAGGATCTTTGACCCTCTTCTCTTCCTCCAATATAGCTTCATCACTTTCATGTCTCTCAGTTGACCAGAATCTACTCAAACACTCAAATAGTTCAAGGTTTATGACTGCAGGGTGCACAGGCCATGCAACTACTAATGAAATCTAAACCATCATCCTTCCACCTCCGTACTTAAGGTTCTGTGCTAATATACCGTGTTTGGGTTCCTCTCCATCAGACTTTACAACGTTGTTGGCTTTACAACATGTTGACGGTTCATTTCCTCTAAAAGATGAATTTCTGTTACTCATCACTGCGTTTATATCTGTAACATCCTGCAGGGAGCTTTACGCTGGTCCAAATTCCTGTTTTATCTCTCTGTGTAGGTCCTCTGTTGACTGTTGCATATTGCTGCAGACAGAGTTTGCAGGCCGCATCCTGACGGGTTCTAAATTGGGGGAGAACTAGAGCCTGAGTAACTAATTAATTACCAAAGATTTCTGTTTCGCATTACTCTGAGAACTCTCTCTTATTATAACAGCACCGGGTTCAGAGAAACACAACTAAATATTCATACCTAAAATCTTATATAATCTAATGGGAGGCTGCTTGATGGTTTATTAAAGTAAATCTGAAATTTTAATTCACAAATCCTAGATGAAAGGTCACATCTGAGGTTGAGTCAGCTTGTTTGCAGAGTTTGTATTTTGCATTGGTGCCAGTACACCCATGCCTCCATCTCTCAGTGTGCTACTTGTCCCCAGCCATTACCTAGGAAACAGTTTACTGTGTCTCCTGGCAGAAAGCTGTAGGACCACATCACCAATTGGCTAAAAATAATAATATCACAGTTAATTTGTCCAAAATGATCAAATCAAGGATCCTTAAGGTGTTAGAGACACCAGGAAGATGACCTGAACCTGGACTCATCAGTAATTGCACCAAGCCCTCTTAATGCCTCTCCTCAGGCTTGCTGTATTTGCTTTATTTGATAGAAAGGTGACTTCTCCTTAAGAAGATTTAGAAATTGGACGTTAATGCGCCGACAGATTCCCTCTGCACACATTTCAGGAACTCCCTGCTGCTTTCGGCTTTCATCTAAACTTCATCATGTAAAGTTGTTTGTTTCAATTTCAGAATAATTAGATGCTGTTAGACGACAGAGGAGCTGATGGGATGGGTGGGATGAAAAACACTACTGAGCATTAACAAGTAAATGTTTACTAGAGAGAAAATCCACACTAAGAAAAACTTAGATGCTGTTTATTAGATTTAGGTTTTTTAATTCCAGTAAACTTCACTGGGGTTATTAGTAATAAAATGATCACATACACATTAAACAGTGTTAGAATAAGACACATTTTATACTAATTGTTAATTAGAAACCATTTAATGAATGTAGATATGTTGTTTTGCACCACTCACACAACAACACAGTATCTAATGTCAATAATAAAACCAGTGGTGTGTCGACACATCACAGAAGGGTCTTACTGTCCTTATTCTAAAAGTGCTATGTTACTTGTATTTAGCGGTTTAACAGTTTCTGTGAATGCATTTCACAACTGGAGCAAAACTAGCAATGAGCAAGAGTTGGAAATAAATCATGCTGAGTTCAGGGAAGAAATTACCTAAATGTTTTTTTTTTCTCGTAGATGTCAGTTTTTTTCAACAGAAAACAGCAGGTTTATTACCTCAGTAAATGTATTTCTAATCTTTCATTGACATGAAAGTCACATCTGATGCAGCTCAGACTCAAATAATCTAAATATCTAAAGAAATTAAATCAAAGAAAACCAGCTTAGACATTAAAATACTAGAAATCCTGAATGTCATGCAAGAAGGATGTTTGGACTGGTTAAAGCAAATAGTTATATTATGACTTATAACATATCCATGTTGGACACATGCTGAAGAGAGCGCAGTTACACCCACAGTTACTGTAGGTGAGCCCCAACCAGCAGTGGAAAGAACATTATTTTGCAGTAAACCAGCAAAGATTCAAAGTTTCTTGCAAGGTTTCTGACTGAATCCAACAAAATCTGAAACTTGTCCAAGATCCAATGACCAATCACAGAGTGGGTCAGAAGGACTTGCAGCTAGCAGGTACAGTTTACCCATGAAAAGAGCCACCATTGATCAGACTCCACTGCTGAAGGAGAAGCATTGAAGCTTACTGAAAGTGAGCCTTGAATAAATTACAAGGAGGATAGACCGTTCAGGTAAGACAAAGATTAAAATGTGCTTTTTGGAGGAAGACAGCAAACCACAACACCTAAAAACACATCAATCTCATTCCACTCTGAAACACCTAAAATTTACTTGGGTTGCTAGGGACAACCAGGAGGCCCAGTATGTCTACCGAATTTTTTTTTTTTGATGTGGTAGGTACTTAGTTTTTATTCTTTATTAGAAGTTTTCTGTTTAATCTGAGGGAAAAATTGGAATCGTTCTGCTGTAGATAACAGTGTTGGAAATGTACCTGTAAATGTCCCGAGCCATCCCGAAGTCTCCGATCTTGGCCACACGTCCCGGTCCTTTGCAGGTCAAAAGACAGTTCCGAGCTGCAATGTCCCTGAAAGCAAAAAAAAAAGAGCATCATTAGATCGCTGCATGCACCCACATTACTGGATGGAACAACTGGGGATGCAGTGAGCAGAGGAGAGAGCCCTGCTGAGCATCAGCACAGCTTGAATTATGCCTCATATCTTCTGTAGTTTAGCAGTTCTTTTCATGCATTTATATTTTAAAAAACAAAGCCTGGTGTATGAAACCCCCAGTTAGTCCCCTGTTGGATCTGAACTTTAGTCTCGCCCTGAGCATGCTGCCATTTTGCAGCTTCTGGTTATAAATGCTGCAGAGTCATGCAGGGAGAAGCAGCTTAGAGAGGGAGTCGCTTATTTGCACAGCACAGAGTGAATCTTTAAGGAGAGTACTCGCAGAGCCCACACACACTGCAGTTTACTCCTCCAGGCACCTAACCGTCTTTAAGTTTTAAGGAGTGATGCAGTGAGCATACAGAGCAGTGGCAAATAAGTTACCATGGCGACATCGTGTGACACCCGGTTGAGAGCGAATCATGAGACAGGAAGGGAAAGAAACGGAATAAATCGCAGTGATGGACGCCACAGCAGAAAGAAACATTGGAGTCTGATTCTGTTAGATGAGAAATGACACAATGAGGATAAAGTTCTGGTTCAGCCTGATGTGAACAGATGGCTTCTTAAAACAGAGACTCCCACTTCAGGGTGTCAGAAAGGTCTCAAACTATTCAGCTTGTGGTTCTTCAAGACGAAGAATCTGACCGTAAGCGATTCATCAAAAAACAAGAAGTGATTCAAAGGCATCAATTTGTTCTTCAGCTTCTTGTTCAGAAACTCCGCTATTGAAACAACTCTGCATCTTGTTCATCTCTCTACACATCTTTGCTATTCAGCAGAAAGCTGTCTGACGCAAAACACTATTTTGGTGTTTCTCAGGTAGCTGAACCCCTCCGGGGGTTTTAATCAAAGTCTCTTTCTCTAAAACTCTTAGCTCCATGCCTGAATAGAACCTGACGGTTCCTTGACATTTTATCACACTTAATGTTTAAGAGTAGAAATGGTAAATTTGCTTGTTTCTGTAAATAAAAAACAAATGCTGTCATTTTTCAAGGACAAGGCTTCTACTGGTAATTACATCGAAATATTGAAATATGATTTGCGTCAATAAATAACTTTTTTTTTTTACCTTCAAGCTAAACTGTGAATAATTATCTTAAAACGAAACATAGAAAAAGAACACAAACATATCCAACCTTTGCTATATTGATGATGGAGAACACAAAGAATTCAGATCTGAAATCTCTACTATGGACCAAATTTGACAAACATTGAAGAAAGAAAAGCTTTGATCCATATTTTGATTCTCTAGCTCTTTCTTGAAGCCATATGCCTTCACCTAAATTTCAAATCTTACTCTGATTTATCACATTGACTGTTTTTTTTTTTTGCTTTATACAAGGCCTGTTATGCTGCATGGTTTGTGTCAGTTCCTGTAACTATACCTACTGCATTACCTCAGATGTTTGAAAATACATAAAGAAGAGACAAATAAGGCAAGGTGTTTAAATGACCGAATGCAGTCACTCAAATCAAACTGATGAATCCATTCAAACCTTATATATAACCTCTGGAAAGGGCCATCGAGGGAGTGAGGGGCTATATCTACACCTGAGTAGTCCTCCTATAATGATCAAGGAGAATGGAATGGAAATGTGTTGCTTGGAGGCGAGTAGGAGTTTTAAAATGCAGCAGCTGCTGCCACAAACTCATGTCTGTCAGGTTAGGGCAGAGTTTTACATAAACATATTCAGCTGACTTTAACAGTATATTTGTGATTTTAAAATCTTTTCCTCTGCATATCTTACAGAACATTTTGTTGTTATATCAATTTCACACAAGTGAGGTTACTGTAAACCTTCTGTTAAATCGGCTTTTCCTTCCTGTGAGTGAGAAGCTGGTATTAAATGAAAAAAAAAAGCTAAATAAACTAGCCCTCCATGATCCATTGGTCATTTAGAGGATAGAAATGGGAAAACAAACATAAAAGCTAGATTAAGTTGTTTTCAGACAGCATTAACCCTGTGAGTTACCTCGTAGAAGCTCAGCTCAGCTCAGGATTCAAGCCTTTAATCCACCTGAAAAACAAGCCCTGTTCATTCAGAGCTCTTTGCTCAACCTCGAGTAAACACACCTTCATAAAACTGCAATAAGCCTCAAGGACAGAAGTTGGGGCAATTTTAATACAGCTTTGAAGGGAGAAGATTGGGTTGTGCAGAATATTTAAAGAGTCAGCCATTAGATGGATTGATATAGCTTCACTGGGCCACGCTGAGCCAAACAAGGTTTAATAGGCTCAGTTTGTCAGTGGATAATGTTTAAAAGTCCAAAAGAAGATCCTAATACATCACCTCAATAAAAACGTAGAACCAGCATTGACCTTTACTCGTTTTAGATATGCAGAGGGGGATTTTCAAGTGGAACTTTTTTTAGAACTTCTTCACATGTGTCCTCTTATCTTTTACAGAGCAGTTACTGCAGATCTGCTCCTCCGACTCGTGGGTCAGATATAGACCTTAAAAACACAAGCCGGCTGCCCCATCTGGCTGCTCTCTCTCTAAACTCCTTACTGGTCATTTATCTGATCATACAGAAGGCACGATGCGTACAGAGTCCATATGTTGCTGTAAAACGGATGCAGTTGAGTCTGAATCTATATAACTTGGTGAATGAGCACAACCTTCTATGCCTAAGTCTGAACCACGATCTATAAGTTCTGTGGTTCTCTATTCATAGCAAGCAGGTATAATCTGTTGAAGTACCTGTGTATAAACTGGTTCTCCTCCAGATACTGGCAGCCCTTAGCTATGTCTCTGGCCACGTTGAGAAGGTCTATCATGGTCAAACTGGACGGCTGGTCCTAAAACATCAGATGGGAGGCAGAAAAAGGAAAAGAATAAAGAGAACTTTAGATGGACATTAAATACAAAATGACCTTTTTTCTTTCTGGGTAGAAAATAAATGAGAAGCAAGCAGTTGGAATGTTAATCAATACTAGAGCAGGCATCAGGGCATCATGGTGAGAAAATTGCAGGACTTCATTCAGTGTCAGCTGCCTTGAGCGAGAAATATCAACGTTGATTCCCTGCATTACTGATCTGCAGGATGCGTCTTATCCAATGCCTGGAACCACATCAGCTGACTGTAAATGTGAAAAGGGGAAGCAGCTCGACCTGGCAGGGTTTCAGTGTTTCCACACAAAGACTGAGAATAAAAATAAATGGTAGTGGTATCTGGGCCATGCCTGTACATGTCCATCCAAGCTTAAAGCAGAAGATGTCGACAGAAAGCCTGCCTTAAAAAAAAAAAAAAAGCTGTTCTCTGATGTGGGATTTCATTTCTAAGACTGTTTGCCACCTGTAAACCACCAAAGACGAGACGCAGTTTGCATCTGGCTGCATTTAGCAGCCATGCTGTTAGAGTTTCAAGAGTCCCTGAGGGGACTTCAGCAAGTGGATGAATGGTGATGGCGTCTGATGCGTTTACCATAACTTTAATGTCATTGCTGAGAGAAAAAAAGTTGTTTAGGTAAAAGAAGGTACGGTATAACGGTGTATCTTACCAGCCGGGGTCTGGTCTCCCTCAGGAAACTCTTGAGGTCTCCTCCAGTCATCAGCTCCAGCAGGATGAACCGGGGCATGGCCTGCAGACTCACTCCGACGCAGCGCACAATGTTCTGGTGGTTGAATTTACTGGAAAACAGAGGTCATGTGAAGGAAACATATTGTGCTCATATAGTGCTAAATGTAGTGCTTAATGCACAGGGTGGGGGGTTGAGTGTGTTTTGTAGTTACCTGATAATCAAAGCCTCCATCAGGAAGTCCAGCTCATCTTGCTCAGAGCAAACCTCAGGAAGCGTCTGGAGTGAATAAAATTATTTTGCAATTAAAATCCTTGCACAGAACTAAATACTTTGTGTTATTATTGAGGCTTTTCTCTGTGATACTTTAAATAAGGTTCTATTTTCCCTTATACAGCCTCTAAGCTGAACCTCTATATTAAATACCTCACATTTTTGCTTTTAAACTGTTGTTTAACCAGATCATCTGGATTTGGACTGACCTTTACAGCCACCTGCAGTGGGCTCGGTTCACCTGGTATTCCTACTGCCAGACCTTCATAGACCTCCCCAAATGCACCATGACCCAGACCCCTGCAAAGAAACACACAGTCCTGTCACATATGCTTACAACAGTTTGTGTGACATCGGCATAAAAGATTACAACTTATGGCTGAATGTGCAGTGAAAAATTTGTGTCCCTTCAATTGTATAATGCTGGAAAAATTAGAAAAATAGAAACAGAACTGAAGCAATAAAGTCCATCCATCCATCCATCCATCCATCCATCCATCCATCCATCCATCCATCCATCCATCCATCCATCCATCCATCCATCCATCCATCCATCCATCCATCCACCCTTTTATTTAGAAACATTTTGCAGGAGAATGAAGAAAATTATCTATCTGAAGGGAGATTTTCTCATGTGGGATTCATGAGACATTAATCTCATTCTAGGACGATCCTCCATCAAAGGACTCTTTGTTCATTGTAGCCTATGATCGACTTCTCAGTTAATTTAAATCATATTAAGACATTAGGAGCCCTTTCTACATGAGAAAATAAACTGATAGAGAAAAGTTTTGCTTAATTAAATGTTAAAAGTCCCAAACTACTATCACAAAAAAGTCTTTAATGAAGGGAGGGGGGCTGGGGGTGACCTTCAGCCTGTGGGGGGAACTGATAGGGGAGGGGGGAGTCTAGTTCCACTCCATAGGGAATTTCTCACCTAGTGAGGGAAATGTTGCGCCGTGGCACCTCCTTCAAGTCGCTAACTGTTGCCGTCTTCCCTGCGAAGCAGTAGTTGGGGTTGTAGTCCGTCATGATGGTGGAGGCTCGCAGCTTGCTGAGTTTACAGTCTGGACTCTGCAGCTCCAGCTGAATGGACTGCAGCTCCGTGTGTTTACGCCTGTACACTGGTGGGAGACAAATGAAAGAGTTTGATTCCCCTACTGAGGTATTCACAGTTTAGAAGGCAAACAAAACCCTGAAACCGATCCTCTTGGAGAAAATTATTGCTTGCGGCTACACTGTGCTGGCTGGAATGCTTTTAAGGATGTTATTTCCCTAAAGAGCAACGTTTCAAGAACAAGGACTGTGAAATTAAATTCTGTTTCTTTTTTTAGTTATTGAGGTTTCCCTGCAAGATGATAGAAACTGTTTCAGCATTAAACCACCTATTTGAATCTGGTTCTGAAATATGAACCGTATAACATACAAAGACTTCCTCAGACCATCTGTCTAAATATTACATAAAACTGTCTGATCTGGACCCAACACACTGAATCTGACAGTTTTTAGTCCAGAAAGCCTCAAAGAGGCTGAGATATTACTTGTCTGATGAATCCTAAGTGTTTGTTTTTTGAGTTGTTTATTTACAAACTACTGCCTACTGTCTAATCCACAAGTGCTGTCAGCTGCATTCTATGCAGCTATCCCTCACATAGTCTGTCCTTGTTCAAATGCACCTCCTTGACTCATGTGAGAGTGGAAGTCTAAGTGTGGGAGTGGGCTTGAATGGTCCAGTGTCTGCATATGTCTGGCTGTTATTGCCTAACAGCAGCCTGTTTAACGCCCTTCCCTACTGGGAAAACAGAACTTTGTTTTTTGTTGTTTTCAGAAATCTGCTAAGGGCTGAAGGAGGAACCAACAGTGACTTTTAAGTGAGAAACTATATAAATGTTTAATTTTAACATCTGGGAGACTGAAGAAGTGGAGCCACCTCAGATTCCAAACTAGCTCCAGTTCTTGATTAGCAACAGCCACGTTTCTTCTCTACTGCTATATAACAAAAGATGTGGAGTTGGGATTGGAAATTCCACTTTAGAAACGCAATTTTAATTTGCAATGTCTCCTGAATTATCAGTCAATTCATGGTCAGTACTAAACATCCTGAGGAAGTCGGCACTAATAATTAAAAACTTTTTAGTGTGGAAACACCTTGGATTCTAACACACAATGAAGGATAGACAATACATGATGGGCCAAATTAATTACCTGGTGAAAAGTATAAAAAATATACTGAATAACCTGAGATTTACATTTCAAATTATCTATGATTACAGAATCCCACCTTAATACTTAATTTATAGAATACGTAAAGCCTAATAAAAATATAAATACATGTGGGGTATTTCATCAGCTGTAAGAACAGATTAGATTTGTTAAATTAGTTTATCAAATATCTATTACACATACTTTAAATTCTACAATAAAACAAAGGCACTACGTTGATAGTTCACATTTAAAGTAACTAAATATTCAACAAAAATGTGTATTATTTTTCAGTCAATAAGCATTTGAAGAATTTGGCAAATGTTCAGAAAGTCTGGGAAACTCTTTTTAAAATCATTTTAAATGCTAAAAGAAAAATGGAAATCAGAGTTATTCGAAACTCATTTGGAAATGTATTATTGAGGCATAACTATGTTATGTGTAAAACGAGAAGTCAGATTAACTCCCGGACAAGATCATTGAAGCTTGAACTCTTAACTAAACATCAGTTTCCTCAAGTAATCAAGTAAAATCCAACAATAGCTGCAGGGATAAAGTGTTTATTGGAACCTCTGACAGTCACACACCAATAGCGTTGTTTGATATCAATCTTAAAAAAATGTTGGAACTGATGCATAAACCACAGGAAATACATCTGGAATTCAGTTAATTATTCCCAGATCCAAGTCAAAACCTCGTAGGTAAACAGAGAGAGCATTACCGTAACATCTCACGGTTTGTCAGTACGTACTTATCATGACTCCAGAAACAACCAGCAGCAGGGCGGCGATGAGTGCTGACGTGCCCACAGACAGACCCAAGGCCAGGTGGGAAAGAGACGGCTGTGGAGACAGCGGGGACGCCTCTGAGAAAGGACAGGAGACAACAGTGTCATACGCTTGTAATCTTCCTCTGAGGAGCATCAGCATTCGGTGAGCTATACACGTCTCCAGCGTAATTAATGATGTGAAAGTGATGACACAACAGAGCAAAGCAGCGATGGATGGTGCATGTAAAAAGGTATTTCTAATTTCTGTTGTCTGAACAAATCTCCAAACCCAAACAGACCATACAGAGCCAGTGCCTTTTAATGCCCCTAATGCAAGCAGATCAGGGCACGCAGAACTATTGTTATGATGCTAATAGGCCTGGCATTGTGTTTCTGATTTATAAAATGACACTCAGCCATGCTAATTACTTTCTGATTGACATGTATTCTTTACTGAGATTACAAATTATGTTTGAAGAAGCAAATCCATCTTCACCGGTGTTTGTCTACATCCCTCATTCCCAGTTTAACCGGTGCAGTTTAACCAATGTGGTATTTAGCTTCTGCTGCTCCTGATGTGGGTAGCTTTAAGATCTATGCATGGAATTAGATCACAAAGCATATTTCATTTCCAATTCACAATCTTACTACCTCAGAATCCAGAAGAGACCTCAGATTTTAAAACTCATAACATAAAGGGCTCTTCTGGGAGAGCAGAATAAAAGCAGTCTAATTGTTCTATAGTTAGCTTATAGAATTTATTAATTATCATGGAGGATTAAAGGCTTATTAAATGAAAAAAGTCCCTAGACAGAGAGTCAATAAACCCGAGTCCCAGTGGGCTTCATTCTATTTGTAAAGACAGTCTGTTAAAAGTACAATCAGCCAAACTCATTTCCATTTGTTTCTGTGAAAGGATGAAAATTAGGATAAATTTCTGCGATGGATGGAGCGTCTGACCTGAGGCGTTAATACAGGACACTCCGTCTTTGGCCAGGACGAGGTCTTCGTCGCAGTAACAGATGATGCCATCGCTGTTCTCATGGCATTCACCGCTTTTACAGTGGCTGCAGTTCTGAACAGGGCTAATGATGACTTCTCCATCTCCCTCCATGGCTGCAGGTGTATAAAGACAGAGAAGGAAAACGTCTCTAAATATCAAAGTTGAAAGATCTGTAAACCATCCATATGTAGAAAACATCTGGTCCACTTCATGATTTAACAGCTGCCAACATTTCCAGTAATCATTTCTATAAAATGATCAAACTATTAACTTTAATATCGTTGCAATGTTTATTCAGATCATTAAGGTTTGCAGACTTATGTTTCAGTACAGCTTTCTTAAGCTCTCCTTATTGCACTTCATTTGTTTTCAGGTCATTACATATACTTGGCCTTATCTCTTCTCTTTTTCAGCCACTCTGTAGATCTGCCATTGTGCTTTTAACCAAGAGTCCAGATATGGATAGAAATGGCTAATTAACTTGGGCTGTAAATGTTAAAGAGAATGTAAAGACCCAGGCGCCCGGCGTTCAGGAGGAAGTCTATCACCCACAATGCCTTAGATTAGAACATCTTAATGCATATGCATGGTTTCAACTCATCCATACCTCCACTTATTAGTTGTGCTGCCATCTTGGAGGAGGTACAAAAACCAACGTTAAAATGCAGACCCCCTGTACATGCTGATTTTTTTGTCTTTTTTTCCCAAGACAAACACTCTTTATTACACTTAAGGAACAAAACAAACTGACCTGTGTCTGTTTTCACATGGTGGTGTCGTTCTTGAAAATATGTTCATTTCGGCACAAAAGAATGGCTCAGTTTCTCTCTCCATTCATCCTAGCTACTGCTGTATGAAACTGTTAACGAGTCTTTTTAAACGGTTTTAACTCAAAGTGCTGTATTGCTGTTATACAAGAGTTAGAGCTGCTAAAACTGCTCTATGTTGTTTTACAGATGTTAGTATGTTAAATTACTTTTAAATTGTAGAGCTGCTTACATTTTCTATGCTTTAGATGCAGTGGCGATTGAAGCATCTTCTACTCTGTCTTGTTTCACTAGAGAATGCTCTACTCTACAGAGGATGATCCCGTGTATGGAAAACGTCTCCAAATCAACTCCCCTCTGCCCCCGAGCTTGATAGGAAGGAGGTGTGTGTGTTGATGCTCCGTTTCTCTTGCCATGAATTTAGGCTCCATCTTATACTTTATGAAGTGCTGCTTCTTTCAGTTGCATCCTAGCATCTGAAAGAATGCATCCTTTATCTAGATTGATTACAAAGTATATTCTTACTTCAGGCGACACCAGAAAGAGATGTGGACTCGAGTCACAAGACTTGGACTCAAATCAGACTTGAGTCATGAATTTGCTTTAGACTTTAGAAGTTTCACATCAATAACTTGTGGCTTCACTTGGACTTGATCCTTCTGACTTGACTAGACTTGCTCCTTTCCACAAAATCCACACATTAAAAAGAACGTAAACAGAGCGCTCTGCATCTATCATTGTGTGTACGGGAGCATCCAACATCCAATGAAATTAGATCTATGTCGTTTTGATCCGACAGCATCCATCCAATCAAACTGCAGGACAACCAGTGAAGATGAAGCATCAAACAACGCGACGCTTAGGGAGAAAATTATAAATCTCCTGCTGTTAGCTTACGGAGTACGGTCCACCAACTCTGCCCTGCTGTGACTCACTAGACGTGAGGCTTACTTATGATTTTTACAACACCCTGACTTAGTCCCACCTCTGCTTCCAGATATAACATGCATTCTTTATTCTCCTTCAATGAACTTTAACCTTTTTGATATAAATGGGTTTTATATTTTATGTTCTTTGACAATCATACAAGTTTAGTTTTACAAATTAAGCACTCTTATTACCTAAGCACTCTCATCCAAGTTTCTGTTTCCTTGAGAGCATGATATAATTTGTTTTTGTACTCACGAGCTGTCGGTACCATGCTCTGACCATGATGTAACTTGTTTTTGGTTTTGGCTGTCCACGAGCACTGGGTGGGTTCAGAGGATGCCGGAAACATATTTTGGTTTCTGTAATCATGCGCTCCAGTCATGAGAGGGAGCAATCATTTTCCTGATTGGGCAAAAGATTTTCCTTCGAAGTTTGGCATAGATGATGGGTGGAGGTTGACACTGGCAGATTCTGCTAGGGTTGCGTACGAACGCCTAGCTGCGCGGTTTGCTGCAGTGCCGGGGTCGACTGGCTCTACTTTGTGTCACGGTAAGGTGGATAATATAATTTGTATTGGAGCAATATAATTTGCATTCAGCACCGTGCCTTGATTGATGTGCTTGCTTTGCTGTTTTCTGTGGCGGAATAAAACAACACATTTTACTCTAGCAGAAACAGTGTGTGTGTGTATTTGTTTGTCATCTTTATTACCGACTCATCCCGATCCTGCCTAAATTTCATAATACACTTTTATATGCAAAGGTTGAATTGATGTTTGTCCCTAATATCAGAATTTCATGTTTTTGCTTTTTATTTTGTTTGTCTTTGATGTTCCATGAAGTACTTTCAATCGCCTTAGGTACAGATGGTGGAACAGTATATAAATTATATAGATTTTGTTTCATTTGTGGTCATATTAAGGCTATGACATGGCCCAACTTTAGGTGAACATGCTGGGACATCTTGTCCTGGGTATATTGGTAGAAAATCTGTTGGAAAAAAATGAACTTTAAAGTATAATCAACTTTCTTTTGCACTAATTTAATGCTACCTGGAAAAAGATCACAGCTTCATGTAAACCTGTTTTGTTCTGCAACATTTGTCTTAAAACATTCCAAGTGCTGTCCTCCTGGGGTTGAAAAGAGGCTACTGCAATGTTCCCATTGGTTCACATGGTGCATCGTAGCTGTGAGTTCAGGTATCAAACAGATTCACTCAGACGCAAGCTTGGTTTCGAGTCATCCTGTCCTCCACTGCCTCACCAGCTTCAGGCATTGCTGAGTCACTGTCTGGAGCCAGTGGCTACAAGTGATAAGATGCTGGCCCTCATGGACCCACAAAGCATCCCTCAATCTCTGGTGACGTCTACAATGAAAAATCTTCCCCCATAAAAGATCTATCCATGGTGTAACTACCAACGTCACTCTGCTCCCCATCCATGGTTCAATATGTCAAATTAAGCTGCTGTAGCTGTCACTTCCCCTTGTCCTGAACACATCCCCACTTAACCAATACTGCTCATCCTCACATACGGCACCGCCCCTCACAGTCACTTGGCACTGAAAACAATCCTGTGCTCCTGACAGCAATAAAGTGCCAAAAATCTTGCTTTTAAAGAGGCTTAGTTTGGTGACTAGTTGACCAATTGCATTTCATCCAAAGCCCTTGCAGAAGCAGATTCAGTTCTCTCAGTTTTTTTTCTTTTACCATTAACTGTAGATCCACTGAGCCATTTTGAAGAGCCTGTACTCAGCTATGGTACATGCAATATTGAACAATTAATATGAAAAAGCAAAGCTTACTCATTATTTTATTCAATAAACACAAAACTTGAGATTTATAATGAATATGATGATTTTAAAAAATCTTTGATTTTAAAACATATGATTTGTTATTAAATATTAGAATGCCCAATCAAAAAATGGTGCCCCCACTTTCAACTTCAACAACTGTTTTATGTTTATTTTAAGCATTTCTGACCACTTTTTACATTAATGAAATAGAAATTATAGACATGGTTTTTGTAAAAACCATAGTTAACTTTGATTAAATGATCTGGGTAAGTAAAACAGACCGCATTTAAAGAAAATAACTGATGTAATTTCTTGGAAATGATCCACTAGCCTTCCTGGATGCCAGCTATCCGTCCCTATAACCCTGCCTACAGTCTCTTATGTGACACAGATTAAAGTTTAATGAACAAACAAACAGCATCAGCTCATTACTTTGCCTTTTCCGTGAAAACTAAGTGTAACTCAGTCTGACTGTCAAGCTTGTGTTTTGAAGATGTTATAAGATTTTGGACAATCGGGGAGAAGACGAAGACAAGTAATGATCCATTATTCAAATGGTTTTGCATCACATATGGGAGAAATAACAAACATAAGACTGAGCAACAGAAAAACCCATTCCTCCACCGTTTTCAAGATTAGATCTTTTGTCGGTGAGCAATGATTTGAAATCATCAAAGTTTTCATCTCGCTATCGTGTAAGTATATACCAGCTATTTTCATTACATTCTTTCAAGATTGAATCTCTTCTTATTCTCCTTTTTGAAGATGTATGTCCTTTTGAAGTATTGGCTTTCTTGGGAGAGATTGCTACACAAAGAGAATCTTAAACAACATTTTTTCATACAACTGAAAAAAAGCAATCTGCAGGAAACTTTTATTTACTTTTATAAATTATTTACTCTTGTTACTTAATGTTAGATGACTCAATAACTCAGAGCCACTTGTTATAAAATTACCTGTGGTGCCGATGTGAATGTAGAAGTAAACATTTGCAAGAAATCGTTTTATATGACCTCCATAGGAACATCATATTAAACAATTTCAGTTTATTTCAATTCTAATAATGTTCAAAAATGCTTTATTGTTCCCTGCATGTTTGGCTTTTTATGCTGTACATTTTCCCATAAAATGTATCCACTGGATACACATTTAAACAGGGCAGCTGGAAGTACCTTCTGTGAAAATGTTTTTGGTTTTTCGGACAAAAGACCTATGAGCCTATAGGCCTATTTAAAATACAATAAAAATAAATTAGTAAATAGATTAAGATTCACTACTTTATTGTCATATACGCTAGAGTGCACACAACCAGGGTCTCTAACACACAGACATAATCAGTTCTCAGTTGAATACATGCACTATAACAACAAAGATTTGTTCAGTTTGCATGAACTTGATTCACTGTGTTTATGTCACACATGACTATTAGCTCCCACCTCCTTTTATGCAAACCATAAGGAAATAATTATATTATTGCACTATTTAAATGTTTTTTTTTTTAACAATTGCATAAAGGACACAAGATCAAAATTAAATGAATAGATATGAATGTGCTTGGTGGCACCATGCTCTTACTTAGAGCAACACGCAGGGTGCTCTGGTTACAGATGTCCAAATGTTGGGGTGCGCTCTGGGGTCGTGGAGATAGACGTCTCTCATGAGAGGGACGAATCCAAAATGCGTTTTTCTACCATATTTTCTCTCCGTTTCTGTCATTAGTCTTTGTAAATTTACCAATCTTCTGCCGAGAGCGGGATACCTCTTTACTCTGCGACCATTAGCTTGCTTGATGTTGACATGACAACATAACTTCCGTAAACTTGTTTTGAATAGGCCTCAACATAATGAAATTAAAATCCAAATACACATAATAGTAAAATTTAAAAAAGTCAAAATCATTTCCCCAAAAATGTATACATTTTGAAAAGTATTTTTGTATAATTTTTTTTTTCAATATCCCTTTCGCCACAAGTGCTGCAGCACCCCCACTATGCCAAGCCATGCATTTAAAGTACCAAAGTTTCATTAATATTCATGTTGTATAGAGCTCAGCGCGTTGTTTTGCTGCATGGTCTATGCTGACCCCTGTGTTCGAATCAGAAACACAGTCTGCTCCAATAGCTACATGCAACAGCTCCCTCCCTCTCTGGGATTAAAGCTTCCTGCCACAGAGACTTTAAAAACTGATTTTATGACCACATTTTCTCAATCTTGGATCCAAGGAATTCAGGGGTCTTAACTGTAAACAGCATGGAGCAGGGACAAAGCAGTCTCACATGAATTAGTTATGGATTGTTGGGAAAAGCATGTGCTATTTAGTAAGCAAAGCCAATGCCGTCATCTGCAGAATCTATTTTCTACCATGATTCTCTTATCTCCTCCAAGTACAAATACATAAATCTAACCCAGAAACACTGGCAAGGTTTACAAGGAAGAATACAAATGTCCTGGATCCAGCTGCTCACTGCATACTAATGTGTCTATGTTCACTGCGCTCTGCATCTTTAGACACTTTCAGCGCCTCCATGTTGAGTGGAGGAGATGAAGGGTTTTTTTTGTGGAAAATATTTGTAGAGGCAGCTCATTAGAATAAGTTTGATTTGAAGAAACTTTGTTGTCTATGGGGTCTTTGATATGACTGGATCTTAGGCAATAGACTTTGACTAGCATGTAAAATATGATGAAAATCTGAAATAAGATTTCAAACATTTATGAAAAATAGATTTTAATTTATTTTAATGTTATTGCTTTCTGTTTCATTTTCATTCAGTTTAGTTAAGACAATGAGTTAAGTGTCAAACTCTGTTGGCAAAGGTGGATGGAGAACACATAAGTACTTTATTTTCAGGTATTGGCATAGGTACTTATTTGGTGTTAGCTCTGGACTAGTTCTGGATTTGTTCGGGACTTCTCATCCAAGCACATGTTTATATTTTGCGTTAAGCCCTTTCATAGTATGTCTGTTGATCTTATCGAGTTGCCCAATATTCAGCCCCATTTGTCAGCTGTTAACAACCTCTTTGTTGCTGCTAAAGATGTGTATTCCCACAGCATTAGGGTCGGGTTATAGTTGACACATGTACAATCAGGGTGGCAAATGAGCCCCATCACCAAATCTGCAGGTTTATACTCTGTGCAGGTTTTACCCCATTCTGGCTGGCTTCAGGGGGGAGTGTTCAGCATAAACAGCAAGCTGACAACACCACACAACAAAATAAAAAAAAAGGTACCACAGAATACATGTCAGATTAAATAATACTACTTATACTTCAGTGATAGTATCTAGTTGTTACTTTATTGTATATGTTTTACCATGTCCGTTGGTTGTGCTGTTCTTTTTACATCTCTTTGCAGGTGATAATGCGGATTGAAGATGTTTTATCGTTATCTCCCTTTTATCTCCTCTTTCTTTCATCTTTTCTCCTTTTTTCTGTTTTTTTTTCTTTCCTGTTTTATTTACATTGCAGTGTCCATATAATCTGTAAAACTCCCTGCATGATTATAATAAAGCTATTTATATGCATATATCAAGCTGAAAACTATCGATAGCCGTACTGCTTCAATTGAGAAAGTAAAATCTGTTGCGCTCTTTTGGCATCAAGACAATTATCCTTTTTGCGACATTGCCAGACAGGACAAAAGTTTAAACTTTTTCAAAGCCTCTTCTTGCCATCCAATACAGTCAGGATGTTTTCCACAATCTGTTAATAGTGGTAGTAGTTATGAGCAGGATGTCATACAGGATGTCTCTAGATGCTACATTTGCAAGCCTTTAAGCCCCTGTCACACTTTGTCGATTTAGCCAGTATAGCCCTGACGTCCCAGAATCTTCCAAAACGCTGGCATAGGCTGGACTTTCTATGTATATTTTTCAATTTTGGGCATATTCATAGAGTATTTGTAACGATTCCAAAACCGATGTCCAACAATAGCCTAATTTATGCAGGAAGCACAGCAGCATCTGTTGGGATCCAGAGGCTTGCCCACCAGAGGGCGCCGATGATCCCTTCCTGATTGTTTGTTCATCTGTTGGGGTCTGGGGTGCTGTCTACCTTCCTCCACCAGAGGGCGTACTGGATCTCCTGAACCTGGAGCTGCCTTCACCAGCTGATTCTCATCTGCTCATCAGGGGACCAGTACTTAAGTGGGCTGTGGACAACACCCCGACGCCAGAGTGTTTGTTAATCACGGTACAGCAACCCTGAGCCAACCAGCCTGTCTGATTCTCTGACTCCACTGTAACCAGAACCAGAACCTGATCAGTTGTGTCTTCTCTGCTTCTAGGAAGAAACCTGACTGAACCCTGGGACTCTGGAGGAGTCTCCCTTGCTGAAATCTGCCTGCCGCATCTCAGGAGCTCTGGAGGAACTCATCGTCTGAAGCCTGCCAACCTGCTCTTGACTGAACCCTGGAAACTGTGGAAGAGTGTCCCTTGCTGAAATCTGCCTGCCGTATCTTAGGAACTCTGGAGGAGCTCGTCGTCTGGAACTTGCCTGCCTGTTCTCAAGGAGAGAACTTAGAGCAACTCAAGGACTGAATCCCAACTAGACAGAAGCCTAGCCCTGCTGCTGCCTAGCTCTCTGCTCATTCCTCAGTCTCTGGACTCTTCTGGTTTCCTTTTTCCTCCGCTCAGCCTGAACCTCAGATCAGAGTAATCTGTGTGACCAGCCCTAGCCCATTCTAGTATCAGTATTATAACCTGGATTGTGTTTCAGTCTAATAAACTGTTGAACTTTTACTTCTGTCTCCGTGGTGTTCTGCGTTTGGGTTTAGCTCCATTAACCCAACATGGCAGCATCATGTTGATGACATGTCACAAGTCAGTGTCCTGAAGGGACAGTAAGGCTCCCAGAGGCGCCCGGCCTTCATAAAAAAGTTATTTGATCATGATATTAACCTGGCTGCTATTTACTGGAAAAAAAATAAATAAAAAGAAAAGGAAAGAAAGAAGGTTTGCAGTCACAGCAGATTTATCGTCATGTCTGCTAGGAAGTTTGTTGGTCATGGGCGTGAATGCAGGGAGAATCAATCACACTCACCTTCTCGCTCACCCTATGATGGGGATGAAGTCTGGAGGAAAACAGACGGTTTCCTCCTGTGAACTCCCTTTTATACAAAAACACTGCCAATATACTATTAAACAGTAGCTGTAAGTTAGAAACACGTTCAGCGATAAATACAGTCAAAAACTTTGATACGTGTTGGAGATAAGTTCTTGATAAGATACGCATAAGTTATGCACACGTTACTCATAGGTATTGGATAAGCTAGACACCACAACTTATGAGTACCTTACACTTAACATATGTCAAAGGTCAGATAACCTACCTGTGACTTATGGCCCAAGTATGAACATACACTGGCATACATAGGGAAATTTTAAGCATGCAGGCGGGCTTTAGCGTACTACAGTGTGCTTGTAACTTAAACAGAACGTACCCATAATTTATCCAAACTATGCCAGCGTTTTTGCCAGATTTTTTGTATGCCACGAATATTCCAGTCTAAATCATCAAGGTGTGACAGGGGGTCCACCTTTAGGGGCTATTGCTTGCTCTCCATCTTTTTCTGTGCTGAACTGTATGCAAAGTTACAAATATCTGAGCATATAAGCAAATAAAGTTGAGTCTAAGTCAGTACAGAAATTCGGAATCCATGGACGCCGCGTGGAGAGGCACGTAAGCAAATTACATAATTTGGCCTTGCAGGTGCAGCAAGCATAATTTAGGATTATGCTACCACCACCATGTATTACAGTTGAGATGGTGTGTGCTTACATAGGATTTTGTATTTTTCCCAAAGAGTTAAATCAAAACTTAAAGATTGAAAGCATCCATCCATCCATCCATCCATCCATCCATCCATCCATCCATCCATCCATCCATCCATCCATCCATCCATCCATCCATCCATCCATCCATCCATCCATCCATCCATCCATCCATCCATCCATCCATCCCCGCTCTGAAGGGACTTGTGCAACTCTGCGGTTTTGTGACAAATGCCGTTCCTTGAAATGATAAATGTCAGTATAGGTCACCAAATGATGAATGGAAGACAGTAAAATGTACAGCCCAGTTTATCAACTCAAATAATGATTTATCAGTCTGTTCTCCTTGTCACACACTTCTCATTTATTCTATTAATCTGTGAACATTTTCATCACTTCCATTTTTGTCATTCCCACCCACATCCTGCTTCCCCAAATTGATAGATGGGGATTTTCTGGGTAATTGATTTACAGTGAATGTTAGGCTGTTATGAAACACCACTCTGTTTCTAAGAAATGACTACTATTTTAATCAAATCAGCATCAAATTAATTAAATCCCTTCATTATTCAGCACTGCTCTATTTTTATGAAGTTTTTATTCCTTGATTTTTTAGATCACATTTATTTGCATCGCTTCAAAGTTTTTTTCTCTTCTCGATTTTTGATCTTTTCAACCCAACACAGCTGGGTTGTCACTCTGACAGCCTAATAGAGAGGTGTCCCACATGTTTCGGCCCACAAAACCTGCAAAACTTTGGGGTTTCAATTTGAATTGAAATATTAAAAGTAATTTTTCCATGTTTCTGCTTTTAAAGTTTTTCTTATTACTAATATGAAAAAACATGTAGATTTAAAAAACTACAAATAAAAACGAGTCAAGTATTTTACAAGATTATTCTGGTTATGAAGGAAAAAGGTTGTGGAGTTGTTGACTACCGCAGAATTGCTTCTCTTAAAGCGATGGAAACTATTTGAAAAACCACTTTACTAAGTTTTTTATTTTCCTATTGTTTCTGCTCCATAACAGAGCTGAGTGGCAATGTCTAAATGGTCGACTAGCTTTTAGCCAGCAGTGAAGTTTTCAACATCCTTGTCTTTAAAAGCCTGTCAGCTTTAAATGCAGAAGCAGAATGGAGCAGGAGGAGGACTACAGGTTCCAGACGGAGAAAGTGCTGAAAAATGAATCCCTTCTACCTGGAGAGCCTCTGATCCATAAAGTCAAGTCCTTTTTTTAGTCGCTCCTTAGGTAAAATATTGTCGTTACTTGATATTTAAAGGTTCATTGGATGCGCGGGCGAGTATTATAGTTGGAAGAGTAGATATTCCTAAAGAGGAACATCCAGGGGGAAGAGTCAGAGGTTTTTCGCCAACCTTCAGATGGAACATGGCTGCTTAAAAAGATGTCATAGTAGCTGCAACAGTTAATGGTTTGTATTTATTAAAGTATAACTCAAAGTAGTCAGTGCCAAGAGACTTTTAGGGCAGGGCGGAATGTGTGGAAGAGTGGCAGGGATGTGGTCAGATGGAAACAGTGTGAGCCAGAGTAGCAACTAGCCTAGAGTGAGCAGAGGGATGCTGGGAGTCACACCATGGACAGATGCTTTGAGGTAAAGGATTTTCAACCTCCTCCATAGGTTGAGGGAAACTTTGGGGAAATGAGTGGGCCAGAACTTTATTAATTCAAGCCGCTTGCTATCTCTGAGATCCCCACGGTCGATGATCCGGCAGTGGAGTACCGGATGACTCTCAGAGGTGAATGTCTGAGGAGTTGTATTCAAACCCAAATACAGTGACAAACACCAGTACCCATGGGTGAAAGTAGTTTGAATTCTTTCCATTACTATATAAAACAAAATATTTGGCTTATATTCTTTTCTTACACACTGCATGCATTTTAAAGGATTAGATTTCCTTTGAATATAGACCAATATAACCTGAATATAGCAGCTTAATTACACTTTTGTATTTAAGTTTTGAGTCTTCTGTTTCTTCACTTTAGCCATTCAAGAAAAATAATACATATTGAAATATTTTGGGCTGACTAATATTTTATGATTTATTCAAAATGAATTTAGACCATCCATCCATTTTCTGAGACGCTTTATCCCAGCTGGGGTCAGGAGGGGTGCTGGTGCCTATCTCAAGCTGTCTACGGGCCAGAGGCGGGGTACAACCTGAACAGGTCGGCAGTCCATCGCAGGGCATCTCTAAATCAACTATTTAAAAATATTTAACGCTCAATGTGCTGTCACCATTTAGTCAAGGTCTTTAGTAAAATGGAAAAGCCTTCATTGGCATCACGACAATGAAAATTATCAGGGATAGTACTTTTGAAGCTATACTCAGGCTGCTGCGACACCTACATGCTTTTTGAGAAAGATAAGGAGATTAGCAGGTATTTTAAATCTTGTTTAACAAAAACTAAACTTACATAATAACAGTTTCAAACATGGCATTTATTTACTGTTTTTATTTTGACTCACCTCATATGGACCTGATGTAAAAAAAACATACCATGAACCACCAAACCTGCCTTTTAATGCCATGAAAATCCAGAACTCAATTAAAAACAATGTGTTTGCTGAAATGTAAAAAAAATTTAAATAATAATAGTGAATAGACAAAATATTTTAAGACAATACAAGGAAAATTTTACATCTTATTTGAATAGGAAGAAAAAGAGCAACTATTATAAATAACTATTTCTAACTAAGTCTGTATGGCTTTTTATCCCAAAAGCAGAACAAAACAGTAAGAATATGAAATATTCTTTCTCTATATGATATAGGAAATTCCTTTGGTAGAAATTAAAGGTCTCTCTTTTCACCTCTATTGAGCTGGAAGAAATTAAATCCTGTAAATTAGACAAAAGGATTTGCTACACTTGGCTGATGGTGTTGTTAAGACACATACAGTTTAGTAAGCAGAGACAGCAATGAGCAATGAGCTGTTGAGTGCACCACCAAAGTGCAAGCACAGACACAGACCTAAGCAAAGACAAAGACAGAGGTTGTCAGAGTTTAGCGCTCATCAGACACATATTTATTGAAGCAAGGGTGCGTGAGATTTCAAAGCTGCAGACTAGTCTCACTGCGCGCTCGGATTGCTATCTGCGCGCTGAAGTTGATGGAACAAAATATCAAGCAGCAGGTCTTCCATGAACTGCGTAACACCCCTATATCTTTTACGGTTAGACACAACCAGTCTGTTTCGGCTTATTTTAACACCTGTGATTTAGGCCTGATTACAGCATGTACTGTTTGAAACAACAGGAAAATAAAATGCAATAGCCCTATCTACGCCTTTGGCAGCAATGAGGTGGCTTTAAGATAAATGTTCTGGGACTAAAAAGTGTCACATTAAAATGTACAAAAAGAAGCACATTTGGGGGTGAGTTAAGCTTTAAGTCTGCACACAGAAAATGTTCTTATTTTGATTTAAACAGTTGTGGCTGCTGGTTTCTAAACCATGAGAGGCTCAATGATGTTAATTAATTCCAAACCTAACGTAATACATGAACACATTTTTCCTGTCTAATGAGGAAAACCTCTCCTCTGTCTGATCACTGTCAGTCAAATTTTTTAGCGTGTTCTGCATGTAGGGTGGCCATTTCTATAGCACCAAAAAGGAGGACATTGTGCGGCATATCAATAAATTACTAAGGTGTACATAAGAATCGGGTAAAGTCACATTTATAGCACAATTCTTAGTAGTTTAAAGAGGATGCTTGTGTAGCTGAATAGAACAAAATATTAAAGAAATGTAAAAAAGAATTGGTTCCCAGCATTTGTATTTATTTAATACATTGTGGTGTTTAAAAAGTGACAATTTTTTAACACGATTAATTTGCGCAGAACTGCTGCAATTGATCATAAAGCAGTTGTTTGGAAAAGAAGCTCGAGAAAGAGCTAGAGAATAGGACGATGCAAACTGCAAAAAGTGGCTGGAAAAGAGGAATTCATGACATGGCTGCAGCCTGTTGAGAGTAAAGATGATTTCACCATGTTCTCTATCTATCCATATATATATATATATATATATATATATATATATATATATATATATATATATATATATATATATATATATATATATATATAAACTTGAGTCATGGAACTGTGCTTACAGCTCCTTATTTCATGCAATTTCTTGTGTACATGATACTTGTTGATGCCATTAAAATTATTTCTAATAGCATTAAAAGAGCATTAAATTAGAGTTCCTCATTCCTGTATAAAACCTGTGACCGCTTAATTTAATCTGACATATTAAAAAAATCCCCATCATCATCCAGCAGATGTTAAGTTTCTGCCCAAATATTTTCTTTCTGTTGTGGATTTTTGTTACAGGGATAACTAGGATCATACATAGTTTGTATGAACTCTGTTTATTCTCTGCTTCCAAACTCATCATCTCTTCATCCATTCCTGCAATAAGAATTTTCTTTTAAAGTTGTGAGATGCGCTCTAGAATCTCACAACTTCTTCCTGGTCTGTTGAAGCACCAATAGTCTGCATCAACTTATTTAATTAATTGCTCTTAGTTTTTGGGAATATATACGAACTATGCTCTAATTTCTAGTTACCGATCTGTTTTTACTATAATTTAATTTGACAAACCGGGTCTTCTCTACATTCTTTTTTCTGTTTGGTGCGATTGCAATAGCAGGTCTTGATCTGGACGGACCGGAGGGGAGCAAAAAATAGCTCAGCTCCGTATTTTGACGGTGAAGGACGGAGAAGACGTACGTGGGCGGTGACGAGCGGAGGATGTGGAACAGCTCTCATTGATTTACATGACAGACAAGTACTCTGCACGACGTACGTGAGCGGGGCGGAGCGCTGACGGAGTATGTGGAATCTGGGGGTAAAGGAGGACAAATACACGCCCGGCTGGGTGCAGCGCCGGACGCCGGACAGTGCAATGAAAAGCCGGACATCTGGCCACCCTATCTGCGTGTCAGCATCGCGCAGCCAGCTTCATGACCTGCCCTGGCCCACCCCTGCTCCATGCACCCCATAAGATGCTGACCCTCACTGGAAGCGATGGATTTTTGTGTATCATTGAATCAGGGCTCCACTTTCTCACTGATTGCTTCAATGCATATAGTCTCAGAACACAACGGGGCTTTTCTAATAGAGACTGACAGGCAGAGCGGAGGGTGATCGGGTAACAGCTGATTAATCATACTCAACATACTCATGAACTAAAGGGTCTTTTGAGGCACATTTAATGCAGACAACATTTAAGTTGATTGAAAATACATATTTGAACAATAATTTTACAAACTTTAATGGTGAGTTTAAGGCTGCCTAGTATTCAATGATAAATCATCACTGGTTTTTGAATATCTAAAATCTAAATAAATTCACTGTTGTCAGCTTGTTTTTCTAGGCTTAGTTTGCCAATCTAGATAGTCAGTAGGATTAGCAACTGGTTTTCCATTATGCAACAGGAAGGCGGTGAAGGTGGGTTTCAGTATTCATTAGTACTTTATTCACTTCGACCATTTAGGTTTGTACCCCGGGTTTGAGCAGGCTTTGTTTGAACTAAAGTTTGATGTGCTTGAAAAACTTTTCAGGGCGTTTAATTAGCTTTGTGTGAGCATTTTATTTATTCATTTATATATATATTTTTTAGTTTTTACGGCACTAGTGGCTTGTTTTTTCTACAGTAGGCTGACAGGAAAGGGGGTATGAGAGAGGGGGATGGACACGGGGCAAAGGACCACAGGTCAGATTCGAACCAGGGTTAGGCGTTGAGGACTAAGGCCTCTATGCATGCGTTGTGAGCGCTCACCACTACACCACCTGCATGCCCTCATGTGAGCATTTTAAATTGTTAATGTACATTTTTTCATACGGTGGTAAATGTATTCCATGTACCACTTTTTTCAAACCATTTTTGAGAAATTTGGAATTCGAGGCAAGGGCTATTGTTGCTGATTAAAAACAGAGATGTAATGAATTAAGCATTATCATAGTCAGAAATATGTTGCACCTTCTGTTGTTTAGTTTTTAATTCACTGCTGAAAAAAAAACACTACTCTTTATAAAGCAGGTTTCAAGCACCTTCTTGCACAGCAGCTGTCAGATCAGTTTTGGAAGTTTTGTTACCGGTATACTGATTTTTTTAATTACCTCTTAGATGAAGGCCTGGAGAAGTTGCTCTATGTCACTGAATTTGTCTACCTACTCAACGGAAAGTTTAAATGTTTATTGCTCGGTCGTGAGATGCATTCTAAGTATAACCCAGAAAAATGAAATCCATCATCAGCAAACCCACTCTGCGTTGATGGAAGAAACAAATGTCCTCCTCTGCATTTTCTGTGGAGGTAATAACCACCATCTGCTCTGCTCGTTTGCCTGACGTGCAGCCCCATATCATACCTGATTTTTCTTGTTTCCTTCAATCACTCATATTTAGATGTTTAATCGGATCCGAACAAACGTTGCAGCATCGTGTCGTTGGCTGATGCAGATCAGGATTCGTCCAATCATCTGCCCTCTTTTACTTCTCTTTGGCAGACTGAAACCTTGTGTTGTGTTTTCTCACAACTACTTACTTAATTATTTCCCAATTTATTAATCATTACATTGGTTGTCCATTAGCTATTTTGGGGAATTCTGCTTTGACTTTGTATTTCTTTTTTTTTTATTTGTTCCAAGCTAAAATCCAGGTGATTCGGTAAAAACAAACCAACCCAATTCTGGAAGAAGTTTTGCAACGTCACCTTTTTACAGTTCAAGCTCACATCTTTCTTTATGAGGGCCTATTTCCTGTCAGTAAACCAGCCGTAGTTGCTCAATATGAAGTTTTAATGGCAGATTAAAAAAATTACACGCATCCAGTTTTTTTTTGTGAGGTTATGAGAATGAAAACTTAATTATATTGTATTAAATCCAAAAAAGAAACGGTTTAATTTATTTCCTTTATTTATGTCTTTTCTGTTAATTATTTTTTTACCCTAAGTTTAAAAAAATTCTCCAGAGCAGGAATTTTTTCAATATGAAATTTATCAAAAGTTCCCTATACTTGTCTCCAGTAGTGAGACGCTTGTCTGTGTTTTAAACGTACTCATCCTCTTTTTCATCACGTTACCTTTCAGAGGATAAACATATGGCTCTCCATCTGGACCAAAGAACGATGTCCCGTCATCCCCATCGGCTCTGGGGTCATCATCTAGCGATGTGTTCCCTCCTGGAAAAAACATTGGCAAAATAATTACCGGTAAAATTATTAATTACGGTAAGACGAATTAATTGTTAGTAACTGCTTCTATATAAATGGAACTCTGCTGTTGGACTCATTCTGAGAGCGTTCAAGATCACCATTATCTGCAATCATCCAGATTGTCTTTTTTCCTAGCCACTGACAGGCTGAGCTGGGTTTTATCAGTTTCTGTCTGCATTATGGAAAGGATCTCTGAAGTGTCACTAAAGCCGAAGTCGCTATCTGAAATCTTGTGGGAGGTGACGTGTCGAGAGCTGTTTTAAAAGTAAAAGTGCTAAAAGAAAAATGTTCTGTGACTCTGAAACTTTTGCAGCACTTTTGCAGGTTTGGAATAGGTTAAGGATGGGGTTATTTGGGCTACATCTGAATGCTGCTTAACAAGCTGGACTGAATGTGGTTTGACAGGTTAAAAACAACAATGTTTTTCTTGACTGCCATTCAGAAAACAACAGGGTAAACCAACTAATGCAAATACTTCTCCCAAACTGTTTTAAAGTTATCTTCAAGAATTCTATAATAATTCCTGTCTTAAGGATTTCAATAAAATGTCAGACATCAAGCAGACACTCCTTGTTGTCTGAAATTAGTAGTATTTGTTTGAAATAAGAAATAAGAGAACATTTTCTTCCAAAGACTTATCTAACAGCGCCATCATCTTTCCATTACTTGTCCATCCATCTATTGTAAATGTTTTAATATTAGAAGGAGAAGATATTTTCCTCAACCATCCATCTGCCAGTTCTTTTATCTTCTCAATCCATCTATTTGTCCATCCATCATGACTATTACATTTGCAGTACATTTATTGCATGGAAAGAAAACTAATTTTCTGCTGGAAATCTGGGCCTGAAGAATAGGCAATTTGGACATAAAAACATTTAATAACGTGCATGAAGGGAACAACCTTTGTTAGTTTGGGTTGATCAAGTTTTAAACCTGATCCAAATTATCCTCCAGCTTCATTCAAAGGTGAAACTTCAAGCTCAGTGTTTCCAGGGGTGCAGGGATTAATATTTAGGAAAGTGGAACCCAAAAATATTAAAGGTTAACTTTAAATTTAGAGCCATAAAGACAAAAAAAGAGATGAAAGCAGTGCAGATTGCAATAAACAGAAATGTTATTTTAACAACTATAAAAAACAAGGTATTGCCAGTTAGCTTGAAACAGTTTATTTATCAAACTTGGTAAAACTGACAGATCCTCATGAACTCACCTCTGTAGCCTCCGCCGCCACCTCCTGACACACATCCACCTCCTCCGCCCCCAAAGCCACCGCGGGTCTGCCAGAACTTCTGACAGGCCTGCCCTCCCTGGCCCCCCAACACCAGGGGTCGGCCACCCTTGCTGATAGGAGTACTGTCAATCCAACCTCCGCCTCCACCTGTCACCAAACAAAGCCGCACATTTCATGTCATCTGAGGTAAAGTGCTTCGGAAGTTGGAAATTTCTCACATAGACAGTCTTCCATCAATACGTGTGTGCAGTGACTATGTAGTCATTGTCTCTTTTTTTTTAACCTAGTTTTAGTTGGAAAGGAGGCAGGAAAAGCCACCATCAAACAAGGTTGCATTTAATGTCAGTCAGATTGTGCTCTCTGTGGGTCAAGAGCAAGTTGACCTGTCAGAATGTCACCAAATAGGGAAGACTTGGAGAAATTACAGACCTGCAGCTCAGATCGGGAGGACTTACAAATAAAAATCAAGGCTTGGCTTTTTAAACTGAGAAATACTGCCAAACAAGCAGCTATTCCTAAAACATAATTAATGCTTTTTAGATTTTCAAGTTCTCCTGGAGATGTTCTCTTGGGATGAAAACGCTGTTGCATTAAGAAAACACCAGAACAAAACAAGCAGACGGGGTAAACAAAGCCTGGGTTGATGTACTTACAACAAAGTAAACATCACAATTCTGTTTTTAAATGCTCAAGTATTGTTCTGCAGGCTTCAAACAATCAATGTATTCATGCAGTTTGCATGAATACATTTGTATCAGGAATCAGCACCATATTCTTCAATAAGATGTTTAGACTGTAGATAGCATAACCATCAGACATGTATGCATGTCATAAAACAATTTCATATTATAAAATATGAATTAATATTAAAATAGATGAGTTTGATAATAATAATTTGAGATTCACACTCAGACGACAATTTTGCAGAGAAACAGGGTTTGTTTTCAAGCTGGAACTGTTTTTCCACTTCTGCCAAAAATGGTTTTATTGACTTCTGCGTGGAGAGCAGACTACACTTTCCTTTCCTGGCGCTTTTTAGGCAGGGTGTGATTTTTCAGTTCACTGATCTCTGCCGTCATCTGCAGGCTGTAACAGCAAGAGGAAGGTTTACCCCATGTTCTGTTATGCATCACTAGGTGTTTAGCCATGTGTCGGTTGGTTAGAAGAAGGCAGAGAAGTGCAGAATCCATATCATGTCCTGCTAATAAATTAACTCAGCAACATAATATTGGGGTTAACTTATTGTAAATAAAGGATAAAAAAAAAAATGATTGACAGTATATAGGACAAAGGGAAATACGGGCATACAAACGTGAGAGTTGAAGAGGGATTTGACTTCAATAAAAAAAATAATTTAATCAAAAGTAGTTTCCAACTCAGGTCCCTGATTGACTCTTTTCAATTGCGAAACAGAGCACAATTATAGCACTGCATAGTGTTTGAGCACAAGCTCATACACAGAGGAGAAATATTTATGAAACATCAATTAAGACTTTACAAAACTCCGTCAGGGTGTAAGCAAGCTGCTTTTCCCTGAAATGAGTTATTTTGCTGACACTAATGACAGAATGAATGCATACACAACTCTTTCAGCTATATTCACACACAAACAGGACTAAAGCACATCAAAGCAGTGTGTGTGCATCTGCCTGTGCTTATGTTGTGTACCTGAAGCGTGAGATTTCCCATTGCGTCCCGGTATGCTGGGGTCAAAGTCCATCTGCTCCAGCTGGGTTTTTGATTGGCTGCTGTAGCCGCGGCCGCCTCCACCAGCAGCGATGATGAGAGGGATGTAAACTGCTCTGTCCACCTATGCCAATATTTTTAACACTGTTAGAGTAAATTAGAATCAAGGGAACATTTAATCAGTTTGATAAAAAAAAAGAAGGGGGAAGTGAAAGAAAGCAGGGTGTGAGCTTCCTGGAAAGGCTGAGACTAAAACTCTGGATCCCTGTGACAGAAAAGTTTCCTGCCTGCTGCTCTCTGCAGAAAGGGTTAAGCGTAGAGGACAAATTTTGCAATGAAAATTGGAGGTAATTATCATAGTAATTACAATTATGATTATAATGTTAAACTGAGGATTTATAAAGGTTTCCAATTTTTTATAATGATTCCATTAATTCTTTCAAATGTACTCTCTTCAATCTCAAGTAAATTTTCTTTTGGTTACGAAACACAAAGAGCACATTTTCTTCTAACAGTTATAAATCTGTTTTGGATCCAAAACAAGACTTAAAGCTACATTTATTCACATCATTATGGTGTCCGTAAAAGTCCAATGTGTTCCCTTAAATTGTAAGGTTTACATCTGAGAGTGCATCTCCTGGTCAGAGTAGACTTCTATACATTTTAAAAGGCATTCAGGATGATTTTTTTTTTGTCATGTTAATTGTGAATTGTATAGTTTCTAAAATCACATTGTGGAATAAAATAAATAAAAAAGCATTGATTAAACTAAATTTGAACCATCTGGACAGAGCATTATAGCCTGGGTGCCATTCCGAACTTAGTCCCGCCCACAAGGTTTGAGGTCGGGAAGTTCGGTCTGGCATTGCTCCATAGTAGCGCGAGTATGATCGCCCACTCTCTGGCGATCCAATCAAATTGTCAGGGCGGGCTTTATACGATGATGGACAGATTATCAGCAGTAACGTAATCAACCATGTGACCAAAGCGCGCTTGGGTGACAACAACAATGACTGCTGCCGGAGACTTGAGGTGAGTAGATTCTGCTATTAGGTCTGTTCTAGAAGATATTGACAGCAAATTAATTTTAAAAGAGTAACAGAGAAACGCGATCAAGGCTCATCTTCTTATTCTAGGCGTGCAACTGCACGCTTTGATTTTTGTTGACAACAACTATGCCTCGCTTAACATACGTCACGCACTCCGTTGCTCTTATTGGTTGTAGGTCTATCCAATTGAGTGCAGAGGCATTTTTTTTCCTGGTTCGTTCAAAACACGTCCCATAATCACAGTTCTATGGAGCAGTATCAGACTCATATTCTGACTAGAATTGAGTAGGACTACGTCAGGCTAAGAGCATTAACCCTCTATGGAAAAAAAAAATCAATATACAGTGATATTGTACCTTTTGTGGATGAACAAAGTGTCTTCTTAAAGCTACAGTGTGTAACTTTTAGCGACATCTAGCGGTCAGACTGCAGACTGCAGCAACATGAACATCTCCCCCCACCGCTTCTCCCCCCCAACAGTACGGCGAGCATTACGGGACAAAATGTCTTCCACGACGTCCGCATCACCTACCTTCTCAAGTGATGAGGTTTGTTTACATAGATAATTATACAGATAGTATTTCATTAGTCTGTGTAGGGTATAGATTTCATGTAGACTTAAGATAATAAATATACCCGTTATTTTTTCTACATCGTTGTGACGTTTTGGCGATCTCGCAATCGCTAGTTTGTTGGCTCTGCACTGCCGTAGCGCAAAGATGTCTGCCTCCATGGCTGCGAGACCCGCTCCTATGTAATTATAAATAACGAATTCTAAGGCAACGCAAATATTAAGGTTAAGAGGCTGAGCTCGTAGATGATGATAAATAACATAGTTATGTATAATATATTACATTTCTGACTGTATATCCCTGTAATTATTACACACTGTAGCTTTAAATCTACCTTTCTCATACCTCATCCAAAGTAGGCAGTTATCCTAGAACTACTGAAATTATTTCAGATTACACATAAATAGATTAATTAATTCTGTGGGGAAAAATGAATTACTTCAGGGTCAGGGTTACGATTCATTCAGTGATAATAAACTACTGGGCCTACTGGTAGGTAGGGGGCACAATCTGTAGACATTGTATGGGACTGATAACCGCTAATAATGACCATTTAATGAGATGATGAAATCTGAAGCGTTTGCAAACAGCATCTTAATATTTACTCTGTATGTAAGACAGAAAAAAATGAGAAGGAACCCATAAGATGATGCACAGGTTCTACCAGTCTAAACAATGTTCTTATTCTTAATCTTCTCCTGTTGCCAGATGATTTCACCTAAATAGATACGTTGATCCACTACCATTCAAGCAATAAACTAGTCCTCCCCCTAATGTTATGGTGGTTGCATCAGCTTATGTTATGCCGTTGATATTTGTTGGTTTTTCTGAATATGTATTTCTGATATCTGAAAAACATTTTTTCCTCGTCAAAATTAACATTTTACACAAAATGACACTCTTCATATCTAAAATAAACATTCTGGAATTTCAGATCTCCATATTCCTTTTATAGTTTGTGCTACTTTAAGTTGACCTACTCACAGTTGATCAAACTAACTTACAGCAGCCTTTGCACAACCAAAAACTATGATTTTCCAACATCAGGCTAGATCAATTTAAAGTTGAGGACTAAAATCTGAGTTTGTTAAACCTGCTTTGTGAAACGGGCCCCTACTTAGCTTTAGTCACTAAGCCACATTTTATTCCAGTTTTTGTTTCATACAATTTCATTGTAATACTATCAAACGTTTGGATGTTTTAGGTCCCAGTTCAATAAAATTAATATTAAAGAAAAAAAACAAAAAACAAATAAAGGAACAAATGTGTGTGGCTCAAGTTCATTTTTCAAAAAGCTGCAGGGTTGGAACAGTTTCTTAGTCTGTTGGTCTTGCTCTGGATACTCCTCAGCGCTGTGCCTGAGGGAGAGTCTAGCACAGTCTCTGTGCCGGAAGGATTCCTTCAAAATGCACCCTTCCCCTTGGATCTTGATGCATGAAGGCCTGGGGTGGAAGGAAGGCTTCTCCCTACAGTCCTCTGTAGGGCCTTCACCACCATCTGCAGAACCACCATCTCAGCAGCAGTGCAGCTGCAATGCCAGTTGATGTAGATGCAGTTGCAGAGAACACTGTCCACCACAGCGATAACATTTCTTTAGGAATGATCTCCTGAATTCAGCTCTCTGCAGCTTCCTGAGCAAGTAGAGACGCTGATGGGCTTCCCTGATCAGACAGGAAGTGTTGACACATAAGGTCACCGGATAAATACAGTACACAACCAGGTACAGTACCTGTAGCTGGAGACCACCTCCACAGCCGATCCTCGAAGGCACAGGGATGAATCTCTGTCCTTTCTAATATCCACCACCATCTCCTTAGTCTTTTTTCACATTGAAACAAATGTTATTGTCTCTGCAGCACTGCACCAGATGTTAGACCTCCACTCTGTATTTGGACTGCTTTGTCGTCTTCAAACTTTACTATGTGACAGCTGGTGTGTCTAGCTGTGCATTCATATGTTAGCAAAATTAACAGGAGGGGGCTCAGCATGCAGCCCTAGGTCAAGCTAGGTCTGAGTGATTTAGGAGGAGATGGTGTTGTGAATCCTGACAGTTTGAGATCTATAGTCAGTAAGTCAATGACTTAGTTCCCAAGTGCAGGACTCAATCGAAGAGAGGGGAGCTCTGCACTAAGGTCAGCACTAAGGTCTAATGGTAGTGTTGAAGTTCATGGAGAAATCCAAGAGCAGTGGGATGTAGGAGTTTCTGCTCTCCAGGTGGGTGAGGGCTGTGTGGACCACCGAGGACAAGGCATCAGCAATGGATCTGTTCCTTGCGTAGGGGTAGTGATGTGGGTCCACAGTGACACTTGTGGAGTCCTTAATATGGGTCATAATCATCCTCTAAAAGCACTTCATGACTAGCATTGTTAAGGCTTTAGGTCAGTAGTCATTCAGGCCTGCAGCTGAGGATTACTTGGTAACAGAGACAAAAGTTGTGAACTGTATGCAGGTTAGGACAGATGCAAGTGACAGTAAGGTTTTAAATATATCCATCAACACTTCAGACAACTATTGGGGACTGTCCCTTAGAACCCGCCCAATGGGGGCCAATAGTGTTATGAAGATTGATTCTCTGGAGGATCTACCTCACGTCTGCTGTGGTCCTACAGAGGGGGATGTTAACAGGTGGTAAAATGGATCTTGTGCTAATGGGGGTCTTGGGGTATAGAACCTGTTCGGTGCACCTGGTAAGGAAGGAATATAGATTGTAGCCCATTTTGCATTTGATGCCCTTCCACATACGTTGCGGATCATTGGAGGGGGGAAGTGACCATAAATTTTCAGGGCATATGTGGCTCATCGTTAAATTTTTTTATTTTCAAATATAATATAACATCAGACTTTTAAAGCCAAAATGCTCACACTGTTCTTACGACCTTCATTTCTTCTTTGGTGTATTTGAAATAAATCAAACATGTTTTCTCGTCTAAAGATATTTCAGCATAAAAATTGTGGTTTGCCTTTAATTAGTTTGATACATTTTTAAGGTTTTTTTCTTCTTGTGGCTTTAAAAAAATCCCTTTGCCTTAAACATTTTGTATTTGTTCCATATTTGAACAGAAAAAATATTCCATTGCTGACATTTTTCCTGTTTGACCCTGACCTTAAACCTATATGCATAATGTAATAGCTGTTGGTAAATAATTAAAACCACCCATCCTTTGCAGACTTGATCCGTGCTTACCTTGAACACATATGTTGCTCCACCGCCTCCTCCTCCACCTCCTTTCACTTGGGTTCTGTTCACCATAGGGCCACTCTGCTCCAAGCAGATCTTATTCAGCATGATGTTGGACTGCAACAGTGGGAAATAGGATGTCAGTTCGCTAAGACGTTTCATATCATGGATATCAGATATGTAAAGACGAGGCATCAGCCAAACCCCAGCTGATTTGAGTTCAGGAGTTTAGCTTTGCAGAAGTGATCACACATATCCTCATGACTGAAGCAGCCAGGTTGTGTTTTAGAATCTACTTTGATTAGATTTTTCTTTATATACATGTTGCATAATAAAAAAAAATTTGCGACCCTGAGACATTTTACTGTGGGATGGAACCAAGAGCCCTTTGTATCCCCCTATGGAGAGAAAAGTGCTGCTGTTCTCCTCTCCTATAAAAATGAAGCTGGACAGTTTGCTGGCAAATGATGTCAGAAGCAGCGCCTCTACTCAAGCTCAGATTTCAGGGACTGATGTGTCGTCTTTCTGTGTGCTATCATGCTGAACAGCCTGCAGCCAGGCCTCCTTTAAGTGTGAAGGGGCACAACACTTTCTTTCTTTCGCTCTGTCTGAGCCTCAACTCCCAGATCTGTCTGAGCTGAAACTCTAAGAGGCATTGAAGGGAAGACAGGGAGGATGTCTGACTGTGATTGACAGGTGGGGGGGCTCAAATGATCCAAAAGAGTCCCTTCTTTTTTTATGTTCAACTTTCTCACTCTGTAAAGATAGACTTGTGTGAGAGGAGCTGCATGTGTGAATGCGTGTGTGTGTGTGTGTGAGTGTATTTCTCAAGACAAAGTAGCCCTCATCTCCAAAGGGAAATCTTGGAGTGAGGTGTTGGTCTTGTTGTCAGATCTTTCACTTTCAGTTAAACTTTGTAACACCCTCTCTCCTGTGAGCATAGAGAACTTCAAGACATGTCGGCCAAAAAACCAAAACCACAACACAAACTAGCCAAGTGGGAATAAAAAGACAAAACACGGATTTAGCTGAGCAGTAACCACCCATAGAACTGTTGGAAGGGGGCACACACAATTATAGGCTCTGGAGAAAAGCCCGGGCTGCAAAAATGTCACATCTTGCTCCTAAACAAGCTAAATAACTTGTTTATCTGTTCCAGGAAAGCTATGAAACAAGGAAATTAGCAACTGGCACTTAAAAACATTCTGAGAGGTTATTAGAATCTCTTTGTTTTTCTTTTTTTCTGTAGTTTCTCTGAAGATTTTCTCAATGGTCTTTCTGGAAAAAACTGAAGAAATTCTTTCCAAAGTACTGTATATACTGAAGTACTCTCTAAGACATGAAACCTGGTATATAGAAATCAAATTTTTAACAAAAAACAACTTAGGGTTTTAAAAAATGTTAAAGAATAACTATTTATAGTATCCAAGTCCAACTTTTCTCAGAACAATGAGACATCATTGACAGCTCCCATGACCCATTACAATAAATCTACAAATGTAATCAACCTTAACAAGAAAAGATCTCTTATTTTGGTAGAATCTTTACACTAAAAATCCATAAAAGTGTTGAAAGTCTTTGCAGCATTTACCCAAAGGAAATGGTCTTTGGCTACCACAATAAAATTATAAATTAGTCACATATGAGAAATATTTCCATGGTAGACATATAAATAACAGCAAACTTATCCAAGAAGATTTTTTTTTTATTTCACTGTTTTTTATCAAGAGGATGAAGAGTAGACCTTCTACCAATGCTTGCATGTTTTGATCAAGAGAAAAATGCAGACTTGTTCTGATTTAAATACTGACCAGATACGCCAGAACCAATTTAATGTGCACTGAAGTCTTACTCACATTTGTTTTACAGTATATATTTTTTATAGATTTGCTGCAGATATTTCATAAAATTGATGATGAATGCATGGACTCACATTGGGGCAGGCATCTTCTCCTTGTTGTCCCACCAGGATATAAAGTAGCTCCCCTCTCCTGAGCTGAAAGTCTCCCGTTATATATACACCATGTGATCTGCTCATGGCCATCACGCTTCGCCCACCAGCTGCACCGTAGGCGGTGATCCTGAGGGGCAACAAACATTTAGATGAATACAAAGCAAGACACATATAAAGATATGAAGAAGGGAAACCAAAACATTGGGTGAGAGTGTTTTTGGAGAATTTCTCTTATGGGAACTGTAGATTCACTACTGTTTTCAGCTTATTTTAAAGGGCCAGATCAAATTAAATAGAGGGAATGTGTGAACAAACTTAACAACATATGCTGTCTACAATGGTACTAGTTTTCTCATATATGTAGCCCCAGGCTTTTCAGTGCTTGTGTGCAGCTGGTTTATTGTGATTGGAACTTCTAGAGACGTCTACCAAAAGTTAAATCAAGGCTTAAACGGCTCATATTTTGAGCTTTGCCCACAGGAATGATATTGATTTTTTTTTTTAAAGGCTGCAACAATAATCCTGGAGCACCCCACACCCTAAAGTCAACACACTAGCTCTAAATCTGGATAAATTTTCAAATGTTGATGCTCCACCATGGCAAGAAAGGTGGGTAGCATTGGATTCAGGTGCAGAGTGATTCATGCCACATGTCCTCCCTCCTGATGAGAATCTGTAATCTTTCTGTGCTTGCTGGTAGAGGATTGATGCATGAAGCAGTAGAGGTAGGCGTAAGGATAGAGTCAAATTTTCTGCAAAAATATCAGATGTACAAAGGGTGGAGTGTGTAATGTCTACCACTACCATCCATCAGGGTGAACTCAAACACGGTAGGGCTGAGCTGGGGGGGTGGGCAAGCAATTTCACTCCAGTCCTCTGCCTCTCCCTGTAGGGTGCTCCATAGTAGACAAGAGTCCAGCCTTTCTGAATGTGCTGTATTTCAGAGATCAGGGTATGTATAGAGGTCAGCCTGAGTATTTCCAACCAGTACTCACAGACAAACCAAAACCCCCAAGGCTGGCTCCATAGTGAAGTCCCAACTCTACTGTACCAGGTGATCTACATTTTTTTTGGATTTCTGCACTTCTATTTGTAGTCTTCACCCAGAGCCTGTTTGCCAAGAGAGGCCTTACCAGGAGGCCCTGATAACATAGTCTATTGGATCATCCACTTAAAACCCCTTCACCACATTAAGGTGGGGGTTGAGGGAAATGTATATCTACCTTTATCTGGTTAAATTCCCTTTAAACATAACATAATTACTATAGTTTTTAAAGATTTGAAAACAGATGGATGCAGTGGAGGCGTTCTTGTGACCTTTTAAGCTACAGATAAGGGTAATTTACAATTAATGTAATCTAATGCAACACAATTTAGAAGAACTCGGTTATCAGGAGCAGTTGGGTTATGTCTTATTCTTAGGTACAAAGTCCTGAGGAAGCCATGCGAATTGGCTCAAACACCTGTATGCAAGCAAGGGAATCAGCACCCATTATGTAAGTTCAGAAAGAAACAGGTTTTGTGTGCCAGACACTGACAGTAGCTGATAACACAGTTTTCCTAAATTACCAAAAACCAGAAAAGTTTTTATTTCTTTTTATTTAATGGTTGATGGTAACAGATGTTTTGTCTTCTAATATACAGTACATGTAAATATCTGGTTTTATCTACATACATGGTTTTCACAATGCTTTGATTTTTAATTGGGATAAGGAAAATAGCCTGAAAAAACATCTGAATTTCTGGATCTTATTTACCATACCACTGTTAAAAAAGTTTTGTCTGTTAACCCAGTCTGTTTTCTTTAGATTTGATCCACTAACCAGTGTTTTTGCCTTAAACTTACAGTGAACTGTTACAATTCATGGTTAAAAATAGGAGAAAATAAATCATGAACGCTGTGAAATTGGGTCAGGAACAATCTAAAATTTTGGCAGGAAGGATCTGCTGAAGCCTTGAATATAAATTAGCCCAGTGAAAACTAAATATATGCTACATTGGCAGCAGGCCTACCTGTAGGTGCCAGTTTCAGGGACCCGCCACATTTGAATGCCTTTGAAAGGCCTGTGGGTGCCGACCGTCACGTTGATGTTGCTGCTCCTGTAGGAGTTGAGGCACTGAGTGGGAGTCGGGCCCTCAGGACCCACAGCCCCACAGGTGTGAAAAATCCATTTCTTGGGTTCAGCTGAAGGAAAAGGAAAAAGAAAATGGTTTAGCTCTTTGTGAAACACACACAGCTGTAAAAAGACAAATAGTTTGACTCGGTCACACATGCAGACTCCTAGATGATGAGTTGGCTGACATTCAGAGCACAACACGACTCCCAGTTCTTCCATTCTTCTGTCATTCAACACTTCAACATTTCCCACTGCTCCATAGCAGATATAAAGCACATTATTACACAAGGTGAATGTAAGATCATAGACATAATAGCAGCAGAGAGTTCCTGAAAGGATCACAGGTGATAAACAGTTTTCTTCATTTTGCCTGTAATCCCATGAGTCAAAGCTAATTTAGGCTTTTTTCCTTTGTAATTAGTTCAACATCACTCTAGTCAGATGGACACGTAGGATCTAACAGCTGCAGTGCTATACCCTGATTTAAGATGCAGCCCTGAGGCAGATTTCTGTCTCAGAGTAATCCTTCTTCCAATAAAGTGTTTCATGACTTGTGACAAAAAAGAGGATCACAGGGATGACAAAAACAAAAATTGGTCATCTTTCCTTGTTTCTAAAACACAATCTAAGAAAAAGTGTATGTGAAAACCTAAACCAGACTTTACAAGATTCCGGAGCACTGCACTGAGATGACGACCAAAGCCAGATGCTCCTAATCAAAATTATTGAATAATGAATCATCTTCAGTATTACCATTTAATTAAAAGTAGCAGTATGATCAAAACAAGGCTATCAACTCTTACCTATTGGGCGTGAGACTCACGCATCTCAGTGTCCTCACACGCTCTCACTCCATATACGCAATTTTTCATGCAAACATGACGTACATTAAGACTCAACTCCATTTCACTTATTTATATATAAATATACCACACTGATAAAAATGCAGTCCACGTTTTAAACACAACCTTAGGTCTAACACACAAATTTTTTTATTTTCAACATGATCATATGAAGTAGTTTTGCCACAATTAGATTAACTCATTGCTATTCTTCTTAAACAAAGCCACTGGAAACAAAAAATGCAGTTCAATCCAACCACAGGGGACTGAGAGGTCAGGATTTTACCACATTATTCCCCGGTCCTCATGGGAAATGCTGTCTTCCTTAATGCAAAAATGGGGCTAAAATTGATCAAAACTGAAAGTTCTGTAGAACAGCTTTAACTGTTAATTATGATTTGAGCTTGATTAGCCCTTTTGTTTGTTTTCCCAAAACACAGCCACGTCGGTGTGTTCACAGAACTAAACAGTAAGAATGTTCTTTTGATTAAATAACATATTTTCCGGGTTGGGCATTACATTTAAAATTATGCCACAACACAGCATAATTAATATTTTTCTGTTTTTGCTTTTCTTAAGACAACATGGTTCTTTAGACAAATGAGAGCAAAATAGAGATATATAAACAAAATGCACAGCATCATGTCTTAACAAATCCTACCAACTGTCAAGCATGGTAGTGATAGAATGATTATTTGGTATTTCAACTTTCTATTGATAAAAAAACTCTTAAGCTTCACAGTAAAGGGATTCTGCCCCTTTAGAATGTATATGCAAGGGTCTTGTACAGTCTCGAAAAATCCATCCATCCATCCATCCATCCATCCATCCATCCATCCATCCATCCATCCATCCATCCATCCATCCATCCATCCTCTCCTGCATATTCCCTCAGGGTTGCGATGGGGCTGGTGCCTATCTACAGCAGTCATGGGCAAGAGGCAGGTACACCCTGGAAAGGTTGCCAGTCTGAAAAAAATTGTTTTTTTAATAAAAATATTGGATAGACTATGGAAGAATTTTTTGTGATCTAATTTTATTATATGTCCCCTTGTCTTGATTTTCAGCTACAAATTCAACAATCCATCCAACCCGTTTTCTAGCAACAGGACCTGGAGCATTGAACCGATTTCAATTATTATGTCACATGTAAACCAAAGTAAGCCAAATGTGAACCAATCTGTTGGTCAAATGAAGTTTCACCTAAACCAGGTCACTGACAGGACAGAAACTTCAAGCAAATCTACAACTAAATAGTTGAAATAGGAAAGAATCAAGGTATTACAAAGGGTATTACAGGGTATAACAATTATTTCAAAGAGCTGTGCAGAAACAAATGTCTGTACTATGCCTTAGTATCAGATTATGTAGGAAAGACCCATAATTACAATGCAGTGATTTTTTATTTTATTTCAAGTAAGGCTATATATGGGTAAATAGCAAATATAATAACAGGATCTCGTAATGTTTAAATGGTTATTTATTTAAATTAAGTTTGGCTCAAATGACACAAATTGGTTTTGGCTCTGAACAAAGACAACTCTTGTGTTTGAAAGGATTCCCTCACGTCCAGATGGTTTCCCACTTCAACCCATATTATCGATCTTGTTGGTCCATGAGAGTAAATGAATCCCCATCCAAAACCCACCACACAGCTGGCGTAATGACTAATTCGGTGATGAGCACTTGGGCAGAACAAACAAAAACAAGATGAGCTCTCTGAGATGAGAGTCCTCTCTTATAGCCACTGTTCACACTTGTCTGAGCCACTCACTTCGCTTAAGTAGGAATCCACATGCAAAAGACACCCTTATAAATTCTAACTCTGCCCCAGTATCACATACACAAAGTCTTTTTCCCCTGAACTTTTCCACAAGTAGTGAGCAATTACGATGACAAGCATTGGCCACCATCAGATGGAGGGCCCGCAGTGTGATGAGGGAAATGGTTTCAGACATGTTGCAACAGAGAGGAAAAAAGAGAAACACAAACAAAACTGGAAGGAGGTACCTCCAGCAATGTCCCAGTAGTCTCTATCCAATCTGGACAATTTTAAAACAAGTTAATAGGAAATATGTCTTGACTCACGTCACACTTCTTTAAGGGCAGAAAGAAATGTCAGTCTGGCATGTAGGAATCATTGAGAAAACACTAATCAGGAACATCTGAGTAATTCTGCGTATAACAGACGGACAGTCAAAGAAACAGATGGATTGAGCTTTTGTCAGACTACCCTACAAGGCATGTTGTGTCAAAAGCAGAAATCTTCAGATTTTGATATTATTTTCTCTTGCCATGATGGCATTTGGCCTGGGTGAATCCATGCCCATAAATCAGGAAACAACTGAGTCAATCAGCTTTGAGGCTGCATTAAAACTGACAGCAGCTCTTTGATCAGACCAACCATTCGATGCACCGGCGGAACAAACACAAGAGAACAAAAAAAAAAAAAAATCATCTTTTACTTTAGGGCAACATATTGTGATCATCCACAGTGATTACATTTTATGGTATGTAAGTGAACTGTTCGTGGTAGACTGCTGTATAAAGAGCTTGTCTTGAAACTAGTGTTTCATAAAAAAGGCCTTGGAGTCTCAGATTTGGTCATGTAATTTTTTGGTTCTAATGTAAGAAGACATTGTCTTTTTTTTAGTAGGGATGTTGCTCTGGCAGTTTTAATCCAGTTTAATTCCTTTTTACTGTTCATATGCCAGCAGCTGGCATGGAACTGGCAAAAACACCAATTGAGTACAGATATTTCTGTAGTATTCCCATCTGATTTTTGCTTGTGCAAAATTATGTTATATCATGATATTTTGTTGCCAAAGCGTGCCAGGGTTTTCAAGGCACAACCTCTACTTAATGCCTGAAGGTCTACTTTGTTACTTTTGACCAAAACCTTGCAGCAGATCCCTTGAACCCTATTGTATATAATGCAAGGTATGGACCAGACATGTTCACAAGTCATTTTTTGCAAGTCCAAGTCAAGTCTTAAGTCTTGAGAGCTGAAGTCTAAGTCAAGTCTCAAGTCTTGAGAAGGCCTGTCGCAATAATCAATTTATTGCACAAAAAATTCTAATCACTTGATTAATAAAAAAAAGTGCAATAATTTTCGTGCTTGCTTGTTCTCCTTGTGTTTTCATTTCCGTCACTGATACGGTATAGCTTAAAGGTCACTATTATATCTATGGAATGATCATTATCTTGAACTGGTAAATGAAAAATACAATTAAAAAAAGCACACACGCAACATTTTTTTCCTTTATTTTTTTTCTTTCAAAAACAACTATTTTCTTACAGTATTTACCTGACATTTGTGGTTGCAACTTTTTCTAGTTTTAGCAGTAAATGTCTGCTCTTTTATTTTTAAGTGAAAATGAGGACTGTGGAAAAAAACACAATCACAATCCTGCCTTTTATTAATACATATGAGGTTACCAACTTCAAGAGATAAAGAAAAACCCTTAACAAATAGCAGGACAATAACAATGCTTTTATAAAAGAAACATTGTGGCAATAACTTTTTGTCTCTTAATGCCCTGGAACAGACAGAACCGACTTGGCGGGCAGTATTTTCAATTCAATTCAGTTTATTTATTTAGCGCCAATTCACAACATATTTCTCCTCTACCACTGCCATGAAGTTTTTAAAGCTGGGCTTGTCGATCAAAGACAAGGGGAGGTTGCATGAAATAATAAGGTCCTGAATTATTGCCTTATGTCTGATGTCCCTGGCTGTACACCGGCACTGCACTGTGTCTGATAAAATTAGATGTGGCGGACCAAGCATCGTGTATTTTTTTCTAAAGAAGCTGCAGTTTTCTGCTCTTTTATTCCCGCCTTATGTAAAGTTTTTGTAGCCAAAGGTTGAACGGTGGGACCGAAACAGGGGGGCTAATCATCGGCTCCATACCTGTATGGGTTGCATGCATGCCTGCGCACGGGCACGCGGGAATATATGTCAAGTAGCGTTGCGTCAGTGACGTCAGTGCTACATGACAGTTTGACAGCCCCTCTGCCGTTTTTTTTTTAAATCTTTTTTTTACCTCTGCTGTGTGCTGCGAGCGGCGATCAGTCAAGTTAGTAAAACAAAAAACACTTAAAAATAAATATTGTTCACAAGTCGGAAATCACGAGTCTCAGTCGAGTCTGAAGTCCTGCAAATGCAAGTCTAAGTCGAGTCTGAAGTCATTAAATATGCGACTTAAGTGCGACTCGAGTACGAGTCAAAAACTCGAGTCCCCATCTGTGGTATGGACTCCATAGATTAAACTTTTTTGTTCAACAAACCCCACAGAAGCTCTTCAAGATTGAGATGAGCATCTGAAGGCCATTTTAATGACGGCTGCACTGGACCGTAAACCATTGCTGAGCACTTCAGACCTTTTGCTTTGGCATTTACCTTATCATATTAAGTTACAGTAACACAACTGTACAGTACAGTACAACTTTTCATGTTAGCAGGGTAAGAGATAAAGCAATCGCGTTAAAGGCACTAAATATTTTTAAGTAGCCAAAAACGGTTGAATTATATTTTTCCAGCATATTGTGCTAAATAGTTCAAATCCAATAAGTAATACTTTTTTTCTCTTTAAGTGTGTACTTGGTCTTCAGAAATGTATGGAGAGGTGTTTTATGTTAAATGAAGATCAACATGGTTGCAATAAACCACGGTTTCACTGCAGAACACTGTCAAATTCTTGTTCCTGGCATTTTTTTTCATGGGCTTGGCATAGTAATTTCTCCCTTGTTCCATTTTTAAATTTTTGTTTTCATCCTTTCCCCTTGCTTTCTTAGTTCTCTTCTCATCATCTGTGTCTCTTTGTAATTATGCAACAAGTATAATGTCAAGACCTGATTTGGCCCACCATGCCAATGATATAATAAAGACAACCGTTTCCATGACACTGCAAGGAAACCAGTCTCATTAAAGTGTTTGCCTGTTCTTTGAAGAAACAGTTCAAAGCCCAAAAAAAAGAACCCACTTGCACTCTAAAGAAATAAAAAAATAGAACACACACTAATAATCACAGTAGCAATGCTGCTTTCGCTCTCCTCAAAGTGCACGCTGGAGCTCAAGTGATTCATGCATCAACCATGAATTTACAGTTATAGTTTGTAATCCTGTTCAGAAACATTTTTTGTTATATTGTGCAAAATGGTCCTTCCATCCTGAGAGTAGTAAATACCTTATGTACTCAGAAAAAGAAACGAAAAAAAAAAGATCTGTGGGAGCTGCAAGCCTCTAAAAACTCTGACCAATTCCTGCCATTTGGCCCGAATGAAAAAAAAAACAAAAAAACAATCAGATGCATCCATATTTATCCCTACTTATCCATGTGTGCACTCATCAGGTTTGACCGTTGCCGAAATTATTCACAACACAACTTCGCAAAAACATAAAATGCTAAAACTTGTATTGTTAGTATTGCTAAATCTAGCATGCTACCTTGAAAGCCAAAATAAAGATATAGTTTATTTAAAGTGAATGAGACATGAGGTAGTTAGGTTGAAGTCCAAAATGTATTGAAAGGAATGGCTGAGTGAGCTCCCCTTCTACTGTGAGATGCGCACTCATGGAGAGCGTAGCATTGATTTGAGGAGGGTGCCACTTTCATATGTTGCAAGCTCTCAAACATTACCAACAATAGCTTCAACATGAACCAAAAAAAAACAAAACATGATTAATCATACCCTGCGATGGACTGGTGACCTGTCAAGGGTGTACCCCGCCTCTCGCCTGTAGACAGCTGAAGATAGGAACGCGACCCCCGGTTGGGATAAGCATGGCGGAAAATGGATGGATTCATGATATCAAGCCAGCATCTTCAATTGTTACATGGTCTAATTCTGAAGTTAAATAGCCCATAGATGGTAAAGGATCTGAGCTACAGTAGCTTATTTGTTGGTTTACCCAAGAAGGGAGGGTGTTGCCTCCCTGTATGCATCAGTTAGCCTTGGCCTTTTCCCTCAAGACCCTGTTGTTGTATCATCACTGTTTCTCTGACCACTTTACTAGTACTGACGATTGCAGTAAAGTGCAGTGTTTGAGGAAACTCTGACCCAGACCTCCTAAGCCCTTGTCAAACTGTCAAATCCTCATTCCTGGCACTGTTCTCATTCTCTAACGCCTAAACCTTAAAAACGATATGGTGCTTATTGTATCCAATCCACTAATAGGAGAGAATCACTGCTGTTCGCTTTAACTGTCACAATGCCATTCGTAAAAGTTGTTGGTATATTACTGGGATGGAGCACCAGTAATATACTGGGAGTGATACAAATAGATGACAGCTGTGCCGGTAACAGGAGAGGGAGGCAACAGAGGGTAACTAATGGAGGAGGCTAAATGAGCACTACAAAGAGAACCACTGTGATCTTGTGAAATGCTGAACAGATCATAAACCAGCCCAACACTTTATAAGAAATATGAAACCACAACATAAAACCTATATCGCATGCCTCAGATTATGATAAATGAAGAATAATAATTTGTGTCGACAACCGTGTTCTGTACCTCATCCACTGGAAATTGGTGTAATGGCTCTAACACTGGGTTTAAAAAAAAATACTTTAAACAAAGAAAAAACTACTAATAGATTACAGAAATAATGAACCACACAAGTATTTTGTTTTATAGGAAAACCTAAAAAAGTTCAGTCTCTGAAATCTGCAGAAAGCTTGTAGGATGGCTTCTGTGTTTAGATCTCATCAGAATTGTTCAAATGCATGCTTCAAGTTAATGCCTTCTCTCGACTACAATCATTGGGCAGCTGCTGTTGTGTGAATCAGACTGGCTCATCTTTAAAAGGAAAAGGGTTTGTTGCTTAAGGAATATAATTCTTTCACATCCAACTGGATAAAAAGTGAACACATTGGTATGTTGGGGCATCATGACAGTCTGCTATAAGGATTTATTGTTTCAAAGTCTAGAAACTCTTTGACAGCCAGGGACAAGAAAACAGATCCAGAAGCAGTGATGGGACTAACGGCGTTGAAAGTAACGGCGTTACTAACGCCGTTACCTTGTTTTAGTAACGAGTAATCTAACTAATTACTTTGAGTGTAACTATAACGCAGTTACCATTGCAGACACCCCGTTACTGCGCGTTACTCAGGTCGCACAATGAACCTTTTTTCATGATAGGACTCGTGCGCAGCTGCGTGAAGCTGACACCCCACCCACGTCAAAAAACTCTGCAAATAGACTTAATGGTTAGTGCAACGTTAGTGCAGATTTGTGCAGAAAAAAATATTGTTTGTGCTACTTTTATTTAAGAGATATTAAAGATTATTTTTTAGGTCCTCCAGAGGTGCGCGCCTTGTCATGAGAGAGGGGTGGATGAGAATGGCTGATGTATGATGAGATTCCGTCTGTCAGTTGGGGAGGTGGGTGTTTCTGCTGGCGGGTGTTAATGTACAGCACACACAGAGAGATGGAGAGTGAGGATGACTCCAGCAGCAAAACAGCGTTTTCCAGATGGAAATACCGGTGTTACGCCGAGCTGCGTTTCCCCATCACATACGGTTTCCCCTGCATCTCCACACAGCGCAGGCGGCACGAGTCACCGCGCAAGCGACAGGAAACGCGCATGCTAGCTAAAGGCGCGCAACAGTCGCCCTGTGCTCGCGCCACAGGAGAACTATGGAGAGCGTGAACGATCAAATGAACCTGACAACAGCCAGAAATGATAGCCTATATGGAGAAAGGGAGAAATATGGATGGATGGATGGATGGATGGATGGATGGATGGATGGATAGATGGATGGATGGATGGATGGATGGATGGATGGATGGATGGATGGATGGATGGATGGATGGATGGATGGATGGATGGATGGATACTCTGCCTTTTCAACCTACTGTATTTTTTATTTTAAACATTATTTGATGGCCTTTGTGGCAGGGATGGAGATCCATATTTTATGTCACACACAGAGTATACATCTAGATAGATAGATGGATAGATAGATGTTGCAATATCTATAACAACCCAAACACACAGGATTTCAGAATTACACACCCCCAGTTATTAATTTCACCAGATCTGAATGCCCTGTTAAAAAACTTCACATGGCGTTCCCCCCTGATGTCATTTACGTTGAGTTGCAATAAATGCTAAACTCTCTGCAGGTTCTTGTCTTTGTCGTCCGCTCTATTCAGCTGGCTTTGGAAACACACGGCGAGAAGGTGGGGGCTCGGTGGTGAGGGTTACGGGGGCGAGAAACGTAAAAGTAACGCAATAGTTACTTTTACTAGTAACTAGTTACTTTTATTGTGGAGTAACTCAGTTAGTAACTCAGTTACTTTTTAGGAGAAGTAACTAGTAACTATAACTAATTACTTTTTCAAAGTAACGTGCCCAACACTGTCCAGAAGACAAAGAGAATGGAAAGCAGCCTTATTTTTCCAGACAAAAGGCAAAACACGTATATAGACAGAACTACATATTGTATTCTTGGGCCACAGCTGGTGCTGTGAAGGTCCCAGGTTTCCAGTTTAGAATAGAAAATATTAAATTGAACATGCAAGAAGTGTTACCTCTGCAAGCTAATTTTAATACACAGCTGTAAAGGCTACACTACATATCAATATATCAATACATACCTCTGTTCAGTCCGTATTTACTGGTAACCATTTATTCATTTCACATTTAATAATTTATTTACGCATCATTTGCACTCTGCTTGTTAAACTACTGCTCTTTTATTTTAATCTGCCATTCTGTTTATAGAATGAACAACTGTGCTCTCTCTTCTGTAGCCTGTCTGAATTTTTTTTATTACTGTATTATTATGATAATACAGTAATAAAAATGAAGAGTGTTGTAAACATTACACTATCCAAAGTCCTATTCCTTTTACGTTTAGATATACCTGGAAAAAAATATATTCTAATATCAACTTATGCTCTAATAACACTGCAGAAGATGATTTGCCATTCATTATAATTTTCTGTTTATAGAGAAAAAAAACTGCTGTTTTCATTGTTTACAGGTTGACGTAGGATAATCAGATGCTTTTTTTTAACAATAGGGGGACTGAAAACTTTCACGTTTACAACCCTGAAGACAGAAGTGCAAAAGAACTGTGTGACACACTTAGAAACTTTGGTTTAATTCAACATGTTGAACAACCAACGCGCAAACAGGGACATATTTTAGATTTGATCATCACTAAAGGTCTGAAGATTTCTAAAGTCAATATTACTGATGCTGCCCTATCTTATCGCTTTTCTGTTACCTTTGAGGGCATCATTTCCAGTGACACATTTAGCAAAAGGGACATCATAAGAAAACGCACATTTAAGGAAAATGCCACAGAGACTTTTATTCAAGCTTAATCTGCTACTTCAACCTTGGGGTGCAACTCAGTAGATGAGCTAGTAGATAACTTTCAGTCTAAAGTCTCAGACATCATTAACTGCATTGCTCCAATTAAAATGAAAGTCTTTTCCGGAAAGAAAAAATCTCCTTGGAGAAGTGCTCCAGCAGTTAGAAGTGAAAAAATGTCGAAAAGCTGAACGCAGGTGGAGAAAGACGAAACTCCAGGTTCACTATGACATCTATAAAGAGAGACTTTACAGATATAACTTACAACTGAAAAATGCAGGAGAATCTTTCTTCTCTGAAATCATTAACGAGAACATTAATAATACTCGTGCGTTATTTGCCACAGTCAACAAGTTAACAAATCCTCCCTTGCCTGTGGCTCCTGAACTCCACTCCACCAGGGCCTGCAATGAATTTGCTAATTTCTTTACTGAGAAAAACCAAAAGATCAGAGGATCAGTTTATACATCCATATCAAGTTCAGTACCAAAGTTGTCTCCAGCTGGAATTGATCTTGACCAAATGTCCCAATTCAGCCAAATAAACTACAAAAGCTTAGAGAAAATCATTCAGCAGCTAAGTTCCTCCTCCTGCTGCCTTGATGTTTTACCCACAGCTTTCTTTAAGAAACTTTTGCCTGTCATAGCTTCTGATTCGACTCAGATAATAAACACTTCCCTTCTGTCAAGTGTTTTGCCCAGTCCTTAAAAACAGCAAATATCAAACTACTTCTGAAAAAGAACTGGTCGGCCTCTCTGGTACAGCTCTCAACTAGTTTAAATCCTACTTAAAGGACAGGGACTTTTTTGTATCAATAGGCAACTTTACATCAGAGATGACAAAAATCACATGTGGGGTTCCCCAAGGGTCCATCCTGGGTCAACTCCTATTCAATATCTACATGCTCTCTCTTGCTCAGTTAATAAAAAAACAACATCAGCTACCATAACTATGCAGACGACACACAGCTTTACATAACCATGTCACCAGGTGATTATGAACCAATTCAAGCACTGAGGAAATGCTGCCTGGATGTGCCATAATTTCTTCAACTGAAAAGAAAACTGAAGTAATAATATTTGGACCAATAGAGGAGAGATCTAAAGTTAGCACACAGCTTCATTTGCCTTAGCTAGTAACCACTGATCAGGCCCGAAATCTAAGTGTAGTACTGGATTCAGACTTGAACCTCCAAAAGCATTTAAAGACAATTACAAGGTCGGCTTTCTATCACCTGAAGAACATTTCCAGGATTAAAGGACTAATGTCTCAGCATGATCTGGAAAAACTAATCCATGCATTTATTTTTAATCGAATAGATTACTGCAACAGTGTTTTCACAGGTCTGCCTAAAAAGTGGATCAGACAGCTACAGCTGATCCAGAACGCTACTGCCCGTGTCCTCACTAAGACTAAGAAAGTAGAGCACATCACCCCAGTTCTAAAGTCCTTACACTGGCTCCCTGTATCTCAGAGAATAGACTTTAGAATACTTCTGTTAGTCTATAAATCCCTGAATGGCTTAGCACCTAAATACATCACAGACTTGCTATCAGTGTATCAACCCTCCAGACCACTCAGGTCTTCTGGCTCCAGCCTGCTCTGCATACCTAGAACCAGAACTAAACATGGAGAAGCAGCATTTAGTTCCTATGCTCCACTTATCTGGAACAAACTTCCAGAAAACTGTAAAAGTGCGGAAAGCCTGAGTTCCTTTAAATCAAGACAAAAAACACATTTGTTTAGGATTGCCTTCGACTGTTCTAGTTAAACAGTTCAACTGAAACATCATTTCATGATGGAAAAAAAAAACAAGACAGCGATGAGTAATTTCAGAACTTTTCCAACTTAAATGTGACTTCTAACCTGTAGCAGAAAATAGAAAATAAAAAAAATGTGGTTGCATAAATGACTTTGACCTTTTCAATTTATGACAGCACTAGATTTTATGAAGCCTTGTCTTGGTAGGAGAGGCTCACTCTTCTTAAACACAAACTCTTTTAGACAGTGAGGGTGTTGCTGGTACAGATTCAGGTTTTTATGAAATTTTGTTTTCAATTTCAATACTTGTTTTTGTTCTTTAACACTTTAAAAAGGAGGTTTCTCATCATCTTTATTTTTTATTTTATCTTTATTTTTTAACAAAAACCTGTTTCTAGACAACATTAGCTTACATGAAGAGAAATAATCGAATTGAAGGCCCAATCAGATCAAAAATGTTTCATGTCAGATTGAAGATTCTGATCCGATTCGGTCCGATCAGAAAGAAATTTTATACTGAAAGAGAAGGTAGGCTTTTTTAATTCTGATTAACATTCATGTGTACACCATTTCACATTAGTGTGATGATTTTTTCACCCTTCATTTCAGAAAGTATCATTCTTAAATTATTTAATCTGATCGAACGCGGGTATACACATATGATCAGATCATTTTATTGAGTTTCTATTCAACTAAGGTTTAGATGGGGTCAGGAAATATTGCGCATGTAAAGGTTCAAATGACTGGTATAACATATAAATACAGTATATATGGGTATATTTCACCCTGGAGAGACACTTAAATGAAAACTGCAATTAGGAAAGTATTATTCAATTTACTTATACAAGTAACATAATCATATTCTGTTAAAATGTTTCTATGTAAGGAAAACCAGCTGATTGCAAGGACACATTGACTCTCTGCAAACCCTCACACTGAGCATGCATGTAGTGACAGTGGAGAGGAAACCTCCCTTTTAACAGGAAGAAACCTCCAGCAGAATCAGACTCAGTATGCGTGGCCATCTACTGAGGCTGACTAAAGTTAAAGGAGACAGAAGCAGATAAAGACATAAACAAAATAAGTTATTTGGCGCTTGGGCCCTGGCAGAAGACTTTGATGCTGTGAATCAACATACCATTGTATGAGTAGCTTAGAAAAGGATTAAAGTAGTCTTCCCCCTGGGGCCCAGACACTGGTGGTGGAATGAGCCAGAGGATGAGTGGGACTGAGAATAGTCTGAGAATGAAGGAGGAGTTGGGGGGGGAGGTTGATAGAAAGTTTGCTTGTGGGCGTGAGAGAGAACTTGGGCCAGGAGCTAAATAAAGGGGATCTTGAAAGCTAATTGGCTTTGCAGGTGGTTCAGGGGAAGCTGATAAGAGTCTTCCAGATTGAATTTTTGCTTAACATTTTTAACCCTAAATATTATTTTCTTTTTTTTTTATTCCCACACCCACATTATGAACCTTTGGCAGATGCCCTAACTGTCTTCTTATAAACAAAAACTATGAATTTCTAATAATTTAGAAAAGGACCTATAAGTCCCCAAAAAACTTGATAAGAAAATTTGCTTGTCTAAACTTTTTGTTAAAGGAATAGTACACCCAAAACATGATTAGCCTTCATTTTCTACTCACCCCAATGCTGAACAACACTCTGGAGTACTTTTTTGATATCTCAAATGCCTCTGGAGATCTGGGAGGCTACTTGCTGTCTGCTGACATTCAAATAATGGAGGTCTATTGTGCCCGAGACAGAAAGGTCCATAAAAGTCCACAAAAACGTGTCAATATTCCTCCATACTGCTCTTCCAATGTATTCCAAGTGTCCTGAGTGGGTAGCATCCAGAATTTACTCGAAACGAAGTCATTTAGAATGTTTTTAGAGCATAAACAGTAGTGTATAGGATTTCCTGAAAGCGCGCACATGCGCGTTCACGAGCCTACGGAAGCCGGCAGACCAAACCAGATGAAAGTGCGCATTCAGCGTCTGCTCTGCCAATAATGCAAGCGTAGAAGAAGAAATGTGCTGTTTACCTGTGCAAAAAAAAGAAACAACGAAAGAAAAATGTCTGAGGACTTCAGTGTTGAGGAAGAGCATGAGTTCTTTGCCGAGCTGAATGCGCTGGTTTGGTCTGCTTTTTCATAATTATGGCTTACTTGGTTTTAACTTTGAACATGTTCTGTACCTGCTTATAGGAACAATAGGTACATCCTTGTCAGTGACGTGCGGTCAGGGGAGGCAGGTGAGGCAGTGCCTCACCAGCCATCATGGAAAGAAAGAAAATATATAATCATAAAGTAATTTAAATTGTTATATTCATCCGGTGGTTTGTACTAAAAAATATTCATTTTTCATGTAGCTTCACCAATTTCGATTTTTATTTGTTCAAAATCGCTGAATTTTCTTATTTTCCCATTCAAATGCTTGGAAGCGATGCCGGTGAGGCAGCAGCGAGCTCTGCCTCACCTTGGATTGCGCAACCCCTGGCTCTGCGCTGGCTGCAAAGCGGAGAGAGCATGTTGCTGTACGGCGTCAATAAAATGGTTTAAACAAATGTAATATGTGAACTTATTTCTAATAATTTGGCTTATGTATATAATGTACAGAGCTTTTTGTCACCAACTGTGTTTGTGTAACGTGTTTCGTGTAATGAGCGATTATAAACGGCAGAGAACAAGTTCGAGGTGAGGCAGGCAGTTCTCTTGCCTCATGGCAGGGGGTGCTCAAGAGACTGAAAACATAAGGCAGGAACAGGACGGATCAAGGAAGGCTTTCTTCCCTGGCAGTGATCTCCATTGAGACAGAGAGACTTTTAAAACTGAAGGAAGATAAGGAGGACTTCTATTCATTTATAAGTAAAGGTAAGACAGTAATAACATTTATTTTGTTTTGTTTTTTAAGGAAATGTGTGTTTTGTGAGCTACAGTTTGTATGTGTAAGGATGCAGAAGTGAAACATAACCTGTAAACTGCTGTCAATCTATGCATCTATTTGCAAATCTGATTCTGATGACGTCAGTGCCTCACCAGCTATGAACCTCACCGCACGTCACTGATCCTTGTGTTCCTTAAGTTGTCTCTTGTGCAGCTCAATGTAGGTATTAGATGTAATGTTTGCTTTTTGGTCTGCAAACATGACAAGGAATATTAGCTGCTAGTAATGTCCATCCAGACAGTGTCTTGCCCACGACCAAAATCTAATAAATTAGCAAAGATTCCCAAAGGAGTAAATCATGATAATCTAATTAAAATCAAAATAACTCCAATTGGGGAAAAAGTTAAAACAATTAAATGCGGTCTGTTTAACATAAGATCGCTTTCCTCTAAAAGTCTACTAGTTAATGACTTGATTTGTGATAATCACATTGACTTGTTTTGCCTTACAGAAACCTGGCTGCAGCAAGAGGATTATGTGAGCATAAATGAGGCAACTCCTTCAAGCTATTTAAATTTTCACATCCCCAGAAGTTCTGGGCGAGGAGGAGGAGTAGCAACAATCTTCGAGGCTGACTTACTGATTACTCCCAAAACAATTAATTCCTACAACTCTTTTGAACATTTAACCCTTAATTTCCCTGATCCAAATTTCAAGGCAAGAAAACCTCTTCTTTTTGTAACTTTGTATCGTCCACCAGGTCCTTACTCTGAATTTTTAGATGAGTTTTCAGAGTTCCTTTCTGATTTGGTATTAAATACTGACAGGGTCATCATAGTGGGAGATTTTAACATCCATGCTGACATTGAAGGCGATAGCTTAAGAGCAGCCTTTAATGCTATCTTAGACACTATTGGCTTTGTTCAAAATGTGAATAGTCCCACGCATTCTCATCTTCATACTTTGGATCTTGTGCTGACATACGGCATAGAATGTGAAGAAATAACAGTATTTCCTCACAACCCTGTCCTCTCTGACCACTTTCTAATAACCTTCAGGATTACTTTAACAGAGTTCTCCTCCCCCAAAAGAAGGTTCAATTTTAGTAGATCTTTATCAGATAGTGCAGTTATAAATTTTAAAGAATCTGCTTCACTTTCTCTCTGCTCTGTGTCACTGAGCAGTGCTGCAGAGTGCAAAAGCTTAGCTTATTCCCCTTCACAGGTTGATGATTTTGTTGAGGGGGTTGCTAGTTCTCTGCGTATTGCCTTAGACAACGCAGCTCCTTTGAAAATGAAAACCGTTAAAAATAGAAAGCTTGCTCCTTGGTTTAATGCAGAGCTGCGTACTTTGAAGCAAAATGCTAGGAAACTGGAGAGAAAATATCGCTCCACAGGCCTGCGAGAGTCCTTCCTAGTCTGGAAAAATGGTTTACTGCTGTATAAGAGGACCCTTTGTAAAGCAAGAGCAGCATACTTCTCCTCATTAATAGAGGAGAATAAGAATAATCCTAGATTTCTTTTTAATACAGTTGCCAAACTCACCCAGAGCCATAGCTCTGTTGAACCGTCCATTCCACCTGCTCTTAGCAGCAATGATTTTATGGGATTCTTTATAAATAAGATTGATCTTATTAAAAATAAGATCATAAGCACTCCTCTATCCGCGATTGTACCTGAGGTAGTCATGGAATCTGAACCGGGTTTAGACTGCTTTGATCCAGTTGAACTCTCTGAATTAGCAAAATTATTGTCTTCATCTAAGCCTTCAACTTGTATGTTAGATCCAGTTCCAACCAGGTTATTTAAGGAGGTATTCCCTTTGATCTCCTCCTCCATTTTAGATGTGATTAATCTATCTCTGTTACAGGGATATGTACCTAAAGCTTTTAAGATTGCTGTAATTAAACCTCTGCTTAAGAAACCGTCTCTTGACCCAGATGACTTGGTCAATTATAGACCTATATCCAATCTTCCTTTCTTATCCAAAATTCTTGAGAAAGTAGTTGCCAAACAAGTTTGCGATCACTTCCACCATAATGAACTTTTTGAAGAGTTTCAGTCTGGCTTTAGAGCTCATCATAGCACTGAAACAGCTCTGGTGAAAGTAACTAATGATATTCTCATGGCCTCAGATAATGGACTTGTATCTGTGCTCGTCCTGTTGGATCTTAGTGCTGCATTTGATACAGTTGACCATAATATTCTTTTAGAAAGACTTGAATATTTTGTTGGAATTAAAGGAACAGCACTAGACTGGTTTAAATCTTATCTATCTGATCGAATTCAGTTTGTTCATGTTAATGATAGATCTTCAACACGCTCAAAGGTTACCTGTCGAGTACCACAGGGATCAGTGCTAGGACCAATTCTCTTTACTTTATACATGCTCCCAATTGGTAGAATTATTAGACAGCATGGGATTAATTTCCACTGTTATGCTGATGATACCCAGCTATATCTGTCTATAAATCCAGATGAAGCTAACCCATTACATAGATTACAGGCATGTCTTGAAGACATAAAAACCTGGATGACTCTTAATTTTCTGCTTCTGAATGCAGACAAGACGGAGGTTGTAGTCTTTGGGCCGGAGTCTCTGAGGAAGAAGCTGATTAGCCAGTCACTTCATTTGGATGGGATTAAACTGATTTCAGATAATAAAGTAAAAAATCTTGGTGTTATTTTTGATCAGGACCTGTCATTTAAATCCCATATCAAAGAGGTTTCTAGAATTTCCTTCTTTCATCTGAGGAACATTGCAAAAATTAGAAATATCCTGTCCAGGGGTGATGCTGAGAAACTAGTCCATGCATTTGTTACTTCAAGGCTGGACTATTGTAATTCTTTACTATCAGGAAGTCCACAAACTGTAGTTAAAAGCCTTCAGCTGATCCAAAATGCTGCAGCCAGAGTTCTAATGAAAATGAAAAAGAGAGATCATATCTCTCCTATCCTGGCTTCTCTTCATTGGCTTCCTGTTAAATCAAGAATAGAATTTAAAATCCTCCTTCTCACATATAAAGCCTTAAATGGCCAAGCTCCATCTTATATCAGAGATCTGATTGTTCCTTATGTTCCTAACAGAGCACTTCGCTCTCAATCTGCAGGTTTACTAGTGGTTCCTAGAATTTCTAAAAGTAGAATGGGAGGCAGATCTTTTAGTTATCAGGCTCCTCTCCTGTGGAACCAACTACCAGTTTTAGTCCGTGAGGCAGACACCCTGTCTACTTTTAAGGCTAGGCTTAAAACTTTCATTTTTGATAAAGCTTATAGTTAGGGTGGCTCAGGTTATCCTGAGCTATCTCTATAGTTATGCTGCTATAGGCTTAGACTTTTGGAGGACATAGGGACCCCCATTTCATCATTCTGCTTCATTCTCTCTCTGTTCTCCTATTCTGCAGAATCTGTTAGTTCAATCTCTAACCTTCTGCTCTCTCTGCTTTTCCTCAGAGTAGCTTTGCCTCGTCTGTTCCTGTTTGGCTGTGACGTCATCCTGGAAAAAACATCAGCTGTGCTGCTTCTATCAACACCCTTGTTAATAGATGTTGGAGATCGGCCTGTTTTCCAGTGTGGTCCTGTTTCTCTGACCGTGACTGAGTGGATGTGCTCTCTTCGTCCTCTGGCATGGGAGCTGCCTTGGAGCTCGTCTGCCTGGCTGTGTGTTTCCTGGACGGGGCCGCCTTTTACAGCTGCTTTTTGTATCTCTGCTTCTGTCTCCTTGAACCCCAGTCGGCCTCGGCAGATGGCCGCTCACACTGAGCCTGGTTCTGCTGGAGGTTTCTTCCTGTTAAAAGGGAGTTTTTCCTCTCCACTGTCGCTACAAGCATGCTTAGTGTGGGGGATTGTATTTGAGTCAATGAGTCAATGCAATCAACTGGTTTTCCTTAGATAGAAAACTTTGTATCAATTTGACTGTATGATCTGGTTGAACTGTAAAGTGCCTTGAGATGACATGTGTTGTGAATTTGGCGCTATATAAATAAACTGAATTGAATTGAATTGAATTAATGTGGATAGTAATGTTAACCTATGCATGGATAATTGGAGGGTTACAAACCCTTCCTGACAAATACAATCAACCGGAGACACACTCTAAAGGAGGAATAATCTGATAACTTTGGGAGTAGAACTTTCTAGAAGTTCAAAATGTACTTTAAATACTTTAAAGCTTCCTCCTGGGGAAAAATATTTCCAAGAACATTTCATGGTAAAGCCACTGACTTGAAGCTTAAAATCTAAAACATAAACATCTGCTTGTCTTTACTCTTTTGAAGTAGGGAATTTACAAAGTGCAGGAAGAGAAGATGTCAAGTCAGTGCAAGTGGATCCAATGAAATCTTCTGGAGACAAATTGGAGGATTTTACACATCAAAACTATCAGTCCTGTTTCATTTAATGCCGAAGACCTCTGCAACACTTTCACGGCTGTCCAACACAGAGCACACCAGTAGGGGGCACACTTACTTTTTTGCTGCCACACATTAACACCAAACCCAGCAGGATAACCTGATTTGTGGCTCATTATAGTATGTGAGGGTGAGTGTGTGGGAGAGGGCAAAACAGCAGTTAGAGACAAAAAAAAACACCAAATGTTTTCTTCTCACTCACTCACACCAAAATATGATTGGTTCAGAGAAGCACACACTTACTGTCAACAATTGTGTCATGGTTCATAGGAGGGCTTTTGATGGAAGGCAAAGGAGTCTTGTCGGTAGGTCTTAATGGGAGCTGAGTTATACTGGTGGCCACTGGTGGAAACTCCCCATTGGCTGCAATTGGAAAAAAAAAAAGCAGAGAGTAAAGACTGCAGAGTGTGAGTTTGTGTACCAGCAGGGGTCATTCTACAGTTCATGCATCCTCTGGACATACAGGAGTCATGAGATTCATATAACTGAATACATCTCTCCACCATCTTTCCCATCGTTATCTAGCAGCAGATGATTGAGGCACAATTCAGACCGGGGGATTTTCAACAATTCATCAAACCCGTAACGTCACAGCTTTCCCAGGGCTGAGATCATACATTCTAACCCAGAATTAAGGCTTGCAGAGAAAACATTGCCTGTTTGTCCAAAAAGGGGAAAGATCAAAGATCTCCCCATAAAACCTTTGGCCTGCTTCTTAGATTTTGGTAGAGGGTAAAAATGGAGGTTGATCATTTTATTTATTGCAACAACTTAACACTATTAGATCATCTGCCATCACATCTGCTAAGAGACTATTTCAGCACATTTTTTACCGTTTTTTGACACTAGATCATCTTTGAGGTCAGACACTGCTGTTGAAAGCCTAGTCTAAGCGTCTGACCTAATGCTTTTCAAAGATTTTCATTGGAGTTATCACCAAGGCTCTATAGGCGAGTCGGGTTTATTTTGCCTCTATGTATGTGCACTTCTACACTGTTATTTTTTTAAATTGCTCTTCATACAGTAAAATAATAACAAGAGTCAAAGGTTTAATTAATCTTCTGAAATATTAATCAGATGAAAACAGAAAAAAACATCATGAAGGCTTAATGGATTTCTTCTTAAAATATATAAACAGCCCTTTTTCTAAAAAAGCCCAGAGGAGTTTTTCCCCCCCTTATTTATCTTATTATGTAATCCAAACACAATGATAGGCCCCCCAATTAAAAGATGACTTTCTTCTGGATCTGACTGAGATACGCCTCTGAGGAGACTCTACCCTCCCTTCTAAAGCCATTCTGGTACCACTAGGGATTGATCATGCTGTTAAAGTATTTGTAGTGTCTTTTTCAGGAGCATGATGGAGGTTATCACAAGTTGTGATAAAGAAAATAAATGAGCTGAAAGGAGAATCTCTTGATTTATTGCTCCATCTAATTTTCTATGCCCTACATATTGCTCCTACACAGGATCATGACCTGGATAGAAGCAGCTGAAATGAGCTTCCTCTGAATATTGGAATCAGACTGATGGATCAGGCCAGGAGCTCAAAGTAAAGTCTCTACGTCTCTATGTAAGAGTCAGCTGAGAAAAATAGACGCAAAAAGATAGGAGAAAATACCTATTCAAAGGTCCTACATGCAAGACATTTTGGAATCTGCAACAACTTAAGAAATCTGAAAGGAAATTCATCATGATGAGGAGCAAGATCTTTTTCTTTGGTAGCTGAAGCAAGAACAAGAAAGTCATCTTTGCAACTGAAGCGCTGCTGTGGGTGATGCTGACTGTCGGGCGTTGGATACAGATGTCACCTTTGCTTAATTGAGGTCAAGATGTTAAAAATCCAGCTCATGCTCAATTTGCTTTTCCCATGTCTCCTCTGGTACATCACAGTCCCTCTAGTGTGCAGGTTGGTGCTGCCACAACACTTTTCACAACACATTCAGTGCCAGCTCTATAGATATGGTTCAATCCCTTGAAACTGCACTTGTTTTTAACACTTTGCGGAAGTGTCAGTCTCAGAAACTGGGGATTCAAAAAACCCTGTTTAAAATCAATCAAATAAATCAAACCCTGATTAAATCAATCAGACAGATATCCATGGGGCAGTATTAGAAGAAACCTTGAAAACATGTTCAGCAATGCTTTTCTGTTAAGAGACCTCTGTGCAGGACTCACTGCACTTTGTTAGTACTGGGCTGGACACTTTTAATAAGACAGAAATACCTCACTTCTTTATTGCAGATTTCTTGACTGAATCTATGATTTAGATCTCCCATTTCAGCATATTTAAAAAAAAAAAAATCTGCTGACTTTGAATAATGCCGGAGTAGAGTAAGGCAATCAACATTTTTAGGCAAGTAGTTAGGTATGAAATGAGGTTTATGGCACAGTGCTTTATCCTGCTGATGGGAGCCATTGGCTATTGTGTTCATACAGAGATGGACCTGTCAGTGACTACTAGGCTGTGGTGTTAGAACAAAGTTCAGTTTAAACTAAGGGCTCCAAAGTTTTCCAAGAAAATACATCACATCCCATTTAAGGAATGCCTGGAGTTTGCTCCCTGACCTGTTACACCCACAGCCCAATCTCAGATAAACAGAAGGCAAGGTTTAGATGCATGTATTACTCCTTTGTTTATAAAAAAAAAAAATAGCCCCTGACCGCTGAATAATAATATTAACAGTAAAAGCTGAAAAAGCTCTAATCTGCAAAATTGGACCGCTGCAAATGTCCTTGTATTCAACAAAGCTTGCAAATTCCAGCCAACAATTCATTTTTGAACAATTCATAAAATTATTATTAGTAAGCCGTTTCTGATTGCCCTTTATGCAAAAGCAATCCATGATTACCCTGTAAAGGACGCCATCCCCTAAAGTCTTTGAACAGCGGATCAAATAAAATCTGACTCAGTGTTGCATCACTTTGAGTGACTCTCCAGTGCTTGTTCATTATTTTGTTTAATCATTTCTACCTTGGTACAGAGCGAGGTCTGTTCTCAGAGTGTTCCGTCTTTGCAATACTGGTCCTGTCCTGGCATTTAATCATACTGCCTGGAAGGGTCTTTCCTTCCACAGTTTTAGCTTCAGATTTTCTCTCCCGATCACAGATTCTGCCAAAATTTTCCTGCTGACCAAAATCTATAGTTTCTCTGAGTTTTGTTTATCCATCATAAACTTTTGTTTCTTTGTAAGAGTAGGTATTAACGCTTAGTCAGAATAGGTTTTATGGACGGCTACAAACAAGTTGAAATCAAGACAATCCTTTTTTTTCTTTTTCTACATAGTAAATAATGCAGAAAGATATATTTTGATTGTTTCAGCCACATTCAGACTGTCAGAAATATTCAGCCTATAAATGGATATACTGCTGTGCTTGGAGCAAACAAAAACAATAAACTGTAAATGATGCTTAATATTCATATGACCTACATATTAAGGTCTATTCCTACCCTGTATGAGGATTTTTCCGTGGAGAGGCCAATTACTTGGTTTCTGAAGTAAATTAGCATTTTATAAAAAAAAAAAAAAAGCACAGAGGGTTTGGAGTTGTCTTACACAGCATAACATCAGGCTGGCTGTTCATACTGCAACTCTATGTTACTCCCAATGGAGACACCCTGTTTGGTGGAAGAGCAAAATAAATACTATTTTGAAATTTATGTGGGGTGCTTTTCTTTTTTACACCATAAATATTTCAGGAGTAGCTAGTTGCAGATTTACTTTCTACCTTATAATCTGTGATGAGCAAATGCTACTTCTGAGATGCTGGAAAAGATTTACAGGAGCTCTGCATCAAACTCAAATCTAAGCATGGGTTTCTTAATTGCGATGAGCCGACGTTTTGCCCACAATGTGTCATTTGCCTCCTTGGTGAGAACAAATCAGGCTTGCATTTTTTTCCATCTTCCATCATCACACCAGCGTCGGGGGGGAAAACAAGACTTTTCATCTTAATCTCTGTAATCATTTTAGCACAACAGCACTCCCGCTCTTCTATCCAGTATCCCCCGTCACCTTAGGCAGAAGTCTACCCATTTGTGACAATATGGCAGGGGGCCTCCCTGAGCAGCAGAAGCTGCAGAAAGCTTCTGTGTGTGTGTGTCAGAGTTGGATGTGGTCAAACCAAACCTGAACAATTTTAAGTACACCAAACTATTCAACTTCAAAACCCAACCGGCTAAAACTTTGGCTCTTTCTCTGGGCAACATTTGACTTTAAAGGGTTGTTCCAAATATAATGCATATTTGAAAGGATTGACTTAGTTCTCTAATGACACCCTCCTCTGGCAAAGAAAAAAAAAAGGGAAATTTAGTATCATCTTCAAATGTTTGATGAAATCAGCTGTGTTTTTTTTACAGAATATGGCAGCCAGAAAATCAATATCTCATTCTCTTGCTATGTTACTGTATCCACACACAAATATGATTGCTTAAGACACTGCTGCACAGGAGCATTGATACAGATAACAATACCATGCAGCATGTGAGTGATTGCAGTGGCTGTTTGCACAGCAGGAGGATGCCATGCAGACATATCCTTCTGTAACTAAGACCCACAGATGTGTTATTTCTTGACAATGGCTTCACCAACTTTTTAAATCTTCAACAGAATTGCTAATAAAGTTGCCTGCGTTGTTATTCTGGACATGGAAACCCAACGCAGCATTGGTATGCAGCTGCAGCAGGAACAAGAGCTTGTTTGGGTCCACCACAGAGCTGCTTGATCCATAGGGCAGGGCATCAGCGGCCCTGACTGTCGCTGTTCATTAGTGTCGTACTATAAGCTACCTCAGGCGCCCTAGCCGCCATACCTCAAAAATATCTCAAGTAAGACACAGATCTGCAAGATTTACTCAGTTTATCTTTGTCAAACATTAAATATGAACTGTTAATCAAACAAATAAGGGTGACAAAACAGCAGGAATAACAAATCCATAAACGAGTCCTATGCTTATTATTCTTAAGCTTTTTATCGCTGTCAACATGGAACCTTTTTATCCAGATGTATAGTGTAGTATAAAAACCAACATAAATCTTTGCTAGAGTACGCATTGTTGGAATCCATCCAATTACTGAACCCAACTCGTAAAGGGCTGATTTTGTGGCTTTAGAATAAAATGTTGACTATGAAAGAGATTGCCTCACCTGAACTAAAAACTTCATGGGAAGGTTTGAATATGACTATACTGGATGAAACTGGAAAGGATTAGATGCTCTCTTCAACACTAAACTGATACATTTTAAGAAACATGGGAGCACTTTCTTGATTCATTTCAAAACACACAATGATGCTCCAGATGAATTATGCTAATTCCTTTTATGAAAGTGTTCCATTTCTGTCAGGGATAGGATGTAGTGCATGTACCTACTGTACAGTGAGCTGGGTGAGCTAAATGGGATTACTTTGTAGGGGTTTGTTTTTTGTATATTTTTTTATGTCTGTGTTGGATAACAGTGTTTATAAAGGAATGAGTAACTCTAATACAATGTTTTTTAAATCTATTTTAATTTTTTTTATGCCATCAACAAGTACTCATGACTCTAATATATATATTTCTCTACAATTTCTCAGCCTTAAGCTCCTTCTTCGAACATACAGCTTTACGATCAATTGGAAGCAGTACCACACAAACTCTCAGAACCAGTTATATCTGATATATCTGACGAAATAGTTTTTATATATATATCTTTTTAAATAAAGCATTTTAAATGCCATCGATAATCACATTTAATGAAATTTAATGCCAACTAAGGCCTTAATTTAAATAATAAAAATGTAATGACTTTTAACTATTTTTAATGCCCCGCGGAAACTCTGGATAAAAACTTCTTTGTGTTTATAAGCTGTATGCATAAAAGGAAAAAACTCGATAAAAAGAATGATTAAAAAACCCCCAAGATAATTTCATAAAGTCAGCTTGGTTCTTTAAGACTAAGCAGAATACATTTAGAAGCATTATTGCATAAAGTTTATACAGAACTTTTAGGTTCTTACCCCTACTTTTGTTGCCGTGACTTCACTTAGTATTGCTTTACTCCATCCCAATAATTTTCAAACATTTTCGTTAGTGCTTTTTTAATACAATTGACTATTCCTGAGCAGAGATGAAGAAAATAAAGGAAAATTTTCATGTGGAGTAGAGCTGCACCAAGTCCATATTAATATATTTTTTGAAAATAACTTTGAATCATCAATCTACACCAAGCATATGAAAAGTTGGTGTTCCGCAGCATTTGTGACAGACTATATTACTGTCTTCATGACATTAGAGTCTGCTGATATTGCATCAATTTAAATAAAATAAACTACTCACAGTTGATAATGCACTTAAAAATTTAAACATCAACCCTTGACATGCAAAATTATAGATAGTTGGTATTGTGACAATCATTTAGCAAATGAAAATGGCTGCTCTCATTGATCCTATAATAAAAAAAGATCAAGGTAAGAATTTATAAATGAGAACTCATAAAAGAGAACAGAAAAGTCAAACATAAATTCTTCTGTCTGGTAACTGATGGCTGACCTTTTGTCCACTGTTCATAAAGCCCATGTAAAGTTCACCACAGTCTAACTTAAAGACGCAAAAAAGCATAAAAGTCGCCTATGTCAAGTACAGACTTTGCTTAGAGATAAACTCATCTCCACTCTTATTGTATGGTGGTGTTAATACATACTAACTGTTAAGGTGATACTGGGGAACTAATTAACCTTACATTGGGTTATGAATGAGGCCCCAGGTATGAAAAAAACACTTTAATTAGCCCCACAAGTCTTTACTGCGGCTGCACTGAGGGTTTGAATGTCTGCACTTACTAATTTTCTCAGTGACAGCAATTTTGCAGGTAATTCAGAGAAGAAAGACTGTGTTTTGTTTTCACATTTTAAGTACAGGATGCAATGGACATGATAAAAACAGATGTGCTGATGTGTCACAGTTAGCACAACCTGAAGTAAAAAATGAATTTAAATTTCAGGTTCTTTGATTTAGCTAAATGGTGATATGTCCAAATATCTCTTAGTTATGTGAAATTGTTGCAACAAACTTTGTTCAAATTTTCAGCTGCTAAAAATGGCTGTACAACATTACACAAATTAGTCGCCAAAGGCTTTCACTACCCGACAGTGGCGACTAATAATAAAGATGGTGCAGGCACCGCACGGTGGAGGAGGAGTTACGTGACCCACAGGGAGCATAAAGCAGAGAGCATCTGTCCAAACGGTAAGTTAACTGAGTTTACTTTAAAGTTCACTAATGTATTCCCCGCTCTATATAGTGATTGAGAGCTTTAAGGGTTAGGGATGACGTTAGGACACAGTAAGCTTGTATGACCTACGAGAACAGAAACTTTTAAAAAGAGTGTGCACGCATAGAAATGCACTTGTGCATGCTATCACACACATTTAATAGGCATTCCCTATATTTAATAGATGTCTTTTAAAAAAATTCACAAATATTCTCCACAGTACTATGATGTATAGATTCTAGCTTACAAAAAACAACAACAAAAAACAACCCTAACCCTATATCTTAAGTAAATTCAAACTTCTTTTCAAACTATAGTTGTTTTACCTCTATAAAGCTTTGTTCCAGTGGATTAAATGATAGCATACATTCACAAAAGAAGAATGAACTTCCTGCGCTGTCTAACGCAATAAACTAATTTCATGATGCCGGATGAAAATAAAATGCTAAAACTGACAGCCAGGTTCAACACCTGAAGGGCAACAGATGCATCACTGTGATTTTCACAACCATATATTACATCCCAGCACAGAGATGTGTAGAGTAACAGCCACGGATGGCTGATCCTCTGCATAATATGTTCCCGGTATGTTTTTCCACCAAAACACATTACAGGGCTATGTCACTCAGTGCAGAGATCCATCATGTTCATCAGTCACAGTAATCACTCTTGGAAATTACGTCCTTTAGAGAGCCTGCATCTCACGCTGGCTGTTTCGGACATATAGGCAATAAAAGGCGACTGCGTCAAGTGCGGTTGCTGGTAATTGATACAAGCTGTGAGATGAAGAACTTTCAATATGAAAAAGAGTGAAACAGGAACAGATGATCCCTCACAGGCCTGACATTCCAACCATGCTGCGGAGGCCATAAAACACAAATTGGTACCTGAATATTTCCTTGAGAATGTCATGGGTTTAAATAAAAATGTCCTTGGCCCACTAAGGCTGGGTGATGAAGGATGATGATGACCCCCCTTCTCTGTTAGTTGGTCACGTCACCTTCAGCTGATTAACCATGTTGACATTATGCCTCCACTAATTAATCACAAACTTTATCTGTATGCTGATGTTAGATATGAAAACTGGTATCTAGATAAGTGCCAAACACCAAACTGTTTTTGGCACAACAAGGCTCAACATCCAGATAAGATCAGCGTAATAATTAACCTACAAGCATCAGATGATGTATGGGTATGAGCCTGCCATGTCCCTGCCCTTCAGAGAATAATACTTCACCACTGTTCCATCTGAGCACAGCTCTGTCTGTTAGAGTTATATTCAGCGCCGGAGATGTTTCAGTCATTACTATTCCCATCACAGTTCAAACAGGTTCCTTCAGATAGGCAGAGATGAGGGGAAGCTCTGAACTCCTAACCTTTCATTCCCATTCTTACAGGGCTGTCATCGCTCTCATGTTTTCATACCAATAAACCGCCTCGGTTATAACACAAAAATATCTGGAGAGGTGACTCGAGGCTTGACCTTTCTAAGCTAGCAGTAAAACAGTAGAACATAAACCCTCATCAATCAGCCAGAAACAGCTCTGACATTTTAAAACCACGTCAGATGTTCTTAGAGAAAGCACTTTTAAAGGAATATTTTCGTGTCTCGTTTCTATAAAGATTTGCCAATCTGTGTAAAGCCAAGTTTGCAAAAGGCTTTGGCAGAGAAATGCTTTAGAAATACTGTCAGCTTTAGTAAAACAGACTGTGAATGGCCTTGGCTCACGGTGGATAGTCACAGGCTCTAAAACTGAAGAATATGAGCTAAAAAAGGTGATCTAGATATATTCATTTTTAATAATGTTTTACATTGCTTTAATATATGATCAAAATGCTGAAACAATGAGTTACAAACTCTTCAAAACCATCGGTTATACAATGTATGAAATAGTCATTTGTAAACACACCTCGCATTGCCTTAAAAATGTCAGACATTGTTGTAGGGAAATTGTAGGTGACTTTTTATTTACATTATCTTAGGGTTACATTATCTGAGGGTTATAGATGGTTCTTGTAGTCTGGGCTTTGACTCAGTCATCAGTGAATACTTCCTCCTATTTTTAACCATTCTGTTAGGATTTGTTTGATATTTCATCACCAAGTTTATTCAGCTATTAGAAAAATGGGCAAATTTTTTTTTTTACCCTAGTCCATTTTTGCTCAATGACTACAAGGTATCAAAATCCAGTGGGTGCAAATCTTCACTCCACCACCACCGTGCTTTAGAGTTGGTATGAGCTGTTTTATTGTTGATGTGCTCTATTTGGTTTTGACCAACCATATTCCAAGCTTTACAAGCAATCATCTTTTCTTTATAGTCTAATCTCTAATCTTCGTTTAAAGGAAGATACCAGAAGTCTTTTTTTTGCATTCAGAAGTAACCTTGTAAAGCAAACATGTTCTTTTTTTAAGATTGAAGATAATATATTTTTACAGTGCCGACTTGGTCAAACAGGTCAAACTGTGTTTCCATGTTTTCTTAAGTTCTGGGCCATTGCAACATCGTCATCCATCAAGCTTCTCCTTTTTTGTAAAATCTCTCCAAAAGGAACATTTTACAGCAGTCATTTGGTCCATTTAGATAAAAGGATGCAAAGCTAGGAGAAGAGAAGACTTCTAGCTACTGTTCAAATCATCATATTCTGGTTCATTTTCTGGTATTTAAATAAAAAATAATTTTCTCTGCAAAATGTTTTTTTTTTTAACCATTCCAGCAGTATTGCTTTTCCTAAAGTAAATTTACAGGGAGCATTGGAATCTATTGTGATTTATTTCTAAAAGGGTCACTCCAGGAAGATGCCTGTGCAAATTCTCAGTCATATGGGAGATGGTAACCACATAGTACATGCATAAGTCAGAGATGTTTACTAGGTTTTTCCAAAGATGTTTAGACCCTTATCCATCTGTCTTTGTCAACTCTGGCGGCTCCCACTTCAGTAACCCTTAGTTGGAGCGCTGCTGTCTTTAAGCACATAGAGGACCATCCTCCAAGGTACATAACATGTTAGAGTTAACCTGATTGAACAAAAGTCTTGTTGCCTTCAAATTAAGCCTGTTTGTGACTCCGTGAGGATGGACTGTCTTCACCTGACAATCCTTCCCAGACTGATGTGTAACAAATGTTGTGCTGAGTTCATTGCTGATGTCTTTAAGCCTTGCACATAAACCTCCAACACCAGACAAGCAGATGTACAGCTCTTATAGAGGCTACTTCCTAGTGCTTTTTAAAATATTTTTTTTTATCGTAAACCTGCTTATGCATCTCCACTTATTTCTAAGGGGAGAAATATTTGAGGTTATATTTAAATTGAGTTCTCCTGTTGTTTTGATTAGCATTTTGTCGAGGAAATGATAAAACAAGAGCGTGTGCTGCTATAATGCTGGGGTTCGTTTGCCATACCCTGAACAAAATGGTGTCCTTTATATTATTCCTGATAAAACTTTTAAATTAAAAGCTTAAATCAAACGTTAATAAGATTATTATCTACCAGTCATTTCTGACTGAGAAAGCCAGCAAATCAAGAACTGTCAAAGCATTTCTTCGAGAGCCAGGCTATGAAAACTAGACTGGAAAAAAGAGCATTCTTCTAATACTCACATGCCAGGAAACAGTCCATGCTGAAAGAGATGTTGTCGACGGAACTGGCTGAACCGGGTCCAGCTCCATCTTCTGCACTGAACTGGAGCCAAAACCTGAGAAGAGAGAAAAGAAAAATATTATCAACCAAAACAACTATCAAAAGGTTGGAAAGCCCCTAGATGGACAATGTGTCTTAGGTGATACCTGGATGTAGACAGAATGCTATCTGTCTTCTCATTTTTTATTTACAACTTAATAATTTATTTTTTAAATTTACATATAAACTCTGATGAATTTCAAAGTGAGCCTATTATTGGCATTACAATGCAGATATAGATGCACTTCTTTAGACTTCAGTTTAAAGTTATAAAGTATTTAACATTTTCAATCCTGAAGAGTTTATATTACCAAATTAGGTTTGTTAGTCTTTTTTATTAGTCATAACCTGGTATTTTAGAAATACAATATTCTGTTATTTTCTTTAAATTCATGTTTATTCCTTTTTTAGGGGACAAACTATATAATATAACTATATATGAACTATATATATATATAAAAAGAGCTCATCCTAACCCCTTTTTAAACCTATTTTTTCTCATGAGGGTACCCACGAAAATTTGACTTATGTGTATTCATATTTACGTGCTCTGTCTTCATTACATGATAGTATTTATTACATCATAGTGGATGTTTGTGTCACAGGTTATTAAACTCTTGAGTGATGGGAGCTGACAGCACCATGATGCCATCATCAACAAAACGTGAAGGTAGAAAAAACTGCACAGCTATTAACAGCAGCTGTTTGCAAAGCAATGCTGCTGCTGTCTAGTGGGAACCCTGGTGATGACGTAAAAGTCGGATAAAACAAGACATGACATCAGACGCTACTGGATACATATCAGATTTAGAACCAACTATGAAAGTGGCTCAAATCACATATATTGGAGGGTGAAAAGAACAAAATAGGGATGCTCATTTTGCTGTGAAAAATTCAGATATGATTCACATTAGTATTGCACAGATATCGATACCAGTATCGGGCGGGGCCCCGATCCAGCACTAAAATGGGGGTGTCGATATGGGCGAGTACCAACAAATAGGGCACCAATACCCTTTTGAGAGCCAAAGGTTTATTCAACTATTGTCAACCATTTCAGGTAGGCAATAAAACGTTCTACTGGATTCACTTTGTATTAGTCTTTTTCCTGCTTCACAATGGTAGGCAGCAGCTTGCCATGATGGCAATTATTTTACATCTAAGTAATATGCAGTTCTTCATACATATACACACACATCAATCAATTTATCGGGGCCAAAAAATGGCATTGGCACAACACTAATTCACATATAGGCAAAAGACGTGATGGTGGCTTTTCTTGCAGTTGACTGTAGCCTAAGAATCAGACATGTGTTTAGCTGCCAGGATGAACGCCACTGGGTTAGGAGACCTTCTGTCCTTATAATAATAATAAAAAAATCTGGTTTAAATAGGGTTATGTTTAGGGTTAGATTAGCTAAAGCATTTCTAATTATGGCACATTACAAATTTCAACAGGAAGTTGTGGACATTTAGTCATTTGGTTCTGTAAAACCCCTCTGGATCATTCTGATTGCCTGTTTTAGGGAAGGAGCAGCTCTTAATGGATTTGGTCTATGGGTTCTAGCCAGCTACAAAGGCTACTCAGCTGACTGATTCACGGAGTGAAGTGGGATAAGACATCCTAACGGAAGCTGTAGCTGCTAGAATAACCTCAACATAAGCTGTAAACGATTTTCTAAAACACTATTCTGAATAATATAAATTAGGTTTAAACATTTATGGATAAGTTAGATGAAGTGTTCCTGCACTAGTTAAGAATCCAAACAGAACATCAGAAAAAAGCACAGTGAAATTAATGAAAATGAAGACTAGTCAATATTTCAATATTTTATTTCATTAAATGCTTTTGTGTATCAGAGGCTCTAGTTTGTCAGACAGAGAAGCATTACTGCAGCACTGTCTGTAATCCCCGTGGAATATGTGGAAACCAAAACTAACAACTTGTTGCCAAAGCTTTTTTTTTATTGTGAGGTTCATGCTAACCTCTGCACACCTCTGACAGGCTGTACATAATTCGCTGACTGTCTTGAAGAGACATTTTGAGTTGCATCCAATTTAGTTCTGGTGAGATCCAATGCAAGAAACCACTAAAACCCCTGTGCCAGATAAGCCACATAGCAGCGCTGCTATGACGCTGAGAAGGGAAGCTGCAGGACCAAGGCCTGTCAACTTAGAGGTGACAAAACAAGATCAGGACCTCAAACTGTGCTTACTGTATTCTTCCGAGTCTGTTCCAACCGAGATACTAATGAACCTACATTTCTAGCATTCTTTCTCTCAGACATTTTCCCTTAAAGGTCTGATTTATTTATTTCACAACTGAAGACAAAAGACCTTTCTTCAATCTCTTGAAAGAGAAAAAGAACATCAAGAATTAAAGAAACATCTTTTTAGCTTGAATATTAAAATATTGAATTGTATTGAATAGAAAAAAAATGTTGTTCTTAGAGTTTCCTCTTAATCTTAGCATTAGAGATGTAGGATTACTGTTAGAGTCCAAATACTTTTTTGTTTGTGTTTTACTCAATAAAATCAAAAATTAGAATGATTAGTGAGAAATATAACGTTTGATCAACTTGCCAATATTTTGACTGCTAATATTAATTATTGTTTGGATAAATGTCCAGATTCTATAAAGAGTGCTCAGTGAAGAGGAAAAAAGATGTATTATTTTTTAATGCTGTTAACATCTTAGTTGATAGCAGTTTAATACCAAAATTGTTAGATTCAGCAGACCAGCTGCTGATTCTTGACTTTTATCTACACTTTAGGCAGCATTTCTGTTTCTATTTAAGCTTCTACAAAGGTCACTGAGCAAAGTCTTGGAGGCTCACCCACTGCTTATGGACATGACATTCAAATCAAAAGCACAAGCACAGCTGACTACATAACTCAGGAATCAAAAATTAATCACTCTCCGAGGAGCAGGATTATTCAAGCTCGAAAGAAAGCCTCAGTTAAGAAAACAAAGATGAAATGCCCTTTTCAGTGGGGCCTCTATGTTTTATCTTTCTCTTATTTTGGAAGGAATCAAGGCCATAGTTAATTGTAAGTCAAACAGAGTTAGATTCTATTCCCTTTGTCACAGACAAGTTTAAATAATAGAGGGGATAGGATATTTTTTTACATTTGTAGTCACTGGAAAGTCCATTATGGAGGCCCCAATGGGATTTATTAGTTTTTCTGGAGTCAAAGGGAAGCGGTTCCAGAAAAAAAAGAAAGGACATTTCACCAGCAGGTGTATAAGGAAGTGGTAAATATTTTTGTCACTGTGTCAGACGCTTGTTTGAATGAGATTTAGATGACTTATCTGCTCCTAAGCATTTAAAGTGAAGCTGACAGTTTGACGCCTGCAGACAATCTAAACATACTGCTTTGTTGCAATCACAACTGTCTGTCATGAGGTGAAACAGGTGAGCGTACCAGTCTGCCAGCCCGTAAAGAGGAAGTGTGATGAGCCTCCAGCCTCTTTCGGATCGGGGCTCGCTGGCTGAGTGCCACAGCCTGCGCTGCTCGTCTGGGCCTGTGCTGTTCTCCACTATCCACAGGGATAATGAATCCCTCTGTGAGCCTCCAGAGCAGAACCAGAACCTCACCTGTAGAAGAGAAGGAACAGTTTGCAGCTCAGTTTGGGTTTTTCAGGAATTTCCCCAAACACTGGATGTCTCATAGATTACAGTCAATTACAATGTTTTCATTGCACAAAAACACTCCTTCATCTCAGGTTTTATTTCTTCTCTAAATTTATTTTTAAAAAATACACAAAAAACATATTACACACAATTATTTAATAACCAAAGGGAGGGACAAAATGTATGATTAAACCAATTACCTCCCCTAAATTACCGGTATTAAGACCAAACATGAGCACCAAGACATTTTTTACTCTTCTTTCTAATGTTAAATTTGTTTATAACTGAAAAAAATATATTTTTTTGCACAGATGAAAGAGGCACTGTATTTTTCTAATCTTGAGGCTAGTAAAACCCCTGTGCTTATAGTTAATATAAAACCTTTCAAATAGTTTGTTATACAAGAGGAGGCTTTCTTCTTGCAACCTAAAAGCCATGCTTATTTAGTCTTTTTATTTGAAAAATCAATACTGAAACTTAGGTGAGCAGAGGCAGAGAAGTTGTGAAACTGAAATTTCCCTCTCCTCAGATACACTCTATTAGGGGGCACATTATTCCTAGCTTAAAGGGAGATATAGTCCCTCTAACAAGTTCTGGTTTCGCCTTTATGTCTTCTCATCATATGCCTGAACTCCCTCGGCTGACTCCATGCAATGGTGCAGCGAACCTCAAACTTTGTGAGGAAGAATGAGCTCATCCTTGTTGTTAATGATGAGTCCAGTCTACAGCCTTATCTGCTGTCTTTTTCTTGCAGTCATGACTCATACATCCCAGGACAATATGGGAACCTCATGTTTGCACTTTATATGTGTTCAGATCATGACCTTCGGCCTGCACTGCAGCGGTCTGAGGCAGAGTGTAGTGGGACTGGGATGGGAATGAGTTATTTGGAAGAGTTTAGGTCTCTTATGTTTTTTTTTTTATGTATTGCATGGATTGATTTGGACCCTGCTGTACTAAAATAGAAACTTCCCTGATATGTCATGGCAACAACTAATTAACGAATAAAGGTCTCAGTTTAAAAGTTATATCTATGCTCTAACCGTCACTTTGAATTCTGTTGTAAATATTTATGCTTGTCATCCTTTATGTGGGATAATAGCTTCAGATAGTTTAAGGATTCCCTTTGATTCCCTTTGAAAATAGGTTAGTATGTAAAAAATGCACATCTGGCTTTAACTTTGCTTGAGAAGTAATGCTTGGAATTTGCTGTATATTTTTATTTACTTGGGGTTCAATGTAAGTAATGTTATGACCTGATAAAGGTAATATGAAACTTTATACAAAGAATGAAAGTAAAAGTAACTCTAAGTTATATAATTTTATAAAGAGCCTTATAATTTTAGTGAAATCTAAGTTGTTTTTCTTATTTTACCGTCAGATGATAAACGTTTTTCAACAAAGCACCTTAGGATGTAAGAGAGCTCCTAATGGAAAAATGCTGAGTTTTGTAAAGGACTTAGAGTTTCTGATGCAGAGAGGATACCAGCAACAGAGAGAGCTGATTGGCTGAGCCACAACTTGAATAGGTCCTAAATAAGGTCAAACTGCCTTAAAAATACTACAATTATGAATATTTAGATAAAGGGGAGATAAATTTAATCATCTGGACAGGTTAAATATGCAACTAGGGTAAAATAATATTAGGATAATAATAAAAAACAATACGACAAACAAAAGAAAAAAACTATGTAATACAGAAGAAGGCTCTGTATTAGTCTAACAGGATTGAATGTCCTCAATGATAAACATTTAAATGAAATGGGAAAGAAGATTTGCTGCTTTAAATCATCTTAATCATTTTAATATAAACAGTCATTAAGAGATTCTCTTGTGATGGCAACTCCTCTCCAGCCTTTGGATGCTGCAGGTAACGTTTCTCACTTTCCAGGCTGGTGCACAAAAGCAGAGAAACCGATGCATCGGAAATTTACCTTAAAGTCCATGTCTTCACACCTGTATTCCATTTACCTGCCAACATTCCTCTATTCTCTAAGAGCTGTGTGTGCAGAAGTGTTGCTCCTCTTTCCAGAATTGCCAAACAGAAGTGTCTCAAATAAGCAGGCAATAACAGCACAATGCTGACTGATGAGTCTAAATCACTAACAAATAGATGAGGTAGTAAAATGACTAACAATGCGGGTAACCAAACAATTCAAAATAATGATAAGGATGTGAATAAAGGATAACCTCACTTTGGTATGCATCATCATTAAGTGACTCATTTCTTAATCCATTACTAAAATCTATATCGGTTAATATCTCTTCATTGATTATTAGCAACACCTTGGTGGGTTTTTTGTACCAGCCAATCACAGCTCCTAGATGATAGCATTACTCTTAGGAATGGGGTCAAGCACACATCCAAAGTGAGGAATTTCTGTGAGGGCTTTAAGTCTATTTAAAGCTAGAATTCCTTAGCAGGAATGTTTAGGCTTTGATAGGAGCTCTGTGAGAAGAATCCAACTATTTTTTCTAATTTGGGACCAGCTCATTTTTCCTTACATATTAAAGTTTAGTAGTAAAAGAAGGTTTAGTTTCTTTTTCACATTTATCTAAGTAAATGGGATGAATCTAAAGCTACAATGAGATTACAGGATTCCCTTCCACACACGGAGGGCCTTTTACTGGTTAAATAAAGGTGAAATGAAACGTATTAATCAAAGCTCACTGTACAGTACAAATATTTCTAACATCAACACATTCAACCTGGATTTTTAAGTGGATTTTCTTATCACTGGGAAATTGCACGACTTAGCATTATCAAAAAAAAAATAGCTTTGGCCAAATTGAGTCTAAACTAATTTAGGAATAAGTTAACAAATTTTTCACAGGACTTAAACTGTGATAGTTACATTTCAAGCCTGTTCCTATTTTTGTTTCAGATCCAGGAAAATATTTTTATTTCACTCTTTAATTAGAACAGACTGCTTTAAGCCTGCTTAGTAAAATCACTTCTTTCAGGCTGAGTTTTTGCATTTCACTTGTCGATAGTGATGCATTGTGATGACATGAAGGTAAGAGCTCTGCCACAGCATGGCGATTTAGACAGCGTATGCCTGACCTCCCAGAGTCTTCTGAAAAGCGACAGTGGCGTTGGAAGTAGGAGTTTGCCTTGAAATCGAAGGATTGAAGGTACAAGCCCCGACTCCGACTTTCAGTGTTGTTGTGTCCTTCGGCAAGACACTTCACCAGCATTGTCTACTGATGGTGGTCAGAGGGCCCGGTGGCGCCAGTGTACGGCAGCCCCGCTTCTGTCAGTGAGCCCCAGGGCAGCTGTGGCTACAATGTAGCTTGCCACCATCAGTGTGTGAGTGTGTGTGTGAATGGGTGAATGAATGTAGTGTAAAGCTCTTTGGTCAAGTCTCCTGACTTGAATAAAGGTGCTATATAAGTACATGCCATTTACCATTTACCAAAGCTGGCATATGCTGAACTTTATATGCATTTTTTCAACTTTGGACGTATACATAGCATACTCATAACAAGTCCAGAACTTATGTCCAACGACAGCCTAACTTATGCATAACGCATGGCACCGTAATGCCCATAAATGATGGACAAGCATCATTTCATGGGCATTATGGAGCATCAGTTAAAGCTGCTCATTAGGGGAACAGCAATGCGCCTGGAGGCACCCGGTCTACATAGAGATATGTCTAATTGCGCTATTAACCTCCCTGCTGTTTAGAAATAATAGAAAAAGAAAGAAAAAAGGTTTGGAGCCGCAGAAGATTCAACGTCATGTCTGCTAGGAAGTTTGTTGGTGACTGTGGGCGTGAATGCAGGGAGGATCAATCACACTCACCTTATTGCTCACCCTATACCTATAATGAGCATGAAGTCTGAAGGAGTACTGAGGGTTTTCTCCTGTGAACCCCCTATTATACCATAACGCTGCCGATACCCCATTATACAGTACCCGGAAGTTAGAAACATGTTCAGTGATCGTCTGGAACACGTCAAATACGCTGATATATGTTGGAGATAAATTCTTGATAAGTTATGAATAAGTTATGCACACGTTACTCATGGGTTTTGGATAAGCTGGACACCACAACTTCTGAGTTGTCCTTTTCCTTTGCTGTTTAATACTCAGATTTAGTCATTCAGATTAAATAATTCTAGCTGGATATGCAATTATTTCTAGAAAAAACAAACAAACAATAAAGGCATTTTTTGGATAATATCTGAAGCTTAAATCAGCAAACAGCTGACCTGTTAGCAGTGAAGGGTCATTTATGGCATTGTTTGTTCATAAAAGATTTGTTTAAAGCATAATTTGTTCACTGCTGCACCCTAAATGCACCAGGGAGCGTTACCAAAGATCCTTCCTATCAGCAGCCCTAAGACTTTATAACCATCACTGTTCCCAAAAACCTCAATAAGTTGTTACATTCATGCTGATTTTGCACAGTTTCTACCTTAGTCAGTTATATAACATGGTGCTGTTATTTTGCACATCTCTGATGTTGCTGCTATTTTCAAATATCCATTACTGCAAAAATGTCCATAGCTGTATATTGTTTATCTATTCTGCAGGTGCACAATATTTATATTGTTAAAACACTTTTCAGTACAGTATTTTATTTGTTTATTTTTTATCTCTTCATTATTATGTATTCTTATACACTTTTCTAAGGTACAAATTTGTGTGACCATTTTTTCTATAATCTTTTTGCTGCTGTAAACATCAGAATTCCCCTATTGTTGGAGAATAAAATGGCTTTCTATTGTATGCTAAATTCTGACTTTAACAGCAACTATTCAAGTTGATCATGTTTTCTCCTCTGTTTCTGTCTTCGGGAGTGAGGATCAATACAATGACATTCAACTATTTTTGAGAAATGATTTGGGAGTTTGGAAGAAACTGATTCTTTTTTTACCACCTTTGTATTTTCTCTGAATCAAGTATTGTACAGAATTTAAGGACTAGAGAACTGCATCACTCCTTGGCCTTGTATTTGGCTTTACTGTCCCTCAGACACTTTTCCATGTCTGAAAAGTTGACTAATTTAATCTTCAATCACATTGTGAGTCACATTGGAGTCAGATGGGATGGCCTTTTTTGCTCAAGAAAGGAAGAAAAAGTGATGAAAGTTTCACGGAATGGTAAAATAGTCTCTGAATCCCCCAATGGCTTGATGCAGGGCCTCTGGCTCATTTCGCTTTCCCATTTTGAGTGGCTCTGTGCAATCATTAACATGACCCTGCTACGATTCTGTCCAATCAGAGGTCACTAAGTTCACCAACATCCTTCCCTTTTCACCATACTTTCTCTCTCACACATACATTCTGATACAGCAAAGATAAAATAGAAGTTTTTCCAGTTGGAGTGAGAGAATGGTAAATGCCTGCACAGCCCCTCCTTGTTAGCACAAACACAAGTATTGACTATTAAAGAATTGATTAGACATGTTTTTTTTCCACAGAAACTAGAAAAAGTAATGGATAAAGTTTTGAGTTTTAATACTGTATAAACCACTAATGTAAAGTAGATACAACATGGACTCACCGTGCATGGAGAGTTTCTCAGAGGAGGAGGGAAGAGTGGGCTCTTCAGCAGCGCTGAGCTACGCTGACCTTTGGACTGGCTTCTCTCAGTTGTGAATGTTGCCCCTTTGCAAAAAAAAAAATAAAAAATTAAGACATGGATAGAGAAATAGCATATAGACAGTCAATCTAAAAAAAATGAAAACTAGATATTTTTATATGTGGGTTTAAATAATTTTTGCTTTCACAAAACCCCTCTAAGTTTATGTGTTTTAATAATCTCTCTATGCTTTTGTGGACCTCTGATTAAGCTAAAGTGCCTTAATCAGAAACCTTGAGAATGATTGAAATAACTGCCACAGCGAGGTTGAATACAATAGATTTATTTACTCCAAAGAAATCAAATATATTTTCAGCAAGCTGAGGCGGACATTCTGCAGCCTCTTAAACCCAGTGGGATTCTGTTTGTTCCAGTGCTCTGACCTCTGATCAAGGCAAGATATTGTGTCTGGTACATCTGCAGTCTCAGTTGTTCCAAATTCACAAAGTCAGTATGTTCAAGGTTAGCTTGTGTTGTTTTCAAGTTTTAAATTATCAGGTTTCCACTGTTTGAAGTCCATCTCTATAAGGCTGAGCTACACTTCTAAGAGCCTGCAAATTAATGTTAATATCAGATGAGGGACACGTGTGATACAGACCTGATGAGGGGCAGCTCTGTCTGCTTCCTTTGAATGGAGATCTTCTCCAGGAAAGACTGCGGCCTGGAACTGACTGCCAGCTGCAATCGCCCTCTTCAAAAGAGCAGTAGCTACCATTAAGAAAGCGCCCTGGAAAGAGATACAAGAGAATACTTTATTGATTTATATATATATATATATATATGATGAAAGAAGAAAGCTGACTTATCACAGCCAGACATCCAAAGGGAGAATGAACAGGGACCGGTGATCAAGCAGTTTAGTGACATGTTAAAGTAAAAAAAAATAAGTGCAAAAAGGGTGCACAGTAACTGCTGAAAGGATCTGATGTGGTGATGAAACCTGGGAATGTAGTGTAGTCCTCAGACTACTCAACACAAAGTGGTAGATTAAGAGGTATAAAGCTAGACTGCCTGGGAGGAAATGAGATATCATGACATAATGTCTTTTGTGCAATACGACAAGGATCTGAAGAATCTGACTTACTGAGATTTCATGACAAAGCTGGGAATTTGACGTATTAGTAGTCTCTGAGAAAAGATGCCGAATATCTGAAATTTCATGGCTGTTAAACAGACTTACTGGACACAAGCAGCTCAAGCGATTTTAATAACGGAACCCTTGTTTAGAATAGTATGAACATGAGTAGGCACTGTCACACCTTAACGATTTAGCAAGTGTATGCCTGATGTCCCAGAATCTACTAAAACGCTTTTTTTCAATTTTGGCCATATACTTAGAGTATTCATAAGTCCAGAGCATATGTCCAACAACAGCCTAACTTACTGTATCCATAACGGACGGCAGCGTGACGCCCATGAAATGTCATAAGCCAGTGTCTTGAGGGGGGCAGCAATGTGCATGGAGGCGCCCAACCTGCATACAAAGATATCTTTGACCGTGGTATTAACCTAGCTGCTGTTTACTGCCCACCAAAGGAAAAAAAAATAAAAATAGAAAACAAAAGAAAGAATGTTTGCAGTCGAAGCAGATTCAGCATCATGTCTGCCAGGAAGTTTTTTGGCAGTGGGCGTGGGGATGACACAGGGAGGATCCATCACACTCACCTTGTTCACCCTATGAAGGGGCTGAAGTCTGGAGGAGTACCGATGATTTCCTCCTGTGAAACCCCTTTTATACCAAAACACTGCCAATATGCCATAATACAGTAGCTGGGATCTATAAACACATTCAGCGGTTGTCTGGAGCACGTCAAATATGTTGATATGCATTGGATATAACTTCTTGATAAATTACAAATAATTTATGTACATGTTATTCATAGGTTTTGGATAAGCTAGATGTCAGAACTTATGAGTAATTTACACTTAACGTATGTCAAGGATCAGATAACAATCAGATGTGATTCAGCGTCCTCATAACTTATACAAAACTGACCCATAACTCATCCAACGTATGCCAGCGTTTTTGCCAGATTTTTCATACGTTTGGCATATGCTGTCTAAATCGTCAAGGTGTGACGGGGCTTAACGTTGGTTCAAGGAGAGCTGTTGCTCCTCTGCATCTTGAAAAGGCATTTGAGGTTGTTGTGGCATCAGATTAGACTATTATTAGTATTAACTATTATTAATGAGACATGTCCCATTAGGAAACCACCCAAAGGCACATCTGAAAACTGCACTGATCAGGCATGTAATCACCAACTGCTTTATGGTGTGTGGTCCCACTTTTAGGCATCATTGTGGTGAAAGAAATCCTAACCCTCAGGGAATTCCTTTCCCACAAAACTGAGTATATAGTAAAGTTGTTTGTGTTGCTGTTACATCCAGATGCATGGTAGGAACAAGGAACCACCAGCAAGACTTTGCCTATCGAAGCAACGTTCTTCTATATCATCCATTAGACCAGAGGTCACGGATTAGCGGACCTCAATCTGGATCCGGACCCAGCTGCTGGATAATCCAGAGCCAACCTGATTTAAAACATTTATAAATTACTGCATGTTGTCCGACAACATTGTTGCCGGATGCTGGGAAAGAAGGAGAAGACGATGAGAAAAACAGAGCAGAGAAAGTGTGGACTGCTGGAAGAAGTGCGGTGACAGAAACGTGCAATGGTGTGCTCAAAGATGACCCTGCACATTTTGAGTATGTGTGGCTCAACCTACTGCTGTGAAGCAGGATTCTCCACCATGAATATAATCAAAACTTAATATTGATTTAGGCGCATGAATGAGCACCTTGATATGTGCTTTAGAATGGCTTTGTCTCCATTCAAACCCAGGTTTAAAGCCTTGCAGGTTAGCCTAAAGCCCACTGCTGTCATTAAGCCATAAAAAAGAACGAAAAGAATAACAAACTGTCAGTTCAGGTGTTTTATAAAATATGTGAATCAGGAAATTGTCTATATTCTGTTTAAAGTAACAGATTATAATCAAAAATGTCTCTCGACCTTTACTGGTTGCTGATTTTCTTTATACTCTCTTTGATTCAGAGAGTTCTAAAGTTTATAACTGTTTTCGGTGCTCCGGGTGCTTTTACAGGGTTAGTACATGCCTGCAGATTGGTCTGTGACCCAATAAATTCCAACCTGCAACAAAATGCCTATTTTTGACACCTTTTGTTGGTCTCAGAATACAATAAGGCGGGTGGTCAAAGAACAAGATTTAAGCCGCTCTTTCCTCAGGATTGGACCATAATACCACAACTCCATTCCTTCTTTAGGCTCAATTTCTTGCTTTTGTCCAATTTTACCCATTCCAAAATGCTCACTTGCTGACTAATATATTCCACCTACTAATAGGAGTGCATAAAGTTAAGTCTGCCTCTTGTATCCTGGCTCTAGCCAAGGTGTTCGCCAGAACAGGCTGGAATGTGTTGTTGGGAAACAGGATGTCTGCATTTCCCTCTTGAACCTGTTATCCTGTGATCCAACACGGAAAACACTTAAGACAATGGGTGATGAGTAATGAAATATTGAATGTCTATTTTAATCAAAGGCACTACATGCTGTATACAGTAAAGTGGATTTATTGGTTGTTGTTTTTTGGATCGACTACTTTTCCTATCAGCTTCTACTTTTTTACATTAGAATGCTTAAAAAGAAAAATACTTTAAAAGGGAAGAATAACAAAGTAACAATAAGTACTTCCAACCGTGTAGTGCCACAAAAAAACGGCTATTGCTCCAGATGAGGTAATAACACACTTAGCTAAAAGCATTGCACTCTGTTTTTATTCATCTATTGGCAGCATGAGTTTTGGGAAAACGATCCACTTCTTGTGCGAACAGAGTATTTCAGGTTAAAGTACAGTTTAAAGTGTTCATTATCACCACCTAATGTAAAATCAGTAAACCACAAAAAGCCACTATTCAGCCTTGAGAGTTTTTAAACGCTTATTCTAAAAGCTGAGAAAATTAAAACTTTCTTCTTCAAGGATTTTTGAAGCAAGTTTGTAAAGAACAACTTAGGTCACTTTGAAACCCTGTTGACTCTCTATGAGTTGATTTTTCTAGCTGCAATCAAAAACCTTGTACCATTATTACTGTTTGTGTAACACATGTTTAATTGCGAAGAGATTAATATTGCTGAAAGGGCTGAACATCCAAAGCAGCTCAGTGGAAAAAGTTAGTACTTCTCTAATTCATTGCAGTTTCTACTGGGACCAACAGGTAAACAGTCCAATGTTGAAGGCTGATTATAAAATGCTTTCACACTGTAATATGTCTGTCTGTCTGTCTCTCTAGTATAATAAATGAAGATTAAATGATTACCCTCTGATTTTAATATCATATACACTGATGGCAGCAGACTGGAGGTGATTCCTGGTAAAATGTCAAGCTCTGCACACTTTATCCACTGAAATTAGACCGACAAGAAGGATGATTTTAACCAGAAATATAGATTCTGCTTTGTGACTGTTCTGTTACCTGAGCAGTTACAGAGTTCAGAGATGTCTGACTTTTGATGCTTGCGTAAGGAGAAGAAACAAATCACCCAAGATCCATGGAATCTTCTTACAATTTGTGCCGTTTTTTATGAAGACCGTGATCAACCATACCATTTAAACCACAGATAAAGTGAAGAATATCATTCATTGGGAAACCTTAGCATAAAATAGTTACCTAGTGCTTACAACATTCCTTCTGTGATCTAACAGAGAAAAATTGAACTTCATATATATTTAATGATGAAGCATTGCTGTCTTTTACTTGAACATAATATCAACATCAAAACTTTAGTTTCAAAGCTCTATTTCAAAGTTAACTTTATGGTACTCTGATCTCAAAATTTTTGTAGAGACTTTTAACAGAAATCATAAAAGAGATCTGCAGACCAGCAGAAGCCTTTTTGAAATGGTAATTTCAAAACAACAACAATTCACATAATTTCAATATGTTCATCCCAAACTAAAGCGAATGTTAGATTACTCCATAAAAACTACACATATAATAAATATCATAGTCCACTTTGCCTTGTGACAATAATCAGCTTGTCTAACATAAACCACTCACTATGAGATATTCATAAAAAGGTAAAGACATAACCTCAGCCATGCATACAGTATGAATAGAAACATCTGGGATGGTTAAGTATTTATAAATGTCACAATATGAAATCAGCATGTGTGAGGTGTAGGGTACAAAAATCCAATAAGTTAATGATATTCTAGCCTAAACAACAAAAGCAAGCCTTAACACTTCTCACTCCCTCAGTGTCTTCATTAGAGTGTATTCTAATATAAATAATAAAATGTAAATTATTATAGGCTGCTCATTGGAACAGTGGGTAGCACAGCAGACTTTCCAACAAGAAGGTTCTTGGTTCAATTCACAGCCCAGATTCTTTCAGCATGGAGTTTGAATGTTCTCCCTGTGCATGCATGGGTTCCATCTGGGTACTCCAGCTTCCTCCCACAGTCCAAAAACTGACTGACTGTTTGGTTAATTAGCCTTTCTAAATTCTCCTTAGGTGTGAATGTGTATAGGAATTGTTGTTTGTCCTTTTTGTCTCTGTGTTGCCCTGTGATGGACTGGCGACCTGTCCAGGGTGTACCTCGTCTACCGCCCATAGACAGCTGGAGATAGGCACCAGCAACCCTCGTGACCGCTCTTGGGATTAACGTGACGGAAAATGGATGAATGGGTATATTATTATTAAGAAACTGCAAAAAACCTGAAGTGAACTTAAACTGTCCTATTTGGGCAATAATATATATATATATATATATATATATATATAGAATGTTAAGACATAGGTTGATCAATGTGGTTGATAGTAACATGAACGATTGGGTAAAAAAAAATTTAAAATGGAAAACAGTCAAAGCTATGATAAAATAACCTAACAACAGATTGAAACAGAAATGTAACCGTTCTTCTCTCATACAGTATTTTTGGTACATGGTACCTTGGGAAAATCTTACTTTGCAAAGATACTTCCCAATTAAATAAATCCTCACACATCCCTTAAATTACAGTCTTTTCCGCTTTGAAGCGAGGCACCATTTTCAATTTGTTGCAGGGCAAATGTGTAGCTCAAAGGCAGTGGGGTGTCTGCAAAATTTAGCCAGGCTGAGATGAAGCAGAGGAAGCAGCAGCTCTCAGAGAGTGGAGGATGTGTTTGTGCATAATGAAGCGTTCGTAGGATGGTGAAGGATCATCCGCAGGGACTCGAGTTTCCTTATATGTCGGGAATCTTTGTGATTGACACCAGCTGAGCTTGTTCCTCCTGCCTCTTTCTGCTTTTTCCCATTAATGAGCCTTGGCAGAGCTTATAAAGGATTTAAATAGATCAAATCAGATGCAGATAACTGGTGGATAGATCATAGAGAATAGGGTATCAGAGAGGAGATGCTTTGTGATACGAGTGCCAGGGGGTAATCGGGATGGGTGACTGATGAAGGAGGAATGAATTACAGAGCTGCAGGTACAGATGTAGACTGTGTATTGCAAAGCAAAAGACACATCTGAAAGTATAAAGGTGGTCTAATCATTCATGCATGCATTATTGGTCCTTGATTTTAATGAAATGAGGATTAAGGTTGCTTTTCTTAAGAAGAGCTTCAGGGAGAGTTAACAGCTGGTGTTTGTGCCTAAGAATCATTTAAGCAAACCCAGGTAACAGAACCCTGACATTTCTAAGTCGACACCAAATACTTTTTCTGCTAATTTAAGATTTTTCAGTAAAATAAGTTGGCAAAACAACAAAAACATTTGTTTTTATTTCCAATCCTATTATATAATTATCATTCCACGCTCTACCCATCCACCCATGTCTAGATTTCTTGGAATAAAAACATGATTTATAACATTCTTTATTTTAGGTTTAATAAATATAATGCACACCCAATAGAAAACAAATTAATGATATAGTTTACACTAATGGGCCTTTAGATGTATGTACTTGGCGGGATGAATTCTTCTCTTAAGAAGACTTAAACAGCTGATGTAACTAAAGCTCTCTGCCTCTTTTTAATTCTGGACATATTCCAGACAGTTGTTTCTTTGTCAAGATGAATGGATATTCTTTGGCTTTAGCCCCTCTGGAATTCCTCAAGGACGAGTCCTTGGCCCCAATATGTTCCATGAATGTTTCCCATGGGTTATACCATTACTTAAAGCAACAGTAAGTACATTTTGACCTAAGTTTTAACCTAATTTGGGCTATTATTAAATACTTTTTTTGGACAATTTGTAGCATACGATGCATAATGATGCTCCATGTGGGCTTGATAGGGTCGGATCCATCGCTAGCTTCACCCAGGGGCTAAACATTACACAGTGTTTAACATAATAATTTATTTTGTTTCTATTCTGATTGGAATTTTTTTATTTTATTTATTTTTTTCGCTTCCAAAAACAAAATGTTGTGAAGCATCACTGAGGTTATTTTTTAATATTTAATCTTTCAAGACCATGCCATGGTACGCTTATCCTTGGCATGGCTCTATCCTTTTTCAATGTATTAAACAAAAGAAACAAAAAAAAGGACAAAAAGAAAGTAAGAAAAGATGAGGATTTAGGCTGCACTCATATGTCTTGTTTGGGAGTAAATATAAATTAGAACTGTATCTTTTGACTAAAGAGCACGATATTAGCACCTGTCTATTTAATGAAACTTTTGAATCGCCAGACTTTAATAAGAAGAACTAAATGCTCTCATCTGCCCTTCAAAATACACACTAAAAGAACAGTGATGGTGCCTTTACTTTACTTATGCAACATTTAATTATTTGATACAAGTTTATTGAGTAAATGTAGATTAGGCTTGTCCCGATCCGATCCGTGGATCGGATGCCGATATTGGCAAAAAAATGCGTATCGGCAAAGCATGTAAAAATGCCGATCCAGACTGCCGATCCAGTTTAAAAAAAAAACTCTGGTCCGTATTTTCCAGTTTCGCCGAATGAAACAATCCATTCCACTATTTTGCGCCAGTGTTCCCCGAATCCGGTCCGCATTTTCCAGAACACCTTCAAAACACCCACAGGTCTCTTTGGGTCTGTCTCCCGGCCTAACCATTAAAACAGGTGAATTGGAAGATAGCGGGGAAAATGTCAGCCGTGTGGGATTATTTTATCCTGCACGATGTGTAGATGGAGACTAGGTGTGGAGGACATTGGGGAGTATAAGGCATTTTTGTGTAACTATTATTTGCACTGATTTTTTTTAAGCAGTGTCTTTTTTCAAGAGTAGAGTCCTGATTCTAAGTTAATAGACTATTTTCCACTCTTGTCTGTTTTGCATTTTTATTAAAACTTACAGTAATATAGCACCTTTAACTGTTTACGGTTTTACTGTTCACTGTGCAATATTAGATTGCTATTCATAATATTTTCCAGTTTGTGTTTATCTCTTAATAAACAGGTAAGCTTGTTGTTACCAATCATTGTGTTTTATTCAATCTCACCTAATTCAGCTGGCTAGATATTATCAAGAGTACTAAACCCTTTTCAACACGAGTCTTACAACTAAGGCTAAATACTTTAACTTAAACTTAAATAAATGCTTGGATAGGCTGGTATCGGCCAGTATCGGTATCGGATCGGAAGTCCAAAAACAATATCGGTATCGGATCGGAAGTGCAAAAACCTGGATCGGGACATCTCTAATGTAGATGAATCTTTCTCAATTTATAATGCTTTCGATGCTTTTTTATTACTTTAGACATATATGGTCTGTTTCACTTCATACACATAAAGCGTTTTTCTCTCTCTTTCCCTCACTGAAGCCTGAAAAGTGAACTTTTAATTGATCATTTAAAAGTGGTTAAAGAGGACAGAGAGAAAAATATCTGAACCAAATATGTTCTTTAAGGCATAACATCTGATTTTATTGTCACACAGACACTAAGATATTCCTAAACAAGCATGTTGGCCCTCTCACATCTGAATGTTTTACACACATACACTTCTTACATTGAAAAAGTGATTGCACCCTTGGGTTTGCCTCTCAAGCCAATTAGCGCTAATAAATCCTATCGCAGCAGAATGGGAAGCTGTGCCTGGCTGGGATTTTCACCCTATCGTTACCCTCTTATCTCCCAGCTCCCATTTTGAGCAAACCTACGCACACACGGGAGCGGACATCGTTTTAATAAGCAGCACATGGGGAAGGTGACCTGCATTGTGGGGAGAGGCATATTAATTCTGGTCACTTATTTATGGCTAAAAAAAACAGAATTAATCCAAAAATTTGCTAGATTTATTGTATTTAATGGTATGGATGAGATTTCAGAGCAATTTGCACACTAATCAGAGAGACAACCTAAAGCTTCAGAGACGGTGCTAAAAAGAGGTTCAAGTTACGCACAAGCAGACACACACAAAGAGCACTCGGCCTAGGGGACTTGTGAATGAGATGTCAGCATAGTTGGCTAGCGTTGCTCCTAAGCCCTGAGAAAAGCAGAAAACAAATGTGCAATGATATAGAAATAACAACCGTGGAATATGTCAAGGGTGAGAAAGGCCAGCCAAGCATATCTTTGGCGCCCTTATTTTGGGCTTTTCTCCCTGTGTTTCTGTCTGCATAGTTCAGGAAGATTGTCAGTTGTTGCTGTGCAGGGTGGGACGGTTTCATTACAGGTGATTCACCACCATGCAACCTGATCAGTGGACATCAGAGAAAGAGGAGGAGGTACAGTACATACAGAAGCATCCATCCCTTGTCCGAGAATTTCCCTTTCAGAAAACATTTTTGTCAACATCTATTTAAATATTTTAGATACATATTTTTTCTTTAATTTTAAATGTCGGCTTTACTAGAATTTGATTTATTTTGGTTTAAACAATTAAAGACTGGAGGTGTAGTTATCCTGCCACCAATCAACTGTGCCTGCCAAACGTTTTGCACAAAAAATTAAGTCTGAAGCTACCCTACTGTATCTGTGGATATAGAAATTAAACAGTTAGATATGTACATATATTCCTTCATGAATCTGTGACCTTGAAAAGCACAGCTTTAAATCTACTTCTGAATGACTTAAATGATCAATCAACAGTTTACTACACATAATCTATTTGAAATCCAGTGGCATGACTTTAAAGATGCCTTTATAACCAGTCATGTTGTTAAAATTTCTCAAATGTTAAGGATGTAAAAAACACCTTAATATCTTTTCCATGGCTGGCTGTTAAAACAAAGCCTGAGCAATAATAAGATTTATGAAAACGAATAAAACAGAGACTTTTTTTTTTTCCAGAGGCATTTGGAATATAAAAATGTACTAAAAATAAATGACTCATAAAAGGTGGATTATTTAGGGAGTCTTGTAGATCGTTAAGATGAAGATACTGTAAAACTGATCTGATAAAACAGATTTGAAGTTGTAAAAGATGGAAACACTGAAACATGCTGAAGAAAAAAAGCAAAGATCATGGGTAAAATGGTCAATATGGTGTTTGCATGGTCATCTGGTGGTTTCATGCTTATCATGTTATTAAATTGTCACTCTACTCACCGCAGAGGTTTCCTTCATCGTCTTTGCGTGGACAGTCTGCACTGAAGTCACAGAGTTTGTCCAGAGGGATTGCTGGGCCCTGGTAACAGTGGTACTGTCCCTCTAGGGTGATGTTTGGGCCAGGTGAGGAAGCTGGAATAAAGAGGAAGAGCAAAACTTGGTTAAGAATGAGTGTTTTCACAGTGCAGTCACGCATGAGTAAACCACCCGCTTGTAATGTAAGCACAACACACTGCAAAGCTGATGCTTAATTTTGTTTTCAGAACATCTCTGAGAGATTTAATGCATTAAGTTAGATAGAAAACTTAAGTCTGCAGCTCAGAGAAAGAACAACAAACAGAAAAGTTAAGTTAAAAGTGGCCAAATCAGAGTTTGTAAAAAGGTCAATATAACCTGTGACATCTGCAGACTGTATGCGCCGTCATAAATAACCTGAGGCAGGCAGCATAAACTGTGAATACAGTACTCATCCATCAGGGGAGGGACACAGGCAGTGAAAACTATGACCTAGTTGCCGTTGGCTGGCTTCACACATAGTGCAAGCTCACACGGGTACAATTGATATCACCTGTCTCAGCAGCTCAATTGTCACCAGGTGCATTTGCATATCTATGCAAATCAGAGAGCTGATATCTGGAAACTGACTGTTCACCTTCACCTTAATCACCAGAAACTGATCAGAGGAAAAAAAAAACCAAGAGAGTAGGGAACTACAGCATAAAGCACTGATGAAGATCTTGTTTGTTTCCATCTGTCACAAAGAAAAAAAAAGGGGAAGTGATTATTATCACAAGTGGCTGGCTGCTCTCTCTGTACTCTGCCCTTGATCTATAATATGCAGATTTGTTCTCTGGTCGGGCGAAGCTGTCGAAAGTCTGATAACAATCTCCATTCCATGGAGGCAAATGTAGAGCGATCGGTGCTAGCTGTATGAACAAGATACGCAGGAACCACATAATGAATTTCTTCCTGACATTTGTAATTAATGTAGTTTTTTACTACAGATTAACTAGACGTAAAACGTCATGTTTGCTAAAATCGTATTTTAAAAGTTAAAACTCAATTATCATGTTGGGACACCCAAACCTTAACCAGCTGATGATTTAATTTGAGGATGATGAATTTTTGGTCAGTCATCCCTCTCCATCAGTACATAACTGTGCAATACAACAGTAAGAGTTATAGTAAAACAGTCCCACAGCATGATGCTGTCATTACCATGTTTCACAGATGGTGCCATGTTCACACTGGATTTTTCAAACATTGTGGCCAATCAAGCATACTATTTATCTCTTCTGAACATAAAACCTTTCTTACAAAAGCATTAAGCTCCATGTCTGCAGCTGCAAATTTTGTTGTAATTTAAAGCACAGGGTTTTTTGTTCTCTTGCACAACACACTTAGTTTATTTTAGTTTGCAACTTTGGTTCCAGCAGCTTATAGTTTATGAGAGACTAATTTCTTGATCTTTATAGGCTGCTCCTGAACATCCTGACTGATTTCCTTTCATTTAAGGGTAATAGTTTGGGTCCAGATGTTGAAAAAGTGTTGAGGTTACATATTAAGATTGGTCAAGTAGGAGTACATGCATTTTATTTTATTTTTGAAGGTAGGCAAACACGAAATGGGATCATAGAAAGGGAGAAGTCATGCAGCAAAGGTCATCAGGCCAGGACGTGAAACTGTGACTACCCACTTTCAGGACCAAAGCCTCTGTTCATGGTCATGCTTAACCCCATGCAGCACCACTGTGATTGAAAATATGCACAGATGGAAAGACTCGTAGTTTACTTGGATCTTCATCAGGATTAAAAGCTGATGGTCCGGCGAGATTGAAATGACCTAACTGTGTTTCAGTTTGAACACATACGACAGTGAACGAGATATTTGCGTTTCCACAGTTTTACATGCATACAGTATGACCTTTAAAATGGCAATTCTAATAAGCATAGTGTCTATGATTGTAATGAAAATCTGTTTTGCATCATATGCACTAAGTTACTGTATGTTCCTAGTTTATGTGCAGTATTGCTTCAATAACGCCCCATGCTATTCTCTCTGAAAAAGTACAACAGAAAATGTTTTTTCTGATTAAAAAAACATCTCTGCATAGTTTTAAATAGTATTTTATTAGGGTGTTACGGGGGTTATCGAGGGTAGGGAGGCTTTGATCCTTGATGCAGTCGATGCAGCTTGATGTCCTTTGCTGTATATCCTCACCCCTCTCTCTTTTCCCATTTCCTGTCTCCCTACTTAAAAAAATAAAGGCCACTGCAACTTAAAAAATAAAACTCTGTGCAAAATATTTGACATAAAAAGAATGCCAAAATAACATCAATATTATTGTTGTGAATTTTCAAAAAGCTTGATATTGAAATGATTCAAAAAATGACATCGATTAAATCATTTGAAGTAATCTTTGACTGTAACTGTAGATTAAGGACAACACTTTGGGATGAAAATTATAATTTTTTATGTTGTTTATGTACAGCAAGCAGAAAACACAAGTGTGGAAGATACACAGTAAATATCCAATGATGTATCATAAATGGCGGCCTTGAGATCTAATAGCATCAAGATATATGGGGTGCTCGCTCAACTGCTTCAACACGGGGCACCTTCCTTAAATTACTTCTATCTGTTGATCTTCAGGATTTGTTTCAGCTTAATAAAGTTTAAATTAAGCAATAGCCAAATATTAGATAGTTTACTTTTTGGCGGAAAAAAACTTAGGTGGAAACTTGAAATTAATTTTGGCAACATTATCTTAAAAGGATAAAATATACCCTTGTACAGAAAGTAGTATGTATTTACCGGCGTCTCACAGTTATGGCTCTTTCTCAGCTCAATCTAGACTCTTTTTCTTTTGTGGCGAGTGTGGCCGAGAAGCATTAGCACCCACTTGAAAAGTGACACACCCGTTGATGGATTAAAACAAGATTTTTTTTATTTTTTTGGGGGGTAGAAAAACACATTAGTTGGACGCCTCCCACGGCCCTCTGCTGTGCCAGGACCTCTATGGCTGCAAAAAGCTACTTTAACATGTCAGTGAATGATCCACTTCAAAATCTTTTTAAAATTAGACAGTGTGAATGACTGTGCTGATGGATACTCTATTATATAATCACATAGAAAACAGCCGCATTTGACTCTTTTTGAAAACTGTGCTTAAAAAAACTGCATCAATGACATTTGAAATGGACAGAAAAATATACAGCTTGATTTGAATTAGTTCAGGAGGAGCTTTGTTTTAAACGGCAAAGTGTTCAGGTAAAGATGTGGTTTTACTACAAGATCTAAGCCATGCATTGGTCCTGCACAGCAGCTTCCGCTTTGTATAAACTTGGTACATCAAACAAAACTATTTATCAAAAAAAGGAATTAGGAAAGTTACCCAGAGTGAACCAAAACCTTTGGGCATTTGATTTAAATTCATGGATTTATCTTAGTTTGATGATGGGGGAGTAGTACGTGTAAAAAGGATGATGTGGCCAACTTTAAGCTCCCTGAAGCAGGTAAACGCAGTCAGACATGGCCGCTACATTGCGTGCAGAGTGCAGTTCTTAAATCACACTTGTCAGATTGTGAAAACAAGTGGGTCAGTGGGGGATGAATTGCCTGTGGGATCAAGAGAGTTTTGTTATCTTTGTGTTCATGGGGTTGCTTTGGGCTTGGTGAGGAGGATGATGTATGAGAGCAGAGGAGCTGGAGCATCTGCTGTTCAAACAGATACACAAACAGAAGAGTGAGAGTTTGATAGAGTTACATGTTTAAATATTCACGTTTTGTAACTTTAAACAATAAAAAAACATCTTTTACAGAGTGGAAAATATTTCTAAAAGTGTTTATCTGCGCAGAGTAGCTCATAAAAAAACAGGTCTTGCACTGGGAAGCTGTATTTTTCAAAACTGTTTCTAGAAAAGGCTGAACAGGTGTTGTTGGAGTTTATTACAAACAATGATGTAATTCATGCAGATTTTATGTGACAGGGCAAAGTCATGCATAATTATGAAGTCGGAGGAAAAGGATGTTATAGATAAGAATGCAAAAAGTGTGCCATACATTCTTTTCCTGCAGATTTACAACCCTTAAATTAACTCATCATTGAACCTCAGTAGGAAAGCGGCTGTTTTATGATGGCCTCAGAGGTTCGGTAGAAAACATCAAACAAACAGCATCGTGAAGGAACGCTGCAAATAGGTTTGAGGCAAAGAAGAAGTTTAAAGGAGCGTAGAGTTCCAAAACATTATCTTCCGTTTTGGACAACTCAAATTTCTTTTGTTATTCAAGTGTACACAAACAAGGAAGTTGACTTTGGATTGCAAAAAGACTAGTACGACTCTAAATCTACCATGGGAAGGAGAGTTTTGTTCTGAAAAGAGGTCCTGCTATAGATATGAACGCGCTCAAATTCCATTTTTCAGCCTACATTCAGACTATCATACAAGGGAAACTAACAGCATGTTACCTTTAGACCAAATATTCCCAAGGTGAGGAAGGAGGGTGCAGAGCTATGAATGCGGCTGGCTAGTTCAATTGCTAAATCACCCCGACTCACACACAGGAGTCCCTGGGTTTGACTCCCCGCTGTGGGGGGATGAGCTGCCAGTGTGGGTCCTTAGGCAAAACCCTTCACACTCCTTACTTTTTAAGTCACTTTGGAAAAAAGCTGATTGCATAAACAGTAACTATCAAAATGCTTAAATAACCTAACATATACAGATGCTGTCTAAGAGCAGCTTGTAAAATGTGTGCACATTCGAAAATTTTTTAGAGACTTAGACGAGAAGCTGGGAGACCAAATACTAATGCACAAAAAAATTTTTGATTCTTATTTGTCTGTCATTCTAGCTCAACATGCTAATTTTTAAATTATACCTATGTTGAAGCTTTAATAGAACCTTTCAAGGTAAAACAAAACAAACCAACAAAAACACCTTTGGATCAAACTGTTCAGAAGCAAGAAAATATTAAAAAACAGAAGTCTCTTTATACAGTTTTGCCGTGCTTAGGATGTTTCTCTTGCTCCTAACACCTGATTCTAAAAGTTAAACTACCTTCTCATCTGGTCATCATTTCAGCCTGCAAAGGTCTATAATGAGCCGTTCAATGATTTCAGAGCAGGATTGGGAAACTATTCCAACTGATGTATAAAGAAATGAAAAAAGTTTCTTTATTTAGGGTGCAAGCAGATAATTCATCTTAAAAAGGAAAGAATTTTCTTTTTAATTAGATGTATAATTAACTGAAAGCTTGCGGAGTGAACCTTTGAATTAAACTATTAAAATATTATCTTTTTGTTCCTGTTGACAGAAAGCTTCTATAAAAAGGAAGCAAAACCAGCACAAACACTTCACACGTATCTTTCATTATCTTTTATTTTCCGCCTCTGAGAAAATGTGATTTGCATTTTTTTATTTAGAAGTATGGCTATTTAATACGTTTTTTTAAAATAAAAGTTAATTGGAGTAATATTTGGTCAAAAATTTTCTATTTTAACTTGATTTCTCATTCTTTTGTGAATCTGTGCTAAAATAAAAAAAAAAACATCTAATAAAGAAACATCTGCGAATACATACGTTTGCAGTCCAGTCACACAGTGTTTGCATTTCAATTTAAGTTAAAAAAAACAAAGAAAAAAAAAACTTTGGATGTATATATTGTTTCATTAAATCATCTGGATCCCTCCTGCTTTGTTAGTTTGAGAGTTTCATGTCCAAATTGATCTTTGGTTGCAAAATCTAAAAATCCCGAAGATAAAGGAAGCCCATTTCTCCTGGTTGCTCCCTTCTCGGTATGCTGTGTTTGTCTAAATGTCAGGACGGACTAGAAGAGAGCCAGAGCCATCCATCACAATCTAAAGAAATGAGGTTACCACACATCTGACAACTTTCAGTATATAAAGAGTAAAAAAAAAGAACCCTTATCCTGGTATTGCTGGTTCTGCAGCAGTGATATCTGGAGCTCAGGGGGAATTCTATAGTCCAGCTTTAATGTATTCTGTGTTTAGGTTGTGAGTTCATTTTAGATTTTTGTTATCTGCTCTATGGACACTGGAGACTTCTGGAGAGAAACATTTTGTTTACATTTTACAATACTTGATTTACTTTAAGTTGGACCATTTTTCAATCAAATATAAATTAAATGTAAATCCCTTTATTGTCCCACAATGGACAAATTTACTCTCTGCAGTTAACCCATCCCGAGCAGTGTGGGGTTAAGGGTTTTGCTCAGGAACCCAGACCGGAGGATGTGGGGATCGAACCGGGTACTTGCAACCTTCTCGGAGCACAAGCAAGCTGCTCTAATCACTAGGCAAACACTACCCTTCAATTAAAGAAAAAAAAAAAAAAAAAACTTGAGTCTTGTTGGGTTTATGTTGCTAAAACAAACAAAAAAAAGTTGTTAAAGAAACAAATTACAGATGATTGGTTTGGTTAGATGTTTTTTTTTACCCTTAATTATTAAGCTACTGCTCAACCTGTCATGCAGGTCAAATAGAGGGTTGGTTTGATTTGCAGGAATTAATATCCCAACTTTATCATCTTGTGTACATCTAACAAAAAAATGAAGCTTAAAACTTTAATGTACAAAGATAAAATTTATAGAATTCCACTCAGTAAATCAATTCAGAATTTTTAATTAAAACTCTTAATGATATTTTCCTACTTATGTTTTCCTTTTTCATTTGGGAATTCCCCTGCTGGGTTTCCCCTCCCTGTTACAGTATCTTTTCCTTTTGACATTTATTTATTTTTTATTGCAGCCTGCTTTGTGGTTATACAGCATACACAGGCAGTGTTTCATGAGACAAGATAAAAATAAAAACCTTCACTTTCCAAGAAAAGCTTAAAAAAAGTCTTCTTCAGCAACATGTAAACCATGAAGCGTTCTTCAACTGTTTTTATGTAGTAAGCATGCTGTGTTTAATGGGGATTTTTCCTCGGGTAACTGTGTCAGCATGGTGCATTTAAAACATCAGTCATGCCTAGCAAATCTAATTATTCAAAGGAAAATGTAGCAAACAAGCTAATGGTGGTTTAAAAAAACTTCAGCAGTGCATCTTTTCGATTTGGTGCACCGGTTTTTAACACTAATTTTTCACAGATGATTAGTATACCTGCACATTTGTATGTAGATGTCTTGCTAGGTTGCCTTTTTTGTTGTCAACACCCCCCACTTTTAACTTTCCTAATCTTTAAAAGTAGATTTTAACTTAAAAAAATACCAGAGTTTAAATGTAAAACTATGCACACCCCTTATTTTGCCACCATTTCAAACAGCAGTAAATGGTAACACCCCTGAATTGTTCTTTTCTGTCTTGAGTTTTAGTTTCTAACATTGCTGGAAGAATTCACTGCTAAAAGTGAATTAAAGTAAGGTGTAAGAATTATATATTAAATTGAATACTTTGACTCTAATAGATTAGGTCAGACTTTTTTCACTAGAAATAAGAAAAAACAAAACAAAATCTCAATTATCACATTTGGAGTGCAATACATATAATTACCTTCGTTAAGCACACTAAGTACTCTTTCACTGGGCAACCCTCATTTACTTATCTGTTAAAAAAGTGCAAATAAACTTAGACTTAGACCACTATTTTGTAATTTAGTATACACAGAGTACATACAAAACGAAATTTCATTTTGTATAGCTCTCATGACATTTCCATTTCTTAAAGTGCAGCAGTGATCAAATATAAACTTTGGGAGTATTGATATGGTCAGTTTCATGCAAAGTTTGTGACATGATTTAGAGTTCTTGCAACATTCAGCTGTCTGATGGTGGTGGGGAAGAAGCTTTTTTGAAATCTGCTGGACCTGAGGGAGCCCAGATGACACTCTCTGCAGTTCTCACTACTCTCCTCACATTCTTCAGGTCCCCAACACCATTCAGTGAGAAAGCTGGTCAGAACGCTCTCCATGGTTCTGTAGAAGGTCGTGTAGAACTTATTTAAATAATTTTAGATTTTTTTAGTGTTTTAGCCCAGTTTTCTTTAAATTGAAGCTTATTCAACTTGCTGACATAACTGTCAGTTCAGCAGCCCTGTCTGTCTCCAGAACGCTTTGCTATCCACAGGAGATCATGGGTGAAACAATGACTCAAAAGTGCCTTTATGTGTCTACAGTCGAGATCAATACAACTCTATCACAACTTTGTCTCGTTTATGCTTACTTCCTGTCTAGTTACGAAGCATTGCGGACAAGTGTCTCATTCGTCACATCGATTGAAAGTTTATCGTTCCAGATGTTTTTGGGTTCATTCAGAAAAAAAATCTTACAGAACGGATTCTTTTGCGAACGAAGACACATTTTTCTTTGTAATCCACCCAAATGAGCGATACTTGTTCAGTCTTTTTGTACTTCCCCTGCTATGAAAATGAATAATTAAAAGGCCTATGGCGTTTGGGTAAGAGCCCACGACTCCTTGTTATTTCTCCTTCACAGCCTGATCCTGCAGTGAATCTGGCAAACTACACTCATGGGAAGTTTGGCAGTTGTGCTAAATATGTTGTTCTAGTGAAACACACTTATAACTGTCAGATGAAGGACTCTTGCAAAAATGGATCAGAATTTTTTGCAGCTTTATGAACAGTTAACCAAATGATTTAACAAGCAGTACTTGTGTCTAACCTTTACTTTTTGATCCCACTAAAGGTGGACTAATCTTGTTGCAGATAGATACTTGATTTATCACTTTGGACACCTGAGGTGACATTAATTTTTAGAATTAAACATCATCATGTATCCCCATAGAAGATATTTTTATTTTATTTTGTTCATGTCATACCATTCGCTTCATCACCTGAAACCAATTGAATGCAACATTAACCATTTCAAACCTTTGCATAACCGTATCGTGAACATCAGATCTGATAGATGCACATCGCTCTTTCGGCAGGTTATCAGATCATGCAAAGCAGTTTGTTTTCCCGTCTCAATAGAACTTGTTACGGTTTATTGGATGGTGCGTGCAGATTTGAATACAAACAGACTTGTTCTTGTTGCACAAAGGCTGCAAAGACACTTTTCAGAATAATACGGGGAGGAAGTCTGGGACTGAAATTAATACAGCTTTTGTCTTCCTGCAGATGAGCAAGCATGTCAGTCAGGGCTGGAAATTCCTCCGTGTCTGAGGAGGGATTTCAGGATGAAAAAATGCCTGCTTGCAGATCTGCTGTGCACAGAATGACAAATGGATCAAATATTTTGGAAAAAAAACATTTTAGCATTTTTTTTTTACAGACTTGATCGAGTCTATCACAAACTTTGAGTACAGTAGTAAGACCTCATAATTACCAGTGTGTAATCTATGTTCTCAAAGGCAGCACTGGATACAGAAATCTCAGGTGACCAAAGCGGCAGTGGCACTGCTATCTTGGTGACCCATTAAGGGAGAAATCTTGAGCCATTCACAGAGATTTACAGCGGCTGCAGTGTTGAAGATAGATGCAGCTGTGCCTGCTGCCGGACAGTCGATGGGGCAAGACATATTTGCTCATGAATTTAATTAACTGCACACAGTCACGCTCGATTGGTGCGAGCTCTGCCCAATCACTATTACTATCTGTCATGCTCCCTGCTGGAGACAGCAACAAACCGAAGGGTAAAGGGGGTGGAGATGGGAAGGGAAAATAATGCCTTTAACATTCCCAGTGTAATGGTTTTTATGTTGCTGTCATTTACTGCTGAGAAATTACACAATTTATATTTTTTTCAAGTTTTTACATTTTAATATTTTATGGGTCCCAAGTAAATGTGTGTGTGTGTTTTTTTTGTTAAAGACTTCTTTAACTATCTTGTTATGTCTTAAAACCAGCTGTTGACCTATTCCTGTCTTTTTAGCATTTGAATCTAGTTGGGAGATTACCAGCTTTAGTCTTTATGTGAAATCCTGGAGACCAGACCTCCAGAGGAGGTAGATGGAGTTTAAAAAACCCAAAGTCACTGGTAATTTTGGAAGCCTTGACATCTGCTGATGTTGGTCCACTATCTTTTCTCAATCCTAAATTCAGCAAAGCCCTTGACCAGAAGATTTTAGAAAATTTGAGATCTCAGACCCTGAGTGTCCTGCCTATTTAACTTACCCCCCCCCCCAATCAGCAGCGGGTGCATATAGAGCTTTGTGAAAAGCTGTAAAGATTTTTAAATTGGTCAAATCTGGTGATGGTGCAGGAAAAAGAAAACAAAAAAGAAGACTAGCAATATTCACAGATGCAAAAATCAATTAAATAGAATCAAACAGTGCATACATTCAATAGTATAGGGAAACTTTTAGATGGCTGGTTTTTCTTAATTAAAAATACTTATTATTTATTTCATTACTTGACTGTGCGCAATAACACAGTCATGTGCAATAATAGTCATTTAGGTGCTGAGCAGCATTGTAAATTGTACTGTTGATTGTATATACTGAGATCGTTATTTTATTCTTATATCTTATTTTACACTGTTTATATGGGAAAGGTGTAATTTTACTTATTTTATTCTGTCTTATTATATTATATTCTATTTTGCTCTATTGTACAATCTTATTTTTCTCTCCTTTGGAAATTGCACTGCAAGAAAATAATTTCCCGCAAGTGATTCTTATACTGATGAATCTTCTGCAAACTAAATTTAGTTTTTTTATTAGTAGGCAACCAAGTTTTCCGAGTTAAAAGACAGTTAACCTTTGCGTGAAGAATCTCTTTGATTATTTTGCTTTTCGACCGAATACCTCAGTGACTTTGAAATTTTTATTTTCCTAAAATTTAGACACGAATTCTTTGATGTATCTGCTTTCTACCAACCACAAAAAAATGCTCCCATAATTAACATGATATAAATTTTAACTGCTATTCTGAAATGAAATATTAAACAATAAATCAAGCAGCTGAAACATATTTATTTTCAGATTGAAGTCAGAGAAGGCTAGGCTGTAAATCTCTTGATTCACCGCGGTCAATAAATCACTCTCTGATTTCAACAGATGGACATTTCCATCCTCCCCATAGGTTCATGTTTACTGTAGCTACACACTAATTAAGAGTGTAAAGTTGGACATAAAATGGATTAAAATGCCTCAGTGAATGCATTAGGAATTTTATGCCAATTTTCTTGGTGCAAACACTGAATCAGGTTGGATTTAAGGTTTCTGTGTCTCAATGACTGGCTTTGATTCAATGATGCTTTAGTTCTGTAATACCCTGAAAGTTTCTCCTCAGCGTCAGATTAGGGTTGATGTAGACATCTTTTTCATTTAGTGTACGGATGCTGAGAACAGTCTACTCGGTGCCCTGGGCCATTTAACATTTGTTCAGTATCTTTAAATGAAACTGCCTGTTTATTTTGTTTTGGAAAGGTGCCTGTTACAGACAACCAGTTTGAGTTGAGAGTATGCATCTTGAGGAAAAGCCTAAGGCAAGAGATTAGAGGCAGAGCATGATGATGACTAAAGCTGCCAGATAGAGCTGTATGCTGAATCTTTCTGGTAACTGATGGGCTTTTTTTTATTTATTTTTTTATTAAAAATGACTTAGATCTTTTTTTTGCTACAAAGATTTCCAAACAAAAAATAATTTCTTTAAAATCTTCTGGAATTTTGGCAAATCAAAAAGGGAAAACTAATCATTTAGCTCAAGTTTTTACATTTAAATTAGCCTGAAAGTGTGTTTTCATGATTGTGACTCACAATGCGAATGTGAGAAAATGCAGCCTTACATGCAGCCAACAAAGTCGTTCCAGTTATTGTCTTAAGAGAATCTGCTTGAAATGAAATGAAAACATAAAAGCAACCAGTCTAATATAGTTTTACACTAAGTCTAAAGACATCCCATGGTGAAAAAAGAATAACATCATTGTAAAAATTTACTGTAGGCATGCATTTAAAAGGTAAAATAGGATTTAAATTCAAAGTTCCAGATGCTAAGTTGACAAAACCTCAGTGTGTGAATTTAAAGGTCTAAAACAGCAGGAATTATCTCCTAAAATCAGGGTAGTTTTTTAGGATCATTTTCTCCCTGTATTTCCTCTAAAGGAGGGCTGAGGCTGCACTTGCTGGATTCTGAAAAATGCTAAATTGCAGTGACAGAATCTTAAATGCTTCATTATTACAAATGACTCTGGTCAGAAGGATTCTTCTATTTTCTGTTTAAATTCTACATTGGGACTTAGACCAAACTGGGACAAAGCCACTTAGAGCTGGGCTTGCTGGTGTGCTTTGGATCCTTGTCCTGCTTTAGAATCTAAGTGAGCTTTAGTTTGAGGTCTTAAAGCAGGCCTTCCAAGTTTCTATCTGAGCTTTCAGTGCTGCCAGAAAAATCGCTATATGAAAAAGTGATTAAACAGACAGATTAAAGACTAATTTGATACATTTTCTAATTTATTCAATGAAATCAGAACAGATTCTGTCCCTTAAATCATCTTCCCAAATAGGGTCGATACCACCCATTTCCTTTACGATCCGAAACAGAGAGAAATACAGTGTGGTACAGGTGACTGTATTCTTCTTTTCAAAAACACCTAATAGGTTTCTCAAACATACAAAATATTTTTATTGTTCCTGAATTTTTTTTTTTAAACTGGCTCTTCTGGACCGAGTATCCTGCATGTTTATGTGTCTCCCGGACTTAATAAACAGCTGATTAACAGCCCTCTGCAGCCCTTGGTTGCTTCTGGGGAGGAATGCAATAATCTGCTGGTGCAGAAACACATTTAAATAAAAAAAGTGATTAACAAGTTTGAAAACCATTGCTGCATAATACTGGGTGGCTCTGATAGAAAATTACTTACAAATATTTAGTTGAATAAAGGCTGTTTACACGCATTACATAAAATGACTGTTTTATTAAAAGTATCAAAATTGGAATTTAAAAATAAATTTTAGAGACTAAAGTCTTATTATCTGAGGTATCTTTATTTTAGTATTAATCCAGTATGTGCATACACTTGTTCAAGAGTGAGATAGTGCAGCGTGTCAGCCTGTGTGAACTCAATACAACGCATGTCACATGATCAATGCATGAGATTTGAGGCCTGCTTTAAAAGATGATCTCTTTCAGGACTTCGTATAGATAAAGGATTCATGGTTCCATTTCTTCTTTGTCAGATGTTTTGAAGTCTTTTGTTATCTGGATGATTCGTAGCTGGGGTCTTGGGGAGTTTTAGACCACCAGCCATTCATGGGAAGCTTCCCCACTGCTCCATGTTTTCCGCATTGAGGATGATGGTTCTCAGTGAATATTGATTCTTTAGAACCCGGATTTAGCATTTTGTCTAGACTAATAAATCTCAGAGACTGTATTCTAATTTCCTTTGATCACAGCATGCTGCCTGGCTTTTGGGAACCTTTTGAGAATGTTAATCCTGTGTGTGGCTCAAGAATTTTAAACTTCAAGACGTGACACACCATAGGTAATTATGCCATAATCTAAACACTTTTTAAATTATTTTGAAATAATTTACTCTGACAAATACACAGAAAATGAAGAAATCATGATATTAACTGAGATAAGTATACCACTCTAAACTTATTGGGTGTAAACTGATTTTTTGCTTTAGAAGTAAACCCGCCTACAGGAAAGATTTCCAACCATATCTATGCACCACTGCTTGACATGCTTAACTTCTGTTGTGTACTCATCCTTTTATGTCTGTTTCAAAGACTGACTGCAACATAACAATGAAATCAATTATTCTCTACGCCCCATTATGGCCTGCTGCTGTTGTGCAAGACTTCCTTTAAGTTTTAAAATCCTTTCAAATACTGAAATGATTTTATTTTAAACGCATAGTATTCTGACAGTGCCAATAAAATAAAAAACCTGGCTGACATGTTTAATTCAAGAGATTAATGAAACCACAGTTTCCTGCTGTGACTCTATTAAGGTTCCTTTCTTGGATCCATTTAAAGTCCACTTCCTTTTCTCCCTGCTTCCTCAATGCTCTGTTTGATTGATGTGCCTCAGGACAGCCTCGTTCTTCTGTTTATCTAATGGTGATGTACGGAGCTGCTGTGATGCCACAATGGAAACCTGCTGCAGCATACTGCAGTGATTAAGAAAACGTTCCAGGAGAGAGAAGGTCACTGGTTCGAACCCCCCCAGGGTTCACAGCTGCCATGTCTTAGCTTTACCTACATTTTCTCGCCTAACACGTAGGAACAAACATTTAAAAAGCTTTCCAAGTGACAAAAATTTGTAATCTCACTGCCGTGCAAAAGCCAAAGTCAAATGTGAGGTTGATAGGATCGTGCAAAAAGCCTGTCATTCCATATGGAAGCTTCCGTTTACATCCAGGATGAAAGATATATCAAAAGGTTAAGATCATTCATGATGTTTGGTGTGTTCCAACAGTAAAGGCCTGTCAGAATGCAAGACAAAGCCACGCAAACTACTTTCAGGTGCTGCAAATTGGATTGCTTTTTGGATCAATGACTGATGATTTAATTAAAGTGTGTATGGCTTTGAAGGAAGAAGGCAGAAGCAACACCATTTGTATCATTTTCTAAATAACTCAGTGCACCACACTAAATAAGATCATCGGCATCCTTTTAGAAAGCGGGACTAAAAGATGGACACTATAAGATGACAAAAAGATGTTTCAGAATGAAAACAGTTTAGTATGAAAGTATAGAAACTCTGGGTTAAATGTCAGGATTGTGATTACAGTAAACGTAACCTGCACAAGTTGAGCTGAAATCTGTTTGCACCATCAGCCACACCCTTTAGCAACTTGTTGCTTTAGAGTAAAGTTCAATATGCAGAGGAGGTCGTTGTGGCACTATTAGCATGCCATATTTTTCTTTTTGACAGTATCTACTAACTCTGCTTTCTTTTCTTTGCTAAAGTTTTCCAAATGTATGGGATTTGGGGGACATTTCCTTCTCAAGGGACCTTAAACATCCCTGAGTCAATCTAATTCCAAACTCCATTTTCTTTTTAAAATACATAAATAAATAATAGTACTTTCTTTAGATTTAAGCTTGCACTCACTGTGAATAAAATCTCTCCTCATCTCCAGTTGTGCAGACTGACAAAAACATCTGTTCCAACTTGAGATAATTAGCTTAACAGCATGACACTGCCTCCACCATGCTTTACTGTGTGTAAAGTAAAGTGGTCGTTTGGAAATCTGCTCCACTGGCCTTGGTTTCCAAGTTGAAGACATTTCGCTTTTTCAATACAAAATGTCAGGAAACGCGTAGAGTTCGAGGTTTAAATTTGGCTCATTTAGACTATGCATACTATACAATAAAATTTGAAAAATGCCTTAAATGTTTTCCAAAAAAATATTCCTTTCAGAAACCCCAAACCCCTTAGTCAAATGTGTGGTAGACATCAGATTCTCCCTGCAACTTATTAAAGACCAACACATTTGATGAAACAATGAGTTTATATGTTATTGTTGCCCAATATTTTCTCCAATTGTTTATAACACTCAGGTAAAGAATAAGTTGATGTAAAGAAATCCTTGAGCTCTATTGTAATCTCTGAAAACTCTCAAACCCCAAACTTTCATAGAAATCCTTTTTAAACAGCTGATCTTTATTTGAAGTCAGTTAGATTGACTTTGATCTATGGCTGGTATAAACCCGAGCAGACTGGATGTTTGATCTGAATCAAAATAAACTTCCACACACTATTACGATGGGATGAGCCCACTTCTGGAACCAGGCTCAGCGACTTCACGCAGGATATAACCCTGTATAAGATAGATATAAGATATATAAAAGGTCACATTTTTTTTAACTGTTTATACAAATTTGATATTTTACATCCAAAATAAAAAAGGGGTTTTATGAGGGTTGTTCACACTTTTTAGATTTAATATAAATCTAAAAAGTAAATTAAAACCAAATTTACCACAAAGCATTTTGTTTAACCAAAGATTCAAAATACACCAGAGTGTGGGCATAAAATTAATCATGAGCATGTTTTCTACTCTCAGCATGAATCATGCTTGCTTTGCTCTTACACAACAACAGCAGTGGCACAATTAAGAATATTTTTTTAGTCTGAAAAGGGATGAAATTAAATTTAAAAGTTTGGAACCAATTATGTTTCTTGAAATCTTTTTTTTTTTAAGCATTTCAAGAATAATAACAATCAGGCGTTATTTTGCTGGGAAACTGCTTAGTTTTATAGGACTGAAGGTAATCTGAGCCCAGGTTTGTGGCAGGTGCTGGAGGGGAAAACGAGGGAGGTGTTGAAAGCCTGAGACAGTGCTGAGACGGATTAGGACTTCATTTGGGAGTGGGAGGTGTGCTGTGGGTGTTGTGCTGGGTACCCAGGTGGTGCCTAAGGAGAGTACGGCACGTCTGCGTGCCTTTTTTTCTCCGCTCGACATGGCTTATGTGCTGCTTGGCAGGAGGACACTGTGAACTCGGAGCTGAGAACAATTAGATGCTGTTCAACCATGGCTGGATTTGCATGAGCAGCGGTACCCACTGTACTCAGTGCTAATAGTGACAGAGAAGACACACACACAAAAAAAGAAATCACAGGGACTAAAACACAAGGGTTGAAAATTCTGCTGAGTAATTTTAATATAAGGAAAATCAAGGTAATTCTTAAAATAATTTATGTAAAAAAAAAAGCTTTGTTTTAATTTTTTAAATGATAGCATCTAACAAAAATGATTAAAAACTTTTGCTAAATTAATGTTCTTCTGCTGTGCACTCATGGTATGAACTGAAAATGGCAGTGCAATGGCCCTGCAGTCAGGGGCCTCTCAGAGATACTGGGAACCTTGTGGTCATTAAGTCAATAGAAAATATTTATTTAAACAAATACAAGACCTTCTGAACAGCTGGAACTTCTAAACTGGATGAACACCAGGGAAATTACCCCCAAATAAAGCAGGAAATCTACAATGAAAGTGCTAAAAAAATAATAAAGGAAATTTAAAAACGGTTTGGTCGGTTAAGGTCTTTAACATAAACCGATGAATGGGAGCAAATTTGGAAAGACAGGTGTTGGAAAATTTCCCTGAAATGAACCGAAACTGATAAAATGGGCTTATTTTTTTCCTATACAGCTCATGCATACTAATAATCATTAAAACCTAAAGGGACAGATCATTTCAGATTTAATCACAACCTCTAACATCCAACCATAGAGTAAAGAGGTTGTGTCTAACATGGAAACACAAACATATTATGTCTAAACTCATAAAAAAAGGCTTAAGTTAGATATCCGCTTGTTACACTTCCTGATTTTTGTCCTCTATTTGATCATATCTTCCTCACAGTTTCTGCATATCTGCAAAACTTGATATGCATAATGCAAATACAGACGTTTCTAGTTTGCTATCAGATCAATAGCTGGGGGAGTAAAGCTGCACGAAATCAAAATTTCTTCCTTGTTGCTCTGACCTGAGGTCCAAACATTGGACCGATCTTTCCTGCCTGTGTATCTTCCTCATTTATTCAAACACTGATAACCTTGCACTTTATTTGTTGTTTGTTATTCATTTGAACTGAATTGCAATAAGCAATTAATGAGCAGATAGTTTCAATCTATTTATAGATTTCCAGAGTTTTTATTTTAAAATGCTTTGTGTTTAAAAGAATCTTCAAGGGTAAATGCACTTTTGTACAAAAAAGTGCTTTGACCAGTTAATTCATTCAACAACATGGAGTAAGGAAAGGCTACAGCCATGAAGAGAAGTTCAATCAAAGTTTGGGGATTTTTAATCTAAAAAGGAATGCGGTTTCAAAGAGAAGTTTAGTCTGTGCAAAAAGAAAAGCAAAATTAAAAAATATGTTAAAATATTGAAAAATATGCAAAAAAAGGAACCACTTATTCAATAGCCATAATCATGAATTAGCTGCACTTATTTCCAGGTCAGAGAGTAAGATTCAGCTTCTAAATATGGTCATTGTAAGACCAGGAAATTACAATGGCTCAGCAGGAGCCCTCAAACACCTGTAGAAATGTCACAAAAATGCCACTTAAAGATAACCATTGACGTCAGGGCATCAGAATGCAGAGCTGAACATCTGTCCCACATCATTCAGTGTGTCTGCTTGAAAGTAAAGGTGCAAAGTTCCTTTAAATAACCTTGTTATAAAGAAAACCTTGCCAGCTGGTACGTGGTGAAGGGCATGGTCTGCCTGTGGATGTAGGGCAGCTGGCAGTAAGGAAAACACTGCATGAGAAATACGAAGGAATCAAGAAAGAAAGCAACAGAGTTGTACTAGATAAAACTGGAGAGTTATCTACAGAATAAAATAACTTATTTCCAAGTTGCAATCTGTTTAAATTGACTAACTTCCAAAATCCTTAATCCAATTGAAATTCTAAATGTGTGAATGGATTAAGAAAATACTGTTAATTTTAGTTCGTCATCTACCCATTAGTGGATTAGTGGATAGGAAAAAAAGAGGATCACCTAAGATGGCTTTCGTGCAATTTCTATGCATTGAAAGTATTCTAAAATAATTCCTACAGCACATCATCACATCCCGTACCCAATGCTTCCATGTATTGGTCTTTTAGCTTGACCCATAGGCTGGTCATTGAATAATCTTTCTGGTCTTCAGCATTATGTTTTACTCAGAGCTCTTTCTGCTCATCACTGCTCTGCTTTAGAGCAGACGTTTTCAATTATATTATTGATAAAAAATAAGAACTTGATGTAGAAATCTTCTTATTTCACACTGACTATCAGGACATTTATATGTTGTTTAGAGTTGTTTATTGTGGAAAACTAAGATCAAACACTGCGCTGTCATATCTGTTTTTACCAGCACTCTATCTAATTTAAAGTAATCCTCGCCTATTTTGCATAGCAAAATGGTCGCCGGCGATCGGGTGGGTTTTAAGAGGCTATAGTCCTTTGCATCAATGAGAATAAATAGAGCTTCATTTGGAAGACTTTAATATAATTTTTTGTTCCTTTCTCATTTAGCACAAACACTATTAGGACCTAAGCCTAGTAGCTTTATAGAGTGTAAGGATGTTAAATTGTGTGTGTGTGTGTGTATGTGTGGCCATGTCTTTAATACCTGGTGGGGACAATTTCCTAGGAATATGCAACATTTTGGGGACTCATAGGTACTTGTGGGGACCAACAACTGGTCCCCATAAGGAAAGTTTCTCTTCTTAGGGTGGGGGTTAGGTTTAGGACTAAGGTGTGGATTGAGTTTAGGTTAGGTTTAGGGATAGGTATGTGTCAGTAATGGTTAGGGTTAGGGCAAGGGTCACGGTTAGGCCACATAAATTAGTGGGAAATGAATGGAAGTCAATGGAAGGTCCCCACAAGGATATTGTGACACAACATGTGTGTGTGTGTGTGTAAATAAAAGCTACCACTGTAGCTTTTATTTATTATTTTCAGGAAAGCTGTTGTATTGTATTTACATTATGCAGCAGTTTTTTTTGTTTGTTTTTTTTTTTTTTTTACAGTGTCCTGTCTGGCAAGGTGGCAATAAGAATAATTGTCTTGATGCAGCAGTTTTTTCTAAATTGTTTTTAGGGAGGTCCAGTTTAATCCTTGTAATAAAGGTTCAGAATAATCTTAAAAAGCAGAATCAAAGTAAATGTAACATGTGTTCATATATCTGAAGAAACTGTATTTAAATCAAGTCTTGAAGAATCTTGTAAATTATTTTCGTTCACCCTTTTTATTGTCAATCTATATTCATTACAGTGGACCTAAACTTATTATAAAAGCATAACCCTGCCCAAAAACAATTTTTGAAAAATGCTACCAAAGTGGGCAGTGCCAAGAGGCAGTCATGAGTGAAGGGGGCTTAAACTGTGGTGGTCAGAACAAGGGAAAGTGAATTTGAAATGACTATATAATGCAAGTACCTAAAGTAAAAAAAAAAGAAATATTGTACAGGACATGATGATAACACATCATGTTTAGGTTAAATGTTGGTAAACAGTTCATATTTCCATAATTTTAGTCCATTAGATGCACTGTAGTAAAGCCCAGACAGGTTGAACTACTGTTTGCTGATGTGGATATTGTGGAACAGAGCTGCTGCAAATGCTGTTAGGTCGTCCCACCTTCCTGTCATTTTGATGGTGATTCAGTGGATGTAGTACATTTGTAGGTTTCCTTGTTAGGCATGTTGAGGTTCCTCTTTTCTGCCAGCTCTGCTTCAGAATAATTTGTAGACGATGTCTGCATACCAAAATAACTGTGGTGTTCAGGCTTCATGAACTGCAGGACTGGTTCTCTTATATGCTGATGCCAGATATTGTAAGAACAAGCCAACCTGACGCACACATCTGTATTGTATACATCAGCTTTCATATTCTGGTTTAAAAAGGAAAAATGAGAAGTAACTTAATTAGAATAAGGGGCTTTTGACATAGTCAAAATTGCCTAAAGGTAAACTGAATAGAAACTCATACCATGATGTCTCTGTCCTCGCATGTATACAAATCATTATAAATATTTTATTGACAAAGGTTCAACAATATTGAAGGTTTTAATAACTGCTGCTTACAGCTGTGCTTTAAAAAATAAGGAAGATGCTGCAGGTCCATTATTGTACGATTAGATGCTTTTAACTCATAAAATAAAAAATAAAAATCTGTTGAGATGAGTTTTTGTTTAAGTTTCCCTTACAGTCAGGTTTTTGTAAAACTGTAAATGTTCAAAAATCTAAATCTGAGTTCTAAAAATGGTCAAAGATCCCCCAAAACTGCAGATTTTCTTACAACATAAAGAGTTTAACAAAAAGCAAAAATAAATAACAACTTATGTCTGAAATGTTATTACTAAAAGATATTTTCTAGCTGTAAAACTTGGTCTAATTGTGCGACATTTTGACTCGAACCTGTTGGACTTGATTGCTTTTCATGACATCATGTTCCCAGCCATGGCTAACATGGTTTCTTTTGAATTCATGTTAATGCTAGCAGCAAATCTGAATTTTAGTGCAACATCAGCTGCAGACGGTAACCTGCTACCACTAGAATACGATAAAATATGATATTCTTCAACATTAATGTCACAGCAGTAAGCTTTTCAACATACTGTAAGAGGCTTTGCTGAAATTAAATTTATCACTGTTATTGCTGCAGTGTTTGAACTCTAATAAAAGTTGAGTTGATCAATATATTGTGTGAAAATTCTCACTCAAAGCTGTGGTGATACAAAAAAGCATGACTATTTGAAATATGAAATGCAATAACACATGAAAATATTAAGGCCAAAAAAAATGCACGGCCATGTAAGAACAAGTTTGTAAGCATTTTGATATCCTTGTAGGGATCTTCTGAGCTCTGCTGCCAGTTTCAAGATTTAATTTGGCTCCTGATAAGAAGCCCTTGGCTGGTTATCTTTACTTCATTACTCGTTTTTATCAGAGTTCTGGAGACTCCTGCACTGTCTGGTAAACAAGTTGTCATTTTCAAATGTAGATCTACTCACTGCAGTAACTCATACCTCTACATACTCTACCTAGGCATCTACAGTTCTCAAAATGTATACATTAATTGTTTTGCATTGTTTTTATACAATTAGAATATGTTTGCATCTTTCAGGCTTTGCTTATAGGAACCTTAGGTCAACCTATGCATCCTTAAAAATGCACAAATTACATGTTGAAATGGGGGCAGATATGTCGCTGGGTCAAGTTCATAGGAAATTGAATCAGTACTATTAATTCAATTCTGGGAGATTTTGAGGTTGACAGAGGAGGATATTATCTCTGCCTAGACCGTCTACGCATTTCATTGCACAACAGATCAAAATGAAGTTAAAAATCACAGAAAGTAGCTGTGCGATTTCCAGACATGTTTGAGAGGATTTGGGAAAGCTGCAGACATGTGAGACACATTTAGTGAATGCACACATACACACATAAAGAGAGGACAAAAAAACCCGGATATCAGGTTTACATTTTCTTTAAGATCAACTTATGTTTATGTATTTTGCAAAAGACAACTATCATTAAATAAATTTTATTAAACTGAATCCTGAAGTAAATTAGCTTTGAGTCCTTAAGTTAGTTTCCAAACTTTGCTACTGAAGTTTGGTAAAGATCAACACTTTTTAAATTGGAATCCAGGCTATTTTTTGTACTTACTCATGGTGCAATTGGTGGTGAAGTGAGGTTCAATGGTAGCAGTATCATCATGAGGGATTCGCTGATCGTAGCTGGTTGAGATCCGAAAAGGTGATCCTCCACTCGTTCCCATGGTGAGGTGGACCACTGCCCAGCTGCCGAGGAGAGAAAGTAGGAGTAGGGTCAGTGCAATGAGCAGACACCAGGGCTGACAGAAACAGCGACAGCATCGTGGAGCATTCGGTGTTAGCATGGTCTGGGTCGGCTCAGTGGGAGCTCCTGGAGTCAGCGAGGCAGGACTGTCCAGAGCTTCCCTGGAAGCCATCACAGGAATGTCATGATCCCCTTCCAATTTTGGAGGGTCCCCTTCTTCCTTTGTCTGCTGATGCATAGCCCACCTCAAAAGAAGGCTTTTAAGATAATCCAGCTTTCAGGTAGCAATATGTGCCTGGAATTGAAAAGGTAAAATGTCGGCAGGTGTGCAGCCAGGAATCAACACCACGACTCTAAAGTTTCTAGTGTGTTAGAGAGCTGCTGTCCTGCACTGAATGCCGTTCTCCCTCACCAGTACCAGGCTTTGTGCACTTCTACTGCCTCTAATTTTATTAAGCAAATTGCGTTGATTTTTCCCTGCCTCCGAACTCATCAACAATCCCTCTCTCACTCTCTTCCTTCCTGTTTTTCTCCTCCCCCATCTGCTTTCACTTCAAGTTTTATTTGTGTTTCAGGACACTTTAAGTGGGTCAAAAATGGGGATGGTGGCAAACACAAGATAAAATTATTTCTTATGGTTATTTTGGAAAAAAAAAGTTAAGTCAAAAACAACCACTTGAATTTATTTTATGATTTCCATCTATGTAAAATGTAAGCAATTTAACAATGTATTAGCAGTGATGTTGCTGTGCCATTTTTATTTTCTGTATTTTGGAATTAGTTGGGATTACCTGCAGGTAATTGTGCTTTCAAAAATTACTAAAGGCAGAAAAAAAAAACAAACGAAGAGGGAATTAATTCTGAAACACTCGGGCATTAACCTGCTAAATATGCAAAAACAGTAATACAGTAGTTATAAAAAACTAAACCTCCTTTGAAATGAGAGGTTTCTGTATAAGAAGAATCTGATGACATTTTATCAGAGAAAACCAAGGTAGAGAGATCAAACACAGCCATCAGCACAAGTATACTAGCTGTTAAGCACAGTGGTGGAGGAGTAATGATCTGGATTTGTTTATCTGAACACTTCGCTCTTTGGCAGATAAAACTAGTTTCAAGAGAGTACAGATCTCTCCCATCCGGCATTACTTCTCTTAACGTTGACCATTGAATCTTGGAACATCAGTGTTATCGTATTTATAAAAAAGTAAATATTTATCTTTAAAGACCAGATTTATTTTTATAAGTGATACAAAACAACAAAGGGAATAGATATGATAGTGTTTCCCTTTTTTAAGGGACTTTAACAAGCCTCAAAATGCTTCGTACTATTACACTGGGAGAATTTAACATGACCCAACATTTCAATTATGAGGAGCGTGCTGGGAAATAGGAACCTGCCTGCGTTTGTTGTGGAGCTTATTTTATGCTTTGTTAGTCTAGCAAATAGGAATGCACACTCATATACAAACGGGCTGTGATTTTTTTGTTTCTTATTTCCCAAACGCCTAAGCTTCAAATCAACATTTCTACCTTCTCCATATTCTTCCCAGCTGCTCTCACCTCTGCCTTGTTTTGCTTTTCCTCACTTTTATCCTAGCTTAGAGCAGAGGGAGGATTCTCACGAGAGAGGGAACGATGCTGCAGCACCCAAATGCTTTTATAGTAAGTGAAGCCCCTCTGCAGTGTTGGACCCGCTCCCTGATATACCCCATAATAGGAAGCAAATTAAACCACGACTAGAATGAGTGCTGATACAGTCTCTGTAATAACTTTAAGAGTAATAAATCTTGCACATGCTGTTATTGAAACCACAATCAGTTAAGCCCCAGGTCAAACTGTAGAAAAAAAGCTCTTCCTGAGTTAAACTATTGCATTGAGGTAAAAAAAAAGATATACGAGTAAGTTTATAAGAAATATAAAACAAAGTGGGAGACAAAATGAAGATATGATTAATTTAAAATCAACAGCAATTAGAAATTTAACCTCAGTCTAATAAATCTGCTCCAGTCCTGGGATTTTACATTATTTTAATGGCTTTTAATGCTTATATTTCTTCAGGCATTTACAGCACTGATTAGCAGACTTGACAAAGAGCATATTTAAACATTTTTAACATCAAAGTATTAATTAGACCAGTAAAGCAAGACATGATAGCCTTAAATCTATACAAATGAATAAAAAAAAGGAATTTTAAAGGAGGATGTTAGTATTTCTCATTATGTTCTTTTTGTTTACTCATAGGGCTTGTTGCCTATTCATCTAACCTTTTGTTTTAGATGCTGTTTCGGTTTATTCCAGGTTTTTAAAGAAAATAAAATTTTATGACAAAAAAAAAAAAAAAACAGCAATGGCCACCAGTCTTTTTCTTCTTTTCTTTGCCCATTTGACAGATTTAATTTGATAATGCTTTTTATTTCTGCTCCCTCAGTACTCAGCTCTGGCTAATGTCTGGCATTTCATTTTCATTTGCTGTGTTTTCTTGTTAGTGAGGATGTGGGATGCTTGTGTCCTAACCACATTAAAGCTTATTTGTCTTGTGTGTTCTGGTTTATATTAGCTGAAGGCCCCATTTGTAAGGACAAACAGCATATATGAGAAAGAGAGGGAAAAAAGTATTCTCCAAGGTTAGAAGAGAGCTTGACAGAGATGTTGGATGAAAGTCACATAAAAAGGAATTTAGAAAGTTGTTAGATATTAGCCACTTAGTCCTTCAAAACAATAAAATTTTTTAAATAATAATTACAATCAGATATTATTAAACTAAGATACTGGTTTAATCAGTAATTACTTGCTGTAATTTGCAACAAAGAAAAATATGTTTTTTTAAGTTGTGTGTGGAACTAATGTAGGAACTTAGTAAAAGTCAAACATTTGTGGCAAAAACATTCTTGTTTCAGCTTCAGATTTGATGTTTCAATGAGAAAGCTAATACTGATGCTAAGTTTAGTGAAATGCATAGACTTGTTTATTAACCCAAAAAAGTAATAGCTGATGATCCACACATTTTAGCGTAGTTGTCTGAGAAGAGGCTTGTATGCAATCTTATTAGAGCTATTTTAAGAAGCCAATTTTTGCAGTAAAACTCAATATTTTAATTAATTTAACACCAGAGCTAATGTGAAATATTCAAGGGGAGCTTCTTCACCCTGAAGCAGTAGCTTCTGGTGAACAGATCATCTTAGCTGAGTTTGCCATCTTAGAAATGAAAGACGTAATATAATTTTCTTTTTCTTTTTAAGTTTAATCACCTAGATGTTCATTTATTTTTTTTGTTTATCATAGGAAAGCAAATCAAATGATGAGAGAAATAGTAGAGATAGTTATTAGTAATTTTTCCACTGCTAAAGAGAACTGAACAAGGTTTCCGTCATCGACTGGATCATCTGAAACCATGAAACATGTTTGCGTGCACCGATGGCTGACATCTCTGGTTGTACGTTTTTTAATGTATAACCTGAAATAGGATTGGAGATTGAGAAGTTCTGACGACAGCATTGTGTCTTTTTTCACAAATCTGTAGAAAATCAGTGAGTAATTTGATTACTAACATTGATATTGTGTGTCGTCTTCAAGGTTTTTAACTGTTTATAACTGAACTGTTTAAACCAATGCTGTATAAAACGAAAGTGAAAACTTAACTAACTCTTTCCAGTCCTTTAAGATATTTCATAAATAACAAGAATAAATAAATAAATGTACTTAAAGAGATATTATATAACTTTTCACTGGAAAAATATGTTTAAAATGTCTTTTTTATTTTACCTTTAATGACTGAAACATGGTTCGATGAGCAGACTGCCACCTCAGTAATTCAGCGCTGCTAGATTATAAGCCTGCAGCCTATTTTCCTTGATTTACTTCTGGTCGTAAGTTCTAGCACTGTTCGACAGATATGACGTCAATCGGTCCATGAAACATAAAAAGGCAGAACACAACATTGCAGCGACATTCAAACACTTTGATATGACCTGCAGACCTACATACAGAGAAATAACACTGCGGAGTGATTGCAGAACATGTCAATCATTTTAAGATGCACCAGTTGAAGAACCTGGATATAATACTATAGTCAGATATTAAGAATAATACACATGCACACACACACACATTATCTGATGATGTGCCAAAAGTTTAAAATTGATCATGTACATGTAATTTATATGTATTGATTGCATTGTTATGTTAATTACATCACATTACAGGCATTTTTATGGCGCAACTCCGAATTGGGGAGTACCAAGATGGTGGCAGGTGACTTCAGTTTTTCCAGTCTATCAGCAATCCGGTGAATAAATAGAGAATAATCTAAAAAAAAAAGTTTACTTTAAATACATTTTGGTTTTTCAGTGTTATGCAGAAACAAGGGACCAACTTTGGGGCATTTTTATATTTATGCCTTTCATGTAGAAGATTTGTCCATGACTCAGAAATATCACCAGTGTATGAAATAAATTTGCAATCTAGAACCCCTGTAACATAAAGAAACAATGTGTTGTTTTTCTAGTAGAACTAAGACTGTTAAACTTCAGAGTATGATGTATGAACACAAACAAAATAATGAAAACATCCCACTGTACAGTACAGTATTATATTCATTTTTTAAAACTATGTCACTTATTCTGTTATTTTTATACACTTTTTAAGGTCCACATTTGTGTGACGACTTTTGCTATAATCTTTTGCTGCTGTAACACCCCAATGTCCCCAGTGTGGGACAATAAAGGGATTTTCTATTCTATTCTATTCTATTCTATTCTATTCTATTCTATTCTATTCTATTCTATTCTATTCTATTCTATTCTATTCTATTCTATTCTATTCTATTCTATTCTATTCATATTTCAAAGTCCAAAGACCTGAAAATACTGACTATATTCATTATTTACTTATGCACACATATGTGTGGAAAGATAAGAATAAAAACTGTCTAGGTTTTTTGTGTTTTGTAAAGTAGAACTAACACTTTGAACAATAAATAACAAAAGGCTGACAAGGAAAGGAAAATAAGGAGCAGCAGGATTATAGAAAAACAAACATAAAAACAGCAAGTACAGCATAATACAAGTAGAAGGTTAATGTTGTACCAGGTATAAGATTCTTTTTTAATGCTCATAACTGCATTTCACTCAACACATTTCTCATATACATTTGGAAAAAGCCCATAAATCTCACTAATGTATTCCTTTCAGGGATGTTGACTTTCTGATGGCAAACAAGGTTGATCTTGCTCTTGAAAATCTGATTTAACAAGGAATTTTCTATTAAACCCTTCATAATAACCCAACCTTTGTTGAGCAAATGCTAGCAAACATCAACCTTTGAGGAACTAGGTCTGAGGCATTGGTTTCCAATCTGTCTGTGTGATATAATCTGTCTGTAATCTGTGTGGATCTGCTCCAATATCCCCTCCCAGTAAGACATGTGAAAAACTGCTCCCTAACAACGACCAGTACCTGATGGCTGAACAGCCTTAACAACCTCCTTTTGATGGAAAGAAGCAGAGATTCTGCTCTAACTTCCTCCTGAAAACAAATCTTTTATTTTGTCTCTAACGGTCATTTAAAGCAGCTTATAGTTGGAGTCTTAATCTTTCAGTCAATACCCACAGCCCATGAAGGTTAGGATTTTTAACCAAGCTGAGAAAATTTATAGTTTCACCTTTCGGCTCAGTAGGGACGGTGTCCACAAAGCTGCTGTCGTTTCCATAATATGACCAATAGTTTTGCTTTGGTTCTTCCCTCACTAACCTACAAGACCAATAGACTTAAGGTAGTTATTATTTATTAAGGGGGTAATCCATTTTTTTCTGCCTCAACATCCCGGACCCAGAGTTACACCAGTACAGCTAATATATAACTACATACTTCAGACCTCCTTCTGATTTAGAAGTAAGAGCGATTAAAGCCGTTAGGGATATACCATGCAATTCCTTGGAGAAAAAGTTGAAGGATTTGATAAAAGGAGGAGCCGTTCTTGTGGTGCAAATACCTCTCTCCTTTTAGGCCTGAGACTACCTTCACCTAAGATTCCCTTTTGTATAGAGATAATTTGGATTTATAATTTTTGTCATTTGTAAAATGTTGTGCATAACTCCAAGTACCTATAATGTATTTCTACAATAATTATGAATACAAAATAAAAATAAACACAAATATGATAGTTTCAAATTCAAAAAGGTTCCTATGCATACAAACCTAATTTATGCACATACACCACATAAAACATTAGGACAAAACGACAGTTACACACAAATCAAATTATGAGTGCCCAAAGTTTTTTTTTTTTACATTTTTCATGCTTTCAGAGAGCTCCCAGATTCGGGTATACATGGTGCGTTTAAATGCTGGTGAATAGGTGGTTCATCTGAGGTTTGTTGAGTCAACCATTTTTAGATGATTTTTTTATGAAAAATTAGATATTCTTGGAAGCCCTCAGTTATAAGACATACACTTACATTTACCTTTTGCTATTCTATGGTTGTTTATATTTTTGGACCATATTTGAAAGCCAAATCCAATTGAGACAGAAGAGCTACATCTACTGCATGTTAAGAACCTATTTATCTTATAATAGTTTCAGTGCTCCAGAAAGGGTTTTAAAAAATGAAATTATTTCCATTCGTTCCTGTCTTTAAAGGTTTCCCTGTTTGTTTTTATGGCAGATTGTGAGCAGCTCAGATATTTGTGACATCTTGGAATAAACTCATTGGCCACTATTAGCTGTTTAACATGTAATAGAAAAAAAACAACCTCTTCAAGAGAAAGGTGAAGGATTCAGATCTGAACACTGTGTTTGAAAAAGAATGGTTTAGAAAATGAGCTGAGGCCAACCTACAGATTCACAATGAAAAAAAATATTTCAATGCATGGAACAAATATTGCATTGGAAGCCTATGGCTGGTTTATTGAGAAAATGTGTTCAGTAAATGCTGTTTTTCAGGCATTTTAGACCAGGATGAATGAATGGATAGATGGACAGATGGATGGATGGATGGATGGATGGATGGATGTATGGATGGATGGATAGAAAATGGATGTAAGAATTGATGGAGGGAGGGAGGGATTAATGGATGGATCGATGATGGACACATAGAGGGAGGGAGGGATGGATGGATGGATGGATGGATGGATGGATGGAGGGAGCGAGCAAGGGAGGAAGGGAAAGAGGGATGGATGGATTAATTGATAGATGATAGATGGACAGAATGATGGATAGATGATGATGAACAGATAGATGGATATATGATGGATGAATGGATAGATGGATGATGGACACATGGATGGATGGGTGGATGGAGGGAGGGAGGGAGGGATGGATAAATGGATGCTGGAGGGATGGATGGAGGGACAGAGAGATGGATGAATGGATGGATGGATGGATGAATGGAGCAGGGATGGATGGAAGGACGGGGGGATGGATGGATGGAGGGATAGATGGAAGGATGGATCTACAAATACATTAAAAGAAGGATAAATTGACAGAGGGATGATCTGATGAAAGGTTGAGCAGGATGAGAATATGCAAAATATGTTGACTAAAAGATGGATGAATAAATAGGAAAGAAATGGATACAGGACAGACATATTGATGGCTGAATGAACCCAGAAACCCACAGAATAGGCTTTAAATTCCACTTAATAAAAACAAACCTAACCTCATAAAGAGGATAGCAACAATGTGCAGTATATGACACTAAATAGCAATCTAGTTCAGGTTCTCAAGCCAAAGTGCTCTAAGTAAATAGCAAGCTTTCAATCATACACAAACATTTAACTTCAAGTACCCTCTTCAATGCGTCTGCTATAAAACTATAAGATGAGACAGAATAGAAACTCCTTTGCATGGTAATGGGTTTTTAACCCCTACCAGACATGGTTATGTGTAGTGATCACTCAAGATTTCTTTTAGGTAGAAGTTTTTTTTTTCCCCTTCTTCTTTCAATGACGTCAAAATGAGACTGATTGAAAATGATACCGCAAACAAATAGGTGCACAAGCAGATGGTTGGGGTTAAGAGCTTACGAGATGGGCTGTGGAGGAGGCGGCAGTTGCTGACATGATTGCTGATGGAAGTGGGTTCTCTTCTTGAGCCACATCGATTTTGACTGTCAAAACAGGCTGAACACAACAGGCTTAGGCCAATATGTTTAGAGGAGGGAAGATTAGCAGGATGGTGCAGCATGATATGGATGAAAGGATCCTTCCTTCACAAACTGCCAGAATGCAGGGGAAAAAAATCATCTGATTTCGATTAATTTTAGTTGGGAACTGAGACACTAATGTTCATTATTAGCTTCATTATTTGAAGAAAACTCATCTCCAGCTACCATTAGTATGGGGAAATTCCCTATACAGTACATTTTAGGAACATTGCATCCTTTTCCCTCATAAGACATGTCCTTCCTAGACTGTCGTTTCATTGTGGAGCTTTATGAACACTATAAACTGTATAAGACCAGCTCAGGGTACTGTAATGATCAGGCTTTTACAATTTCACAGACTAGAAGTTGTGATTGCACTCAAGGCAAGTCTTAGCCATTGTGAATTTAGATGAGTCCCACCTGAACACATGCCTCTTAGATTTCAGAGAAATGTAATTTACTCTGACTGAAACATGAATCAATCTGCCACAAGCAAATCACTGAAAATGAAAGCAGACCCTGAAACATAAACAGGCAGAACAAAACATTCCAGCGACTGCAGCAGGTAAAGACTTTCATATGACCTACAGAAATACATACAGAAACACAACACAGAGGAACGATTGCAGAACAAGTGGATCATTTTAAGATGCATGTTGAAGAACCTGTCCGTTTGAATGCTTCTTTAAAGAGCCACATCAATCTTCTAGAAATTTCTATTTGAAATATGAAACCAGTTCACAAATGTGACACACTAATAGGAAGGGGATTTAATGAATTTTATAATGGTAAGAAAATAAACAGCAGATCCATTTTCCAGCTTTGTTTGCCGATGACAGACTTATTTGAAACTCAATTACATTTTATTTGTGGGGATATGCTGTCCTGTCAGCAATGGGATCTCCAGGCACCGAGACCTGGAGTTGCCAAAAAGAAAAGTTTGAGAACAACCTAAGGAGCATATGCCGGTGAAGATTATCAGTCATCCAGGTTAAAGTCATTCCAAAAAAAGTTTAAAAAACAATCCACTGGACTTTGTTTCCAAGTTTGAAGATGTTTTGCTTCCCATCCAGGAAGCTTTTTCAAACCGAATCAAACTTGGAAACCAATTCCAGTGGATTAATCTTTAACTTTTGGAATGATATACACTATATACATTCCATTTTAGGAATGACACCCTCGAAATAATGTGTGGGTATGAGAAATTGCTTAGGAAACTTGCAAATTATAGGAACCATCTTCGTTTCCTTCTGGCTCAATTTGCATGTATTCTAAGCCAAAACAAGTTTTTGGGCTACTAAATAAAGCTTCGAACTCAACGCCATGTCTGTCATCTTGAAATTAAAACGCTTCCTGGATGGGAAAAGAAATGTCTTCAAACTGTTTTTTTACTTTTTTGGAAACCCCAAGGAGCAGTATTGGGACTAACTGTGTCACATAATAATGCGTTAACAGCGGCATTATTTTTGAGTAATGAACTGATGATGGTAATAATCCTAATAATTATAACGAATACTAAATAATCAATTATGTATTTACTTTTCAAGTATTAGTAACATTCTTTACTTGCAATCCTTTCAACCTACATCAATTTGATGAATCAAAGCCCCATTTTATTAGTGCACTCTGCAGTTTAGAGGCTTGAAAGAGATAAATATAATGTTATGTTTGATAGTTTTTTAATAAACGCACATAAAGATCTCAGCACGGAGGTTCTGCATTGCCTGAATACCAATGCTGCACAGTTTGCATGAATTAACAGTCTCTAAGGGGAAATTTAGTCACATCGATTAACAAATCGGGAAAGGGGGAAGTGACGTTGCCGTAAGCCAGTCTGCATATCTGTAGTTGTTTTGTGAGCAGGATCACTGCAACTATCCTCAAAGTTGCTTGGTGCTGGTGAAAGTGGCATAGACTCCCTCGGGCCATGAGAAGAGGTGTCATTCAACTAGTTGTAAGTTGACGTCATTTGTTGTGACGTTTTTGAATGATTGACACAGATGATAGATAAAAAACAAGGCAAGATAACAAAAACACTGTTAGGCTCTGTTGATTTTATCAGTTATGTTCTTCGTGTTCTTAGTGTATCTGATCTAGTATCAATTAAAATAGTAAAAGAAGGCAATCTCTGGCATTGAACAAATGGTTTACAAGGTAGATTTGGGAATACATTTAATTACCCTCCCAGCTTCTGTAAAAAAAGAAAGAAAAAAAGATTCTTAGAACCTAGCTTTTCTTTTCCCTTCAAACTTTTTGAAATAAATTAGACTTTGCATGAGTGAATGTGGGTATTTAATGATGCACGTGGGGTCCAGACAAACCCCCGACTCAAAACTACAGGAATAATGATAAGCAAGAAGGGCAGCGAACCATAAGAGTCTTTTTTCTTTTTTTTTTTTAAGCCAACAAAATACCATCCTACAGCTTGTTGTTTACTGCTTACTGGCTGGTTGCTTCACTTCAATGCCCTTCTGCACTCTGATATCTCCTGCCAGTTTGACCAGGATAAAGAAATAGCTTGGGAAAAAAAAAATCTGCAGTTAAGCAGAGGAGAGGTAGCAAGTAATCCTAGCCAACTGCAGCTATACTGGGGTGTTTGGGGGAGTCTTCAACCCCCTGGAAACAGCTACTGCATCCCTTATGCCTTTCCCCACAACTGTGTTGATGATAATTGATTCATACTTTGAGGTTTATTGTTTATAATAAAGTCAAATCAAATTGCAACATTAATGCTGGCTGAATAGAAAAATACATCCCTAGAACTGCAGCTAATTTAATATTTTGCAATTTGATTGGTCAGATTACAATTTGATTGTTATTCAGACAGCTGAAGAAGCCCCAATACAAGTCACATCAAAATGCAAGAACAATGAACAGCTTGATATACCTGCTGCAGCACTGCCTGACTTATAAGGAGAAGATTTTTGGGAACTTGTGGCACCGTGATCGCACAACTAGTGCAGTCTGTCTTTGCATCCCCGGACCGTTATTCTGCCCCGTTCATTGCCTGAACAGGACTAAAGGGTGCACAACCCATCAGAGCATGCAAGCCAAACAGAGAGGAGAGCCTGTTGACTGTGTGTGCAAAAAATCTAGTGTAAACAGCGTAACCAAGGCTGAAGTTAGCAGTAAAACCTAAATGCTGCTAACAATGTGCGCTGCAGGTGTGTCTACAAGAGCTTATATTTTGTTCAAGGCCCCTGAACAGAGAGCTTTTACACGCAAAATGTGGTTTGGTAACTTTGGTGATAAAACTTTCTTGTGTTGGTCTAACTACGTCAGTTGGTCTCACTTCCCTCAGCTTTTCCTTCCTGGCTCTTTGGGATAAAAGCATTTTGTTTCATGTCTCTTTCATGCATCTAGCAAGATGCATTTCATCATTTTTAAATATGGTAGCCATCAATACTCCAAGATTAAATAATTGATCAGTTTAAACACTGAACTACACTAAGATAAACAGTTGATTTCTCAACCACCGACCTGCTTCACATTTGCTCCATTATTCTGCTCCACTCTTTGAATTGGAGGGGTACTAGAAGTGCATTACTCCATAAAGAATTCTATTATATCTATTTATCAAAGGAAATAAAAACCACAGTAACAGTTAATAATGAGTGGGAGTGAAAAATACTGTTTTTCAAGCATGTTATGTAATTTTATCAGTATGAAAAAACAACTAGGAGCAGTCTGCGGAAGCGTAATGCATTCCCCAAAGAAAGAAAAATCAGACAACTAATCTCATAATTACAATATTAGAATGAATATAATCAGTTTAAAGTTGCAATATTAAATATGATAATATTAAATATACCGTTGCAAGTGATCACTAATATGCCAATAATAAATGAATTCTTATGTTTCTGAAAGTTTCATGCAAAATTATTTAAACTAAACTTTTTAAACAAGTATGCAGTTTTACTAAAATGTACAGTACAGGTATTTATTCATGTATGGTATTAATAACGAAAAGGATGCTAAGAGGAAAAAAGTTCAGGATCTCAGAAAAGTTGAGGATGATGCTCGATGTTACATTTTACCCTTTTAAAAAGAGGTTTTCTTATGTTTATTTCAGCCTAGTTTTGGCTTCTTCTTTAAAAGGTTTTGAATTATTAATACCATTTGAATATTATGCTGCTTATTTGTGTAAAGATTCAGTTACATGCATTTTACAATGTTAAGTCATGACAGCCTGGGATCAGTGAATTCTTCATATCTACATTACTAATATTTGCAATGTTCAATTTCTTTGGACAGACCTATAAAAACTAAGGAGCTTCATTTGCCTTCCCACCCAGCTACGGCTGTCTGGTGCCTCCCCTGATCTTAGATGCATCTCTTCTTCAACACACCTGATTCTAAAGGCTCAATTCCCCCATTTACTGCAGCTCAGCAGAGGCATGGTAAAGAGTGACTCATTTGATTCAGATGTGTTAAAAATGTGGTGCATCAAAAAGTTGCAGCATAGTAGGTCTGAGGACTGGACCTCAGCATCCCTTTCTTAGCTCAGCCAGAGTAACTTCAATAACCAGAGGCAGTTTTGCTATCTACCTCAGTGGGAATTGAAAAAATAAGAACCAAAGGAAGCAAACTGGCATATTTACTGTTTAGATTTTGATGATTCAGAGTGTTTAGATGTTATTAATTACATTTTGTTTGGGAGACTATTGTGGGTTTGTGGAAAAGACCGGAGTGACGAGGAAAGTTGCAAATTTTTTGACCAAAAAGGAACTTAAAGGGAGAATGCCTGCATGTCTGCAGGCAGGCAATGAAGTTCAACTGCAGAAAAAAAAACACCAGAGGAAAAGTGCAGCAGATCCAGTGATAAATGCAGAGAGAGTGGAAACAAAAAAAAAGCTGAAACGGGTGCAGACATTAGGAGATAATGAGTGCTAACAGGTGAGGGGAATTACTAATAGGAATAGGAAGAGATTAAAAAAAACATTCAAAACATATTGAATATGAAATGATCCACAACTAAAAAAGAACTGAAGTTGATATCTAAGAAGTGGATCCTGACAGAATTTAACATAATGTTAATAAAGAACTAAAAAAAGAAATTAGCAAAACAACAAGAACAATTTAACTTAACCACAATAAAACATATAGAACCTGGTTATCAATGACTAAAAAAAGAAAAGGATTCTAATCTAAAAGAATAACTGACTATGGAGATAAGACTTTAATATATGGGAGACCACAACTGACAAAGATACTGAGAATAAATTACCGGAATATAAACAAAATGTGCAAAAAAACAACAAAATAAAGATAAAACATGATAATAAGAGGAATGAGAACAAATTAAAGAACTTATAAAAAGTGATATTTCAACATAGAGCATTTAGGAAGAGCAGCCAAAGTCAAAGACACTAGATGACAGCTGTTTACTTTTAGAAATACTTAAAAATTTCAGCTGCTTAGGATAAAGGGTTCCTCATTGTGGATATATATTTTTTCTTCTACTGATGCCCATTATGCAGCTGCAGCAACCTTGAAGCTACAGCCACCTCTTCAAACAAGACAAATCCAAACAGAGCTCCTGTATGACTAAAATTATTCCTGTCAGGAAGAATGAGTCATTTCCAGGATTAATGATGATGATATCCTAAATCACTGTGGAGCAGAGAAGCATGGACCCTGTGTGCGCTTTTGTGTTTCTGACAGAGTAATTGGTAAATTCTTCACTTCCCTTGTGAAGGACAAGAAAAATAGCTATTATTAGCAGACCGCTTTTTCATGGAATCTATTTTTTTTGTTTATCACAAAAATGAATCATTGTACAATCAATGTCAAACTTTAAAAACATATTTTATATGCAGTTCTTTAATTCTATTATATAGTAAAAGTAAATACCCAGAAAAACAAAACACTAATCCATATTAGCATGTGCTGTTATAAAGTATTAACATGATGTCCATCCCACACATATCAACTAGAGTTAGAGTGCTTAATAAAGATGTTAATGATTTTAATGGAAAAAATAAAACATGAAGTTATAAAGACAGCAAAACAGAAGGGAATGAAACCAAACCGAAACAGAAATAGAAGTATGCAAAAAAGGGCACCCCCCCCCCAAAAAAAAAAAAAAAACAACAACAAAAAAACAAACAAAAAAAATTAGATATGGTGTCATTTGTATGAACACAACAACTGGTTTACAAAAATCTAATTCTAAATGCAAAGGCAAACCATAAGTATATATGTTTAGTATGTGTAAAGTCGGTCCTTGATGCACTATCCAGCAGGTTTTAGAGGTTTCCCTGCTCCTGCACTGCTGGTTTTCATTGATAGCTTATTAACAGGCTTTTGCTGAACTGCAATAATCAGAATCAGCTGTGCTAAAGTCGAGAAACCTCTAAAACCTGCAGGACAGCGGCCCTTAAGGACCGACTTTGGCCATCCCTGTGTAACATTAAAGAATTGTGAAATCACAATCAAGGATCTCACTACTTTCTCATAATGATTTGAATTCAAGCTGTAATTGAATGAATTGAGTGTAGATTTTCTGGTTTAAAGGTACCAAGATATTCTTATGGTTATTCTCACCCACTTAGTTTTATGTGTCTTATGCAAGGAAAAAAATATTTGAATCTACAGCTTGCATGCTAGAGGACTTGCATCCAATGGAAAAATTTCTTCATATGAATCTATTTCACTCACAACATTCATGAATGCCAAATGAAATCATCCCTTTTACTTAGGGAAAAAAAAATCTGCCCTGCTTACAGGATACACAAACATAGAAACAAAAGACATCTTCAACCAAAAGTGATTTCTTTGAAGGCCACGCTGTCATGAAGAAAGTGTCTACAAAACCAGATAAAATGACATCCCTTTCTTGTGTGTTTGACATTTTGCTGCGAGGCACAGTTGCAGAATCATCACCTACGGAAGGGGAAAACATGTCGAGATCTATCCCACTTATATCCAGTCACAATCATCCCTGCTCTCCGTGAACATTTCATTTTCTTGTAGTTTCCACCCTTGTCTTTGCTTCATAACTCTTTCCCATTGATCATACGAGTTGGTTTCCTCTCGGAGCTTCACAATCAGTTCTGTTATTCCGCCCCCATCCCATATGGCTCAGAATAATTCAGAGGTTGCAGCTCCTCAGTGGGAGATCTCTTTAATGACACTGCACTGATTGAAATATCACACCAGCCGTTAGGTGGGAAGTTACAGGGTTGGGGCTTTAAGGTAGCATAAAAATGAGAGGATGCATTCTTTTCAAAGAATAATAGAGGATATCATTTGACTCAATTCAGTGTTGCAAAGCAAGGCTCCTGGCATTCATTTAGATGCAGTTCATTCTTCAGAGAAACATTGACTAATCATCAGCTAACATCTTCAAGTTCAACTTGCAAATACTGAACAAAACTGCATATCAATTATTTGAAGTTTTCTGCTGTACCTTACAAGGCCCATAAAGTATGCAAGATCTCCATGAATAACCAGATTCAGTAATGAAAACGTTGCTGCTTTACTCTGCTGAGTTATTAAGGAGATGAAAGGTATGGAGGAAGTTGGGTGGCAGTGGGGTGGGGGTGGGGGGGTAGGATCACATGGCTACTTGCACTTTTTAATTATGACCCAAACTCAATTACTTTGCAACCTGATAGTTTAGAGAGACGGGAAATTGCTCCAATAGAGTGACAGCGCTTGTGATTAAAGCATGTTCTCTTTGCATAAAAGATAAATAATAAAAAGATGCAGCTGAAGCTCTGAACGCACAGGAAATGAACGATAGCTGGGAACAATGGAGAACAGTCAATTTTCTCGAATTGACTTATTCGTCATGTGCCACCAGGCCCCATCACATGTTAGATGTTCGGCCAGCATGTAGATGTGAAGGGAAAATGCTCTTTTTTAACAGCAGAATAGGCAGAAGTGCATACTGCAGATAAAAGAAACAGAATAGAATCTATGTAACAACAGATCTAAATTGTAAGAAGCTATTTTTCCTTAAAGAACTCTTGGTTGTATTTTGGGATTCCCTGACTTGCTACCAAGTATGCACTCATGGAAATATTTCACCCAAATTTTAAGATCTGCGTATATATATCAGATAACAAATCCCCTAAATATCTTTATGTATTTGAAATAAATACACTAATTAGTATACATTTTTTGGAAGTTTGCTACAGTTGCTCTGAAGTGCTAACCACATCAACAAACACAACATATTCAAAAAGTGCCACAATATGGTCAGAAACAAAAACATTTTCAAACATACAACATACAGTAGAAAAATTAATTCCATGTCATTTGAGAGGGAAATGTATATATTCTAGATTAAAAATTTTTTTTTTGTTAATCTTAAATAAATCACAGATCTGTCAGCAGATTGAAATACTTTAAATGCAAAATAGCTTTAAAATACTAACAGAAAGCTTTGCAAACCAACCATGTTTAAAACTCTTCATGAACTTTCATGTTAAAACCTAAATTCACTATTTAACCATTTTGGTTTTTGTATTTTACAGCTTGACTCAGAGCTGACTATTTGTAGACATGCAGAATCCAGATATTTCTAAAACAGGTGATGCCATAAATATCGTCCAATCTGTAAACTATTATAAAATTATTTTCAGAGCTTATGAGACTTCCAATACTTCATCCAACCACAGTAAAAGCCATCGCCCAAAATTTAGACAACATGGAATGGGGTAGAGCCATCCTAAGATTGCGCCAATAAATCAATCTGTGTCAGTAATTCATAAAGGAGGCCGTTAGAGAAGTAAAACCATATAAAGTAATAAAACATCAAGTTTGTGCAAAAGTCGAGTTGCAAAACCAAGCAGATATCTGATTAAAATCCAAGCATCCCTTCTAATAGTTATTCTGATCACTGTCACTTGGGAAAGTTTTTCTTACCAAGACACAAGCGAGTTCTTTAGGTCATGTTTAAAAGGATTTAAAACATATTACGTACTTCCTAAAAGCAACCCTTATAACTCAGACATGTACCTAATTATTTCCATTGCAAATACCAATGCACTTTTATTACATCTTAAGCTCACCTTTCAGTGTTTAAGCTTGATTTTAAAATAGCATTACAATAATAGGTTTGCTCCACTAGAGGGAGCTTTTATGCCACAGCCTCAAACAGTTTGCCTACACTGTAGCCACCTAATCTACTAATAAGGCTTTGTCATGGGGCTTAATGAGCTCAACATTTAATAATATCTTTGGGTTTGATGGCTTTAAAACAAGCAGGTTTTATCAATGAAGAATATATAGCAAATCAGTCTTTTATGTTGAAAAAATGTCCTCTTTTTCGATTATAGCTTTAAAAAAATAAATTAGTCAGAAACATAACTTTTGAATCTGAAATGTGCGTCTCTCCAAATAGCTCAAACAGTTGCTATAAATTCCTTACAGCTCTGTTAATTAGGTATATTTTCTAGCACTAGTTAATAGGCTGATCTTTGTTAGAGTAAAACCTCAATACACAAGCATTTCAGAAAGAAAAGCAGGGGCAGTTTTCATGGTGTAAACTCTTAATGCTCTTTCATGCTAGGGTCTGATTTTAGATGTATGTTTACTGTGTATAAAACGGGAATATGTGAGTCTTATTTACTAAAAAATGTAGTGCCGTTTGGCACATCAAAGTGAGGCTGTCGATGTTTAGATATATTTAAAGCTCTTAAAGAGAGGGTGTTTGGATGAAAGCTTGGAGAGCAGAAATCAATACGAATGCAACATGATTTGGTTTTAATGAAGTCAACCAGCTTAACTAGACATGGACTACACCAGCAAAAGGAGTTGTTAAATTACAAAGGCTCTGCTGTGTGTTCTTGCGGAAAAAATTACATTATTTAACTTCATGTATTAAGGATGGACATGATGAAAGAAGGAAATTGTTGAACAATAACTGGCTTAACAACTCAAAATGCTTTTAATGGGGTTTTGATATTTCGTGTGTTTTTTTTCAGCTATTCTGACACTTCAATGCCCAGTAAGTGACATTTCTTAACAATTCAGGCTGCAATTTCTGTTACACTTTAGCAAAGAGCAGATGCACTATATAAAAAATGAACGTTGAAATTAACTATTTCGGTGTTCTTTTGACTGAGGTTCGATCATGTTTTAAAGCAGACAATGGTCCATCGTTAGTCTGGTATATTTAAGTCTCATGTCTTTATTTTCATATTTGATCTGGTCTCCTTAATTAAATTCAGAAAGCATTAGAACCTGTCTAGTTAAAAGACATTGCAGACTGTACTTTAGATTACTTACTGCCTATGTTCCCACAGCCCTGAGTCCCAGTAATGTTCCTTTTTAATGCTTCCTTTTAATGGCTTTCAATATAAAAGTCTTTTTGAAAACTAGTAAAATATCAAACAACCTAATCTTGTTTGAAAAATAAGGTTTCAGTTTTAAGTTAAAGATTTATATATATATATATATATATATATATATATATATATATATATATATATATATATATATATATATATATATGTTACAATACTCTGAATGGTGGAAGGTTGAGTCTTTTATTTAATGGAGCCTAGGGGGGAGTTCAATTGAATAAACTGTTTATTCGCCTTCATTCGTCTATGGCACAGCAAATCAGTTTTGAACCACGCCTCCACGAATGCCAATCAGCATCCAAAGTTCATATTAAAAGGCCACCAATCCCCAACTCATCTGCTACCTAGTGCGCAGGTGGTGGTTGCACCATGTCACTTCATTCAGATTACCCAGTTTCAAGTCACTATCAGCCCCTCCTCCACCATCGTAGCTAAAACTTCATCAGAATTTCATTCCTCCCGCACTCTTACTGCGTTCCACGTCTCATTTCAACTTGTACGGCAGAAGACCGCCATGTTGAGCCTGGTTCTGCCAGAGGTTTCTTCCCAATGGGGAGTTTTTCCTCTCCACTGTTGCTTCATGCTTGCTCATCATGGACAGGCTCTCTCAACCTGTGTTATCCAAACTGGACTTCCATCTTGCAGGTCCCTGAGTGCAGCTCTAGTATCAGCTCACGCAGTCTACTGGATCTCCCCATAAAGCTCAGCATACTGTCTCGCTAACCAGCAGTCCACAGACTGACCAACATCCATCTCCACTCCACCACCAGTTTCAGGCCTGGGGGGGCCTGCCCTGTTCTTTACTCCTGTTCATGCTTATCTATACAAATTCAGCACTATGTTTCCAGCGGAGGTCTGAGCGCCAAAGACCAAGTAATTGTATCAATACGCTTCTCCTAATTGTCTTTTCTCTCCGTCAGAGTTTTTCAGATAAAAATGCAAGTTAAATAGGTAGTCAAACTATACCTACAGAAATGAAATTGAAATATTATTTTAGGATCATATTTGTTGTCAATCGGGTCATATTTAGTATTTAGTTAGTTCTGTTTGATGTTAGATATGTTCATTGAGAGAAAGAAAGTAATCTTGCACTGGTGTCACCGCTTCAGGCGCTCTTCTAAATACACCTAGACACACAATTTTGTCGAAGATGTTTAAAATTATACTCCTTTAAAGAAAAAAAAAAATGTATATATATTTTTTTTTGTTTAGAGGAAGCCTCCTCAGGACATAACAGGATGTAAACACAGATGTGATTATCTGCTGTAAGCAGACGGAGACTGTGATTTTATAGTTTTCAATAGGAACCCCAGGTAATAATATTGTTTATAGAATTTATTGTTTGTGATTATAATTCCATTACAAAATTATTGCTAGTACAATGTTTCATGCTAATGTCCAGAACTAATGTTAGCCTCTCATTACAATGAACAATAAAGAGCATTTTAGGAAAGACCTAATCTATCCCTGTGTTTCTGAGCCTTATATAATGCCTGATTAAGTTTCTTGGAAACATGATAGGATTCTGCGTGAATAATGACATAAGCTGCAATCATGACAAATAAATCCATGATCACCATGAACAAATCCATGATCAAATGATTTCAGCCTTTTCTTGTGGGAGTATCTCTGTTTTATGCACAAATCCCATTTAATGCTTCCATGGAAAAATGCCTGAAAGGCCTTTAATTAAAAACAGATAATTTCACTTTGTGGAGACTCCAAAAACTGTAAACATTCTGCAGCTAATAACTTTTCAGACTTTAGAATTTGTGCTTCAGTAATGAAAATCACTGGGTTTGTGCCAGTAAAGAGAGTTCCTTCCTTCTGACCATTCAGGCTTTCTGTCCCTGTGAGAGGCCATTTAATTCAGAAAGGGCAAAGCCATTTTGATGTCTAAAAATATTCTTGCATAATTTTCTACACAGCTTACTTTTAGAACAGAGGCTTGGACTGCAAATGTAGCTTCAGAAGTGTGTGTATCAAAGCTTAGATGAAATGTCCTTCAGATAAGGTGAACCTCAGACAGAGGTGTCTTTTTCTAGATCTAATGATAAATAAAACAAATGCACAAAATGGCATTAAGTGATTTTTTTTTCTGTTCTTCAAAATAACTGAAAAGATAGAGGAAATCTAAATATGTAGATGATTATATCTGAACAAAAAGCATTTTTTTTGTCTAATTACACAGCCTCAAACTTAAAGGATGCATTAGTTTGTTTTTTTTCAGTGCCCAATCATGTTTACCTCTTTTTCATGATTTTTTCCCCATGATTACATTTAGTGTATCTCTGTGATGCTCCTTAAGGTGGAAAAACAAGTGCATGTGTTGTCCTTCTAAAAAGTAAACCCTGAAGAAGAGATAGGTAAAGCAATAAATGTTCCATGTATATTCAGGCAGTTCATTTTAGTGTTTAAAAAGAAAAAAAATGGAAAAACAAAATACAAAAAACACACGAGGATTTTTGTTTCCTGTTTATTGACCCAAAAGCAGAGGATGGATGACAGACTATTATCTGATTTCTGATCTGTTTTATTTTTTTTGCACTAATTGTGTTTATCATCGCTGAATAGAAGATTTTGGTAAAGGATTTCTCTCAATACGTCTAAAACAGTTAACACAAAATTAAGGACATGCATGCAGCTCATGCACATGTGCACATGTATGGGTAGGTTTGGAGAGGCAGAACAGTGGTGTGAGGTGTGAGGGATTCAAATCAAATCAATGAGTCGATGCAATCAAGTTGTTTTCCTTAGATAGAAAACTTTATTAGTTTGACTGTATGATCTGGTTGAATTGTCTAGAGTGCTTGAGATGTGATGGGTTGTGAATTTGTGCTATATAAAGAAACTAAATTCATTTGAACAGTATTAGTTAGTGCAGGGATTTTGGCCCTCTACAAAACTAAATTTTGTTCAGTTTAGATAGATAATATTCGTTTAGATAGAAGAAGTATAAATGGGGCTAATAAATATGCTACTAAACACAGACAGCTCCATTGCAAGACTACATAATCTAAGACATAATAAACAGGTTAGTTAAGCTTTTTTAAATGAATCAAAAAAAAAGCAATGAAGTAGATCAAAGATTTAATAAAAACTAAATTAATAATAATCAAATTAAATAAACTAATTTACAATAACTAATATGACTGACTCACTGACAGTTGCTGTGTGCCTATTAGTCTGACACATAATGATAATGTTCTGGCTGCAAGATGATGATAATAATACAAAGATCTTAGAATTAAAAATTCATTTATAACTTAATAGTAAGGTTGGATTTTAGATTGGAACTTAATTATTAGCTGTGTTGAGAAATAAGCGTTTGATAAGCAATCAGATCTATTAATCACAGTTTCTTGGATAACTAGATAGCAATGACTTGGAATGAAGTCAGTTTCATGTAAAAAAAAAAAAAAAGAAGCTTTGATGTAGGTAAACCTATTTTTGTCTTTTTATTAAAGCTTAGCGTGGGTAGCTTCAGTGTAGTTAAGCTTCTTTAATGTAGAATAACTTGTAGCTTAACTCACTACATTTTCTCAGTAGCTTGCCCAACAGTGTCTGTTGAAGTGTCTCATGGCGATGCTCTGAGAAAGAGAAATATTTGGTTAAAAAGCCTCAAAAAGAATTTATCAAGTCCAGAAACAGAGAAGAAACCTGAAGCTACGGATTTAAGGTAATTGAAGTGTCTTTCTTTCTCTCAGGCTAAAATACATCTCTGCAAACTCGACATACAAACATCATATTTATCACTTTTAGGCTTATTTTAATGTTGTTGATAAAATAAAAGAGAAAAACACACAGGCAACATTTTAAAACCATGTAAATCCAAGGGTTCACGTAGAAAATGTATTATCTATTGCAACACCAATAAATGAACAAGTTTCTTCTTTTGACTATCTTGTATTACTTCCCCATATTATCAACCTTACTCTAAATAGACAGCTGCAAACTTTTGAATTTGAATTTTTGTTTTCATTGTTTTTTTTTATGATTAGGCTTCAAAAGTCCCTCCGAAACATCTGAGAATTATAATGATTGGTGGTTCAAATGCTGGCATGATCTCATCAGGAGAATAATATTCTAGGAAACAATGCAGCTGATGTTTCTGAAAGCGCTGAAATAAAGACAACAGGTGGGGAAATAAACCACAGATGAGAGAGGTGGCTCATGGTGGTGGATTATCCTGGATGATTTTACATCCACACCCTTCAGGACACCAGTGAGATGGTCAAACTGGAAATAGAGAGCAGTGTGAATCCTCCAGGACCACTGCTGGTTATTTTTCTGATAATCAACACTGATGCATCATAGTTAAGAGCTGTCCAGGAACACATCAGTCTGTTTTTTAAATAAAGAAAATCTGGAAACATACACTTGTTCTGTTTACCTTCTGCGACTGGTTAGGAGTGAAGACTGTGGAGGAGTTTATAGAGGGCGATGAAGGTCTGCAATGGATAGTGTGGGAACAGGTATCATGTGTTGAGCAGCAAGATCCACAGTGATAAGACTTGGGTAGAGGAGCTCATTGTGAAGATTAAAGAGATATGTGCAGGAAATGAAGATCATTATTATGAAGTGGACGTGGACCAGACAGTACAGATAGAAGCCAAGATAGAGACTGGAGTCAAGAACGCCAAAAGGCTGAAGAAGATCAACGAGAGACAGCTAAGAGTCCTAAAAGATTTATGAGGGTGAGGAATTTTTCTTAAAGATTATGATATGATAATTTAATATCTATTGTCAACATTAATGAGGAAACTCTCGCTTGCCCAGCATTCTATGCTAAACCACTAGGTGCGTTCGGGATAAACAGACCATCACCTGTAATGTACTGTAGATGAGAGCTTACTGCTGTGCTGATGGGCGGGGTTAAAAGTCTGTTGTGAGGTTGGACAGAGCTGCCTGTAACTGTACGAGATGGCTGGCATTGCATTTGTGTTATGCAACTTAATGTGTTTATAAGTCTTTTAATGTGTATTGTCCGCCAATAAGAGGACAACGCACCTAAAATAAAATAAAAAAAGTTTGTTGAGGATTCTTTTGTGGATTTTTATCGACACAAAGTTATAAATAGTCTTTTTATCAAAACTGGAATTATGGTGTATCCACCAAAATTAAGAAATATATTATGATATCAGTTTTAGCCATATCGTCCAGCCCTATATTAATATTAAATCTTCCTTAAGCTCCAGGGTTACCTGTGGAGTACCACAGGGTTAACTTTACTACTGTATATTCATGCTTCCAATTGATAAAATTATTAGACAGCATTGAAATAATGGTTAAATGATTGCTTTATTTGTCACCCAGCCAGGAGCTGCTTGGGCAAAATTAAATTTTTGGTACGACCTGTCCAATCAAAGAAAAAAACATAGACATTCTACATGGGTCTGTGAGGTATTGCTGCCTTTAAAGGGACTGCCGTCACAGTAGTTAAGAAAAAAGGAGAAAAGGATTAGAATGGATAAGAGGAGGAAAAAACATATTTCACACTTTAACCTTAGCAGGATACAGTTGGAAACTGGGGAAAAAAAACTGCACAAGTAGCACCGCAGTTGAAAAAAACCTCTTGTGGGGGAACGGTAGAGGCAATATGAGCGGTGTGTATGTTTAAATGCATAAGTGTGTGTACACTTACTTATGTATATTTTATGTATATTTGTCCATAAATCCTGATGTAACTAACTCATTCCATAGACTACAGGCATGTCTTTGAGATATAAAATGGATGTTCTTCTTTTCAATATGTACAAAACATAACTTTCATGGAGCTGCGGTTAAAAGCTTGTGACGGAGGCGGATGATGGTAAATAATCAGTTTCTTCAGTTGAACTTCCACCTTGCTTCATATAACAGAAGTTTCTAAAATTTAATTCTTTAATCGCTGGAATATTGCAAAAATTAGAAGTACCATTTCCAGAGGTGATGCTGAAAAACTAGTCGACACATTTGTTTTGTAATTCTTTACAACCAAGAAGGGGACAAACTGTAGTTAAAAGCTACTCCAACATTATGACCTTAAGAAAATAAATGATACATTTATGGCTGCCATCTTCTCTGAAACCTGTCTGCATGTTTGCAGCACATTTCTATCAAACAGAATGCAACCTCGGCCATTCAAACAAAATGGAATTGGACCAGGTTGACAGAGCACATATCCAGGAGAGAGACAGAAAGCCTTCATATGAATAGGTTGTGAGAACAGTTGCCATGAAACCTTCATGTGCCTGCAGGGGAGGATAAAAGGAACAACATCTCTGTTTTGCTTTATCCTAGTCATTACAAACAGGCTCTCTGCAGTTTGCTTCTGTAATTTGTTTGGTGTGAAAAACACAAGAAAATTGTATTCAAACAATTGAGCTTAAACATCATATAGTTTAGACATGGCTATTTCATTCACTGCTTTTTCTCCATAGAAAAAATGTATGTATTTCCAGATATACTGTAGAAAAACTACAGAAACAAATTTGCAGCAGGTTTGAAGTTATTTGTTGTTCTCTTCTTAACTTTATTTGGTTTATTATAGATCTTAATAAATTGCTTTCTGTTTCTATGGCTTTTTGGAGCAGTTATATTTACTTTTTTATTTTATTAAGGAAGGAGAGAGGTTTTGCCCAAGAGATCAGTTATTGTCTGCAACATCCATCCTCTGACAGTTGTGAAATGTATTCTGTTGTTATGGATAGGCTTTGTCATACCAGAAGAAAACAACCCGGGAGATGTCATCTGGGGTCTTAGGGTCAACTTTGAAGTTTAGAATAAAAAGAAAAAAAAAACATTTCAGCGAAAAAGTTTAAAGATGTGGCCATTTGGAGAAGCGGTGATGAAAGTCTAGCAGAGACCAAGCAGCCAGGAAGTAAAAAAAAAAAATTCCCACAAAACAATATACCGACTAATTTAAAGAGTTTTAGTCAGGCATTGTCACAAAAATTAGCTCCAAAAGTTACCATATGTTTAAACTTGACTTGTTATATTTCAGTGCTGTATTTGTTAATGCTGTTTGATTTCCTCTAACAGAGGCATTAATTAAGGATAAGGATCAAGGGAACGGTGCATGTCTGGTTTATATAATCTCTGTCTGGAAGGTTGCAAACTTTCCTATTAATGATAAACCTTAATTAGAATAGGAGGCAAATGTTTCAGTTATTAGGCTCTTTGGCTGTAGAACAAACTCTAGTGTTTCTTACTGATACAGCCCATAGTTAGGTTATCCTAAAGCTGCTCAATTTATTTCTTGATTTTTACAGTTTCTACTATGACGCTTTCCATATCTGTAAAGATAATACATTTCTGCTTGCTCACTCACTATATGCAACTGTCATAATAATAAATAAATAATAATTCAACTTTATTGATCTCACATTGGAAAAATGTACCTCTGCATTAAACCCATCCCCTTGTGGAGCATTTGGCTGCCATGTGCGGCGCACAGGGAGCAATCGGGGGTTAAGGGTCTTGCTTGTGGAGGCTGTGGGGATTGACCGGGTACTTGCAACCTTCTCAGAGCACAAACACACTGTTCTAACCACAAGGCCAACACTCCCTTTTGGCCTTAATTTTATGTATTGTGACTGTGTAATAAGATAAGATAAAATAAGATAACGTGACAAAAACATAAATCAGAAAAAGCTGGCTGACTGTTTTGATGTCTGATGTGGAGCAGCAGATCAATGTGGGATTGTTTCAGCCACACATTGGTAAAAGTCTAAACATTTTTCTTATTTGTTTTTTAGTAAATAAAGATATTTAAGCTATCATTTAATATAACACAATTTAACATGACATTGAAAATATGATCTCTGCAAACAATAACATTGTGGTTTTCAAATTTTTTGTTAATTATGTTTCATCATGGTTGCTCAGTGGAACAGTGGGCAGCGCTGCTGCCGTGCAACAAGAAGGTTCTGGGTCCGATTCCCAGCCCGGGTTACTTCTGCATGGAGTTTGAATCTTCTCCCTGTGCAAGCTTGGGTTCTCTCTGTCCAGAAACATGACTGTTAGGTTAATTAGCCTCTCTTAATTATCCTTATGTGTGAATGGTTGTTTGTCTCGGTGTTGCCCTGCGATGGACTTGCAACCTGTCAAGGGTGTATCCCGCTTCTTGCCGTAGACAGCTGGAGATAGGCACCAGCGCCCCTTGCGAACCCGGCAGGGATAAAGCCTGACAGAAAATGGATTTATGGATGTTTAATTATGTATGGTCGAAAGGAAAACCCCACAAAACATGAACACTTTACCTTATTGCAGTAAATAAAATGTGAATAGAAAGTATACGGGGGTGATGTGAGTGCTTGACTAAAATAGAAAATAAATAGATAAAAAAACAAGTTTTCTATAGCTGTTTGCCTTTTTTAATAAGTAGTGGCTATGTATGGTGTTAGAACTGCTATAAAAAAAATTTGGCTGGAAAATGAGGTTAGCTTCTGATTCAGGATTCATATTCAAGGCTAAATTAAATCTGCACTAGCTAAACAATAAAAATACCTACTCTGGGAAACCATAAAGTTAATACTTTTCTCTTCACAGAGCAATTCCCCAAATAAGTCTCCTCTGACTCTCTTGCAAACCAGATGTAGTGTAAAGTGTAGTTTCAGCAAAGAAGAAAGGACTTGTCCAGAGTTACATTGATGCTAGAACCACTATTGCTTTGTTTGTCATTTGTGACCCTGTGAAAGTTCTGCAGGCTGTGGAAAGCTTTATGTTGGTCCTTCAATGGTAATCTCACATTGCAACAAATATCATAGATCACAAAAAAAACATAAATGTGCTGGAAATACAAAAAGTAAAGTAAACAAAATGAGACACACAGGAAAACACAGAAGTGTTGCTTTCACAGAAAATAGAGGGAAGCAAAGTGGTATTGGCTGCAAATATGTAAAAGCACTGCAAATCAAACACATAGCGAACTGCAAACACATAAAACACATGCAAATGGGAAAAAAAGAACTGCAAGCTAAGCAAAGCTGCAAACCAGCTCTGCCTAAAACCATGTTCTCCAGACGATTATGGGGAGGCAACCATCGCCTCAGAATGATTCAATTTGTAAAACAATATATAGACAACAACTGTAGAATATATTTTTGGTTATATATATTTTTATGAGAATAAATTAAGAAGAGGATCTGTTAAAAACAACACTTTTAAGTACTTTAAGCACTTGTTCAAAATGTGAACTTCTTTAAACCACATTTTTAATACCAACCACATTTTAGTACCATCACAAAAGCCAGATATAGATCCAGGGTAGAGCTACATGACAAGATAACAAACCTACTCCTTATATATTTTTAAATAGCTTGTATACAAGTAGACAATAGCATGGTAAAACCATATAACTTTGCTATCACTGAGGTCACCAGGGGCTAGTCCTGGTGACCTTAGAAAAAATGTAAAAGACTTCAGAAAGCTTTGATATCTGTTTCAGAAAACATATAACGTGACATAAAAACATTCATGAAAATCTGTCTCAGCCTTTGTCATAAACCCTCTAAACTAATAAAATAACCGTGGCCTGTCTTGCCTTTAGAATCAACATCTAAGTGCTGTATTTTTTAAAACATTATAGTAAAGTATGTAAAAGGAAATCAAAGTTGAAAAACAGTGTTCCAGAAATTAAAATTACAGAAGCAGAATGAGAGGAATGGTAAGAACTGTTTTCCACAGCTCACAGGTCACCTTTAAAGACCTGCAAGAACATCTAGCTGCAGATGGTTTATCATTGTACTGCAATGCAGCACAATTCACCTGAAGAATTATCCGTGAGGGACTATGATGAGGCAAAAAACAACAAACTTTACTGTTTTCAAAACTGTGACCTCAGCTAACAACCAGCAGGAATTCAGGCAGTGGGAGATGACCAATGTTCTGGTATGGCCGACACAGATTTTAATATAATCCGGAATATATAGGTTGATTTAAGGCAGGGTGTCCATGTCTGACGGTCATTACCTGGAAGGGGGTCAAACATATTTCTATTTAGAATCCAGACACTAAGAGTCTAAAGGAGTTGTCTAGAGCAATGTTTTACAATCTTTTTTGACTTGTATTCCCCTTTGGGCATTTTGTCTCACCATGAGTACCCCTCTCAGTCAAAAGTATTGATGTCCAAATATTGATTGACAATATTGGATGTCCAACATTGGAATTTACAATAATTAATTATAAAATAATAACTATTGTACTTAATTTTTTAATTTGAACATTTTATTATTTCCATCTCAAATACAAATAACAACATAAATATGTTGCCCGAAAGTTGGTAAGGAATCAAAATAAATACAAAATAAAATATTATAAACCTGTATTTATAAAACTGGAGCTCCTCTCAGTAACTCCCTTATAATCACATTTAAACTTGACGAATTAGGAAAAACAATTATAATCAAACTGACTTAATTAGTTTTACTTTTATCAAGACACCTGAGCTCGCTTTAATGAGCTCTGATAGATCAGTGTGAATAACAGCGGATCCCAGGCTCTTCTCTACAACCAATCTGTTCCTCTACTTGGTTCTGATGTTTGTCAAAGCTGAATCTAAACTCAAACATATAAGAAATACTTACTTTTTGGATGATAAAAGCTTGTTTATTTTCTCATTTTGGACCTCACAAAGCAGAACAGATCAGAGCCCTATTTGATTTTACTACCTAAGAAATAAAATATTTTCATGTACCCCTTGCAATGCACTCGCAGACCACTGGGGGTTACATCACGTCCGGTTGGGACTCAGTATTGATTGATTCCAAAAGTTGGGGTCAGGATCCCACTTGGGGTCCTTAATCAACTAGTCTGGGGTCTTGAGAGCCACTAGCAAACTTAAAATTAACAATATTGAATATCCATGTTAAAGTACTTATAGATCTAAAAGAATCACTTATAGTTGCCAAAACCAACTCTTTTGGTCTTTAAAGCTGTTGAAAATATTATTACACCAGTGGCTAATTGGTTATGTTGAAGTGCTTTTATACTTCAACATTTCTTAGGATAATAAGTCAATTCTTGTACCATTTTATGGGTCAGAAGCTACAAAGTCAGAACTCTTGGTCTAACATTTGTATTGCACAAGAGTATTGAAATGAAGTAATAACTCTGTAGGGGTGCTGAAATTTTACTCCCCTAACTTTTTTTATTTTGCTTATTCTCTGTTACAGCAATAATCTTGGGATAACAGAATAAAAGTATGTCAGTTCTGATGTAGTGCAGGTTCTATAAATCCTGGCATTTATTTGAAGGTGGTTCTTTGACAGCTCGTTCAGTCATAAACAAAAATCCCCCAATTCAGGAGCGATTCCCAAACTTTTTTATGTGACCGTATCTTTAAAGCCAGCCTTCTTTACATTCAGCTTGACTGCAGCAGGAACATTCGAGCGTAGTTTAGCAGTGCGAACGTGTAGCCCATAAAACATGCCCGGACCCAGAAAAGATTTATCACCAGGCTCCCTCTCTGCTGCTGCCAGCAGTAGATTACTTGTCAAAAAAGGCACAGAGAGCAGATATTTTTACCAAAAGGTATGAGTGGAGAGCGAAACGAGACTTGTCTTGGGAGTGATATTTTTTCGCTCTCGCGCGGTGAGAAGGGCTCGGGCTGACCCTTGATCCTATTGTTCTAAAGAGTGATGGCTGACCATAAACCTGCCTGTAGTCATTGAGGTGAAATGTTGCAATGGGGAAGGCAAAACAGATTACAAGCCTCAGGTATAAAGGACTCTCTCACATCGAGCACATAACTGCAGAGGTGGTTTCCATCTTGTTCAGCTGAACAAAGGTTACATGCCAAAGGCAAAAAAATCTGAATGTCTCACAAATTACAGCAGACAGCGTGAGAGTTATTGGAAAGTACTTCTACTTCAGCTAAGACAAATACCTCAGATTGGGCTAAAAGAGTATTTAGTCATGATCAAAGGAGGCTATTTTGACCGAAACTGAATATTTCCCCCCCAAACATGCTTCAGTCTTCAATCAATTATTCTGAAGATTTTGTCATTATCCCCGAAATCATTAAATTAGGACTAACACCAGGACAGCAAAGTTGCCTATGAGAGAGTAAACGGGATGCTCTTTACAGAATTTTAGTTCTGGATAGCTAACTAGCTACTGATGTGCTGTACTTTGTTGCATTCTTCCTGAAAAGTACATAAAAACAAATGGAAAAAAAAAGAAGCTGGCAGATTTTGATTAAACCTTTGTGTGAAAAAAACACCATTCACTTTGACCTCTCAGCCCCTTTCAAAACTGTTCTCCATCATGAGAAATCTCCCTAGTTTGTTTCCTAGTGTTTATAAAGATATCTCAAAGTTATTTAATTTAATAGAGACTTTTCTAAACATTGTTGTTCAAAATGACATAATTTAATTTAAATGAATGACAAGAGGAGTGAGAATCTCCTGTTTTTAATTGAAAAAACTCCATTGTCTGTTCAAGCGGTAAAAGTTTTTAAATGTCACAATTAATATCTCTCTCATAAGAAGAAAGTGTTGATGTAAGATTTTTTTAATCATGGCTGGCATTTGCATTCATGCCAAAAAGCCATTACTTTGTAGAACCCCCTTTCACTGGGATTACAGTTAAAACACAAACTGAAAATGATCCGTCCCCAAATACACTCAATTCAGGTAGATTAGAGTGAGAGTTTCCTTGAAGTCAGCTTTTAATCTGTGGACTTTAACTAGGTCTGGACTAGGTCCAGACTTTAATTGGGCTAAACTAATACCAAATTATGCTTTGCTGCCCTGTTTCTCTACTTTATATAAACATAGGCTCAGCTTTTTATGTGGCTAACTGTATGTTCTCCATCAGTTTTAATTTAAAAACCAGCTGAGCTCACCTGTTTAACTGTTACGGTCCTAGATAGAGCAACCTATGGAGCTAGTTTACTATTACCTTTCAAACTTATAGAAAGTATTCATAGCTAAGCGCCACCGTTGTATGTGTGCTTCTCTCTCCTTCAACCCCCAGTTGGCTTTAGCAGAAAGCCATGCCCACTGCGCCTGGTTTTGCTGGAGGATTCATCTTTTCGAAAGAGTCTTTCCTCTCTACTGTTGCTGCATGCATGCTTGGTGTGAGGGATGGTTGCACAGTCAAGGATACAAATGCTCATCAAGGAGGGGTGAATGACTGAATGCAGTTAGCCAGGTCTCCTTAGATGGAAAACTTTAAACCTATCTGTGTACAACTTGATTGAATTGTCTCTGTAATGAGATCACATGTTGTGAACTGGTGCTATATAAATAAACTGAATTGAGTTGAAAGCCGCCATGAACCTTCTCCAAATAGAGGCTTTCTAAATAGCATTTTCTTTTATTCAGCTCCATGCATCAAGGCACATGACACATTTTTTTTCCTATCAATAAATGATCCAACCTGTAATGGATAGAACAACCTAAAGTTAGCTTGAAGTTTGCATACCCTTCCATAAAAAAAAAAAATATCATGCTAGTAATTCAAATAGCACAAAACTGAGAAAGTAATAATGAATCCAATTTTAAAAAGTAATTTTAAATAAACAAGCTGTCCCAGACAATTTAAAGTACCTTGTTTATGAACAGTGAACCAACATACTTATCAACCGGTGCAGAAGTCTTACTGAACATACCCTGAACATTCCAGAAAACACTCGATTTCACTGATTGCCTTAAGGCGTTGCTGAACAAAATCTTATTTCAGAGGCTTCAACAGGCTTGTTTACTTGTTGTATATATGTATTCAAAATTAATGTCATGATTTACATTTATTTTATAATGATAAAATTTGATTACTTTTGTCAATTTGAATTTATTTTACTGGCAACGTTTTTTTTTCTGTCTTTACTCGAATGGTATGTTATCTTTCAAACCCAACTGTATATGCAAAAAAAAAAAAAAAGTTCAGTAGTAGAACTTTAAAAGTTCCCCATCAAGCTGAAAGCCAACTGAATGGCCTTTGGTTTCCTGCCAACGTCCCTCCAAATTCCAGTCACTGGAGTGGCCCCCCTCTTTCTTCTGGGAGTGTCAATGTTTACTGTAACTCCACCCATTTATTGAAATATAGGGTATTTCAGGTACACTCTGGCAGCGTAGCTGAGGCTTCCCTAACAACGTCATCATGGAAGATTAAATTACCCCCACAGACTTGTCAATTACCAGTGAAGGACCTGCCAAGAAGCAGCCAAGGACCCATCATGAAAACACAGGAACTTTTAAACCACTACTACAGTATGTCATAATTTCCATGAGATCCTGTAGAAGCCATGATGACCTCATCAAAATTAATATTTAAATATAGGAACATGCTGATGAACTGTTAACCTACATTTTTAAACCCCATTGTCAGGTTTTGCTGACATTTTTCCTTGGTTTCACATATAAAACTAAACATCTGCCTAAGAGGTAGAAAATAATGAAAATCTCCTCATATAAAGAGTGTAAAAGCTATCCCGCCTTCCTGTATGTTGGATTTTTTTTGCATCTCCCCTATATTTTTCACCTTTTAGTAGGCTAAAAATGGTCAGCATGTTGAATCCTCCAGTTGTTTTAATGTCTCTATAATCTGACATAAACAGGCTACACAGGGCTCTAAGAATGTGCAACCCTGATGCACAAGCTCTCCTCAAACAGCACGGAAAAAGGTGAAAAATATCTAAATATGGCACAGGTGCTCATCACTATTCAAACTGAAGAGTTCAAACATCCTTTGCAGTGCTTATAAAACAGGGAAAAAAAATCAAAGGGCTCATCTGATGCTCACGAGGCAGAGCAAACACAGAAATATCATCTAATGTACTAAAAACATGAATTTATGAACATAAAAAGCCATTTGAGAATATATGTGTCCCTAAACCCAGTTTAGCTCAGTGACCCATTAAAACAACCTCATGAGGAAGCAAGCTTTGAAAAACTCTTAGTATGGATATATGCTTTAAAGAGTAGCCAGAAAATAACTCTGCTGTGGGATTTTTAGAGACCCCCTGCTACATTTAGTCATTTACAGAAAATGTTATTTAAAGCAACAGCATATATAGCTTTTGCTGTAGAAAATATCCAAATGAATTCTGTGTCTACATAAAAAAATACAAGATTAACAGCATCATTACATTTAGATATGGTCATCATAACAACTTGGCCCAAACATCTGTATGTGACACACACATAAGCCAGTAATGGAGGATCCTATGCAGAGTGTATTTCTTTTAGTCAGAAATGGGGCTGGTTGTAAGATGAAGTCCTCTTAATAAGTAAAGGAAAAAGAATGAAGCAATACAGGTGTATTAAAGTAAAGAATACAAGCTAGATGACACAAAGAAGGTTAATGCTAGCTTGCTATAGTGGTCATATAAATAAGTTAATTTAACAGTTACTCTGCTTGAGGATTCTACTCTAGTTTGCAGTACCTGCCCAAAATACATATTTCTAGAAGAAAATGTCAAAAAAATATCCTTTAACTGGTATGAAATGGCTATATAACAGTTCCCAGATGGATAAGCATCAACAGTTTTTTTTCTCATTGCTGATGTCTTTCCTTCCTGACGTTGTGCTAATACACCTCCCGCAGGGTCAACAGCACCAAACCAAAAAAACAACCTTTCCGTCGAGACTACAGGGCCTGTAGTTGCAGCTGGCTGCTATGGACTCTGAACATGAAATGATATGAACTCCTAGACTACAGCTTAGAGCTTCAAGTTAAAAGTTATTAGAAAAAATTAGTATGGGTGGAGTGTTTAATAATGCAGAACCTATTCTTTTGCAGAACATGTAAGGAGAGCATGACCTCTTGATGCACTGCTTTCAGTCAGGTTTTAGCAGTGACTGACACATTGTAAGTTACACATTTCTTGGTTAGAGATCTAAAGAGATGCTTTGAGTGAAAAAAAAATACATAAAAGCACAGTAACAATGTTTTTCTAATTTCTGCCCTCACAAGAAATTACTCTCCAACTGGAAACTGCAAAATAGGCCACCAGAAATTACCATCACTTTAATTAGCAGGCTGATTGCTTTAAAAGAGACAGACATGGTAGAAATCGTTGTTTTGTTTGCAGTTTTTGCATCCAAAGAAAGGTTTCCATCTGTTGCCACTTTGCATTTTAATAGCCTAACTGAAGCTATCATGAGTTAAAAGAAAAGTCATTAAGAAGCTTAAGGTAAGAGGTTTGGAGGTCCAATAGTCCCAACCAAGCTTCAGGCCTATATCGTCCTGAGGAAGGTGTTTCAGACTCATCTTGCCACCAGTGCAGAGCCTACTAAATATTGATATCATCAGGGTGAAGAGAAGACCTTTTAATTTAATTTCCTGAGGGGAAGGGGGGGTCCTGCAACTTTTAAATGTGTTTTTGGTCCAGCACACCTGAATCAAATACCTGTAATGCCTCCTCAGTATTCAGTCAATTTCTCAAGAGTCCTCTTAATCATCTAATTACTGGATTCAGGTGTGCTGGACCAAAGACACATCTTAAAGTTGCAGGATAGCTGCCCTCAGGAACTGGAATTTCCCACCCCTTCTTTAGATCATAAGCCCACTGAGAACCTGTGGTAAAACCGCACAGAAGGCAACAAACTGTAATAAACTCTGAGCACAATTAGTCTCAGAATGGATCACCTTCAGTCAGGATTTGGCTCAGATGTTCATACTCAGCATGTCAGTGAGAATTGCAGAAGATAAATACAAAAGTAACTGTTTTCACCGTTTTCTCAGGTTCAGCCAAAAACAGCCAAGATATACTAACAGTGGCTTCCTTTATACAGAGTACAGACAGACAATAAACCAGAACATTAGTCCTGAAAGTAACCAGACATCTTTGAAGATGAAACAGCTGCATATTTTGCCAATCATCTGATCTCTCCTCAAACAAGCTACCTTTTCCTCACTGAAGGCATAAACAACAACGGAGGACAGCTGCAGCAAAGGTTTAATAAGGCATCCAAAAGGGAGAGAGAATAAATCATATTTTAGTTATGTTTTTATGTAGCAGACTAGTAGCAGTCACTCTGCATAAAACATATTAGATGAGATCATTCTAATTGAAGTTGTGGTAATTCGTCTAATTATGTCTTTTCTCTTGCAGAAGAGGGTTCTCCATATTAATAAGCTTTAATTCATCTGATGAGAATACCATCAAATTAGAGCTACATTTTCGTCGAGTATGTGTCATATATCTGGGACTTGGAGATACTTCAGGAGGTACTGTAACTATGTCCTTAGAAACATCCTATTAAAGCACTATAATGACACTTTAAATGGCCCGAAAAATATGGCTATATTTGCCACATTTATTCTATACATTTATGATCCCATCAGACTAATTTGTTTCAGCATAAGCTTTCATTTTCAGAGCTAATAAAGCTTTATTTGTTGTTTCTGGCGAGGCTCCAGGCTGCAAGGTCACTCAGAAGGGCTGCAACCCACCATAAATTCTTCATCTCATTTACAAAAGAGGAGGATTTCGTTTGATGACCACAACAGGCAGAACTGGACGCTGCGTCTTGTTGTGATGTCTACCCGGAGTGCTGCACAGAGGAAAAAAACACTTTCGCAGAAGCTTGCAGATATTAGTTATTCATTGACAGCAGGAATTCTCTCCTCCTGAGGAGCATTTTTTTTTTAGACTTTATTTTGCTTAATGGATTTATTTTACAATTGTGACAATATTTCTTGGTCTTTTCATTCTGAAACATTATTACAATGCAGATATAGATTTTCTATCAGATATGTTGTGGAATAGATTTGGAGTTTTAATTCAGGATATCTCAATATCATCAAAAACAACCCAGATTGGAAACAAATACCAGCCAATATATAGCAATGCACCTCGACAGACGGAGTTAATCATAGTAGTAGCCAATAAAGCCTGTAACTTGTAAGCTTGCAACTAAAGGACTTGCAGAGTCTTATGGCTTAGGTAGGTGAATCTCTTGAACATCAATCCCCATCTATCCCCTGTTGCTTTGATGCATTTCGGTATAACATGACAACATGGGAGAAGATGTGAGCTGTGGAAATACTTTTGCAAAGCACTGTGAAGTCTCTACAGTTCCTACTCTCCTGCAGTGTAAGGTCCCATAAAGTCTCACTTAAAAAAAACCCTGGTCATGTCTGTTCGCACTTAGAGTCCTCATCAACGCTGCACATCAGCAGCTCTAAGCTCGTCACAGCCGGCCGAGCTCCCTGGATCCATCACTGGCCAACTCCTTCTTTTCTTACTCCCTCTTTCACTCAGTATCTCCTGATACATCTGTCTCTCTTCCCAGCTCCTCCTCACCCTCACTGTCATTCCTCCCACATTTTCTCTCTGTCTTTTTCTCCGCATTAAATACCAAACTCACCATCCTGGGCCCTGGTACATCTGCAGCCTTGTAATCCAGTCCACGTTACATCAGAACTGCAATCAATCAGGCAGCCTTTCGCGCTGCCTTTCACTCTTCTGCACAGTGGCTGACATTTGAGCCTTCAACTGACTGTCAATCAGAAAAAGGCCGAGAGAAATTAAGGTCTGGAGACACAGTCAGCACCTCAGACCATTTGTTCAGTCTTCTGGGTAACTAAATCTCCATCAAGTAATTTGATAAGGATTATTTCTCTAAAAGTGACATTTGAAGCCATAGAGGTGGTTATAAAATGATGAAATGTGTGTTTGCTGAAATTTAAGTCTTAGTTAATCTACTAACCTATGGAAGAAACAACATAATGTCAGCAGACTGCTATCTGGCCCTAGATTGTGTATTATTGATCTGATTTTAGGCATATCTGTATGTGAAATTAAACAGGTGGTGCACATTAAGTTTAAATTTTTTAGAGTGAGGACCTAGTCTTTTTAACACAATAAGCTGAACATATCTCAGCAGCCAGAGCAAACAGACCATTATCCAGCTGTTCATGTGTCCATGCAACTGGGGCTCTGGTATAGTTCTGTATGGAAAAAATATGTAAATATTTGCAATGAAGCACACTGCGGTTGGTTTGGAGGGCTATGGTTTATAGGATGCCTGTTGGTTCTAAATGTTATTTGTTAGGAGGAGAGAGTAGGTGCTTTGCAACACTAAAATGCAGCTAAAAACAAAGATATAAAAACATCCTAAAACAATAGCTGAAGTACACACAGTTAAAGTTCTTTTTATGTATATTAAGCTAAATTTTTGGATTCAGCTTCATTGTTTTAATAGCTTGACATCCTCACAGAAAAAAATAAAATTTTAAGATAACTAAATTTTATATAAATGAATGCATTTTTTGTTATATTTTATTCATATCTAAATGTTATTTTTCCTCATGTCTTTCAAAGAGTTGGATAAAAAGCTTTAAACTCTAATTTGTTCGATCAATTTCTCTTTCCAATTTAATTAAATTTGTCCACTGAATTCAGGGATATTAGTGTAGGGGCGACACTGAAAGCTCCAAATTTCAGTGTTGTTGTGTTCTTGGGCAAGACACTTCACCTTCACCTTCATTTTGAGGTTAATGGTCTTATTAAGGGACCCTTTTGTATATGTAAGATGACCACTATGCAACCAAAAAAATTTTTTCTCCAGTAAATAAATATGACTTTGCAAATATCTGTTTCCCCTATTATGTTTGTGAGCAGTGACTTTGCTTTTGAATTCAAAAGGATTAGTTGATTAATTATTATAATAACAATCACGACTGCAGATGGAGAACATGCAATGATAAAGAAAAGTTTTCCAAAAAATAAAAATTAAAAAGTATCTCAGCCTAAACATATTCCAATAATTTTTAAAACTGCCAGTTGTTAGTTCTTATCCCCAGCCTGCTCAGTGATGATTTTGTGCAGTTTTGACGTATTGCACACCACATCATGTGCAGGGATTATACACCAGCAGAGGCCGATGCACAAGTAAGCAGTCTTGGAAAAACAATAGATTTACGGATAACATTATTGATCAACAACAAAAGAAGAACAGTTGCATGCGAGGTTTGCAGCTGAATCAACCATTACTGCACTTTTAGAAAAAGTGCTGAATGTCCAATAGCACCAGGATCAAGACTTATAACTAATGCAGATGCTCAAACATTTAGCAGATAATTCTGTTGACAGATATCTGTTTATAATTCCTAAAATAACATCCAAAAGGTAAATTTAGAAAATTTCTCATATACTTGGTGGTTAAAGTAGAAACAAGTAGTAGAAAATTATCCTGCTATACTTGTTACTGCTTGATAAAGAGAAAAATTATCGCTAAAAGCTATTAAACATGGTTTATAACTTTTTAAGCCATCAGTATCAACTGTTTGTATGACTATTTTGAATATCTTGCTGTACCGATGGTTTCCTTCACAATTTAGGGCAGATAAAGACATTTTCTGCAGAAATCAATTAAATGTTTACTGGAGCTCTGGCCACCGACACTGCATCTATCTGTAGCTCTTGCTAATACGGTTAAAAAAAAGAAAGTTCCCACTTTTTCTACATATTGATCTATTGTCATTTGCTGTTTAGAACCTGCAGACATTTAACCTATGCAAACATATTGAGCTTGGCTAAACTGTTGATTGCCTACTGTAGGTTTCATTTATGGAACAAGAGACAAATCCTCCATGCTGAGGTTATAAATAGATCTGTGGGAAGAAGTCTGTCAATTCCCAAATGGTTACAAAGTCATAAACAGCTATGGTGCTTGTTTTTTTTTGTTTTGTTTGAAAAATAAAAAATTGAGATCCTCACCTCAGCCAATCATCATTCGGGATTTATTTAAACCTCAAAAGCCAAGGACGTTCTTGTGTTCTACGTAGCTAAACTGTAGCCCTCCTTCTACTAATCACCACCTTCATTCCTCTGGTGTCCAAAACAACTTCCCCCATTCTCCAGCCTACATATCATCGCTAGTGTAATACACCGACGGGAATGACGTCCTTAACCTAGATCTCCCTTCTCACACAGATCTAGCGCAATTAGCAGCAACAGGGCCTAAACCCAAAGACTTCATCCATTCATGTCGATAAAACTCTCTAATGGCTGCTTTTTCTCCTTCTCAGTCTCTCCAGGTTGAAATGCAATTCCGGAAAGTTAAACGCTAAAAACTGCATTGTTAAAAGTTGTGAGATATTTCACTAAGTTGCTAATGTTTTTTTTATTTACCAGGGCACCATGTTCTCCATACCTGATTTAGAGGAAATGGATTGCACATAGTGTGCTTGTTGAATCCTGGAAACTGAAAAGGCAGCTATTTTCCTCAGTGCCACAAAAACAAAGGTGTCTGAACAACAGCCAAGAAAAATCTAAACTTTTTCCTCATGTATTTATTCCCTACCTCAATCCTAATGAAGGACCTCCATATCACCTCCTAACCAGTTTACAAATTAGCAGACTAAAAATATTGCAAAAGCTACTAAAGTGGATTTATTCTGAACTGTAAAAATGGCTGCATTCTGACTAATTATTTTCTACATACAGAAAACATTTAAAGAGCAAAAAAGCATCTTAACAGAATAGTTTATTGTTTCCAGAGAAATACAGCATGTGCCACGGGAAATAAAACATGCCACACACAAATAAAAAAAATCTTCACCACTTGCTACCGAAACTCCCCAAAACTAAGAATACTATTCATTTTGATACTCTTAAATTTATTCTTTGGGTGATTAAAGATCGTGATTGATGAAAGGCAGTATACTTCAATCAATGTCAAGGATTTATATAAAGACGCATCTGGTTTGATACCTAATTAATTTATCTCACATAAATAAAGCCAAAAGAGGAAAGTTGTGTTTTAAAAAAAATAGCACACTCCAAGATTTAGTGACTCAGAAAGTAAAACCACTTTTTGCCCATAAAAGGTCTGTAAGGTTCACAGCCTCTAGGCCAGCATATCAGCCCGAATCGTCACCACTTCATTCCAGTGCCTTAAGGTTGGTTCAAAGCATTACCCGATGATAAGCTGTTTGGTTTTCTGCATAGATGCCACTGCGCCTACAAAAATACATTCATACTATTTTCCCAACCAAAGGACATTGCTGCAAATTATATTCATTATTCCTAAATTAATGTGGTTCAATCTAATACACCTCTATAGGACATGCTGCCCACTGTTTTTCTCTTGCAAAAACCTGATTATTCCTTAAACTTTAACAGTTCAAACAATGGGGCCTGTAAAGACATTTAGCCATTTCAACCCAGTTGCCGAGTTCATTGTCTGTAGTAGATCAACTTTTGTGAGGTCATTCTGAACCCTGAAACAACATGAGAACCATTGTAGGTACCAGATCTGTTCAAGTGGTTAGTTCTGCTTGGGGCCCTGTTCTTTCTTATGACGTCATGATATGGCAACACCACTTGGACTGTATAGAACCCATTTCTTAAGAATCAGATCTCCCCTGGAGTCTCAACATATTAGTACCCATATTTGCAATTATTTTACGCTTCATCAGCGATGCAAAGTAGCTGAAGGTAGAAAGCAATCATCAAGAAGACATACTGAGCTCTGTCATTTAACAAGGTCCCACAAAAATTCTCAGTGCTATTCTTTTTATTAAGATCTGAAGGCAGGGGAGAACAAATGGAATATCATGAAAAGAAAATGAAAATGAACGGTTGTTGTTGACACAAAATTAAAAGTAGTGTAGCTTAATATGACTAACTGACTGAGCTGAAATAGGCCAGCCTGTTAGCTACTGAGCACAGCTAGCTACAGTGGTACCCAGGTCTACCCCTTTATATTATGGTCTTGCAGTTACTTTATTTACCATGCAAATATCTTTTTAGCTTTGTCATCAATCAGGTAAAACTTCATCGGTCGTTAGACATGTCAACATTACTGATGCTCCCGACTTGGCACATAGACACTACATTATTATTTTATTTGTCTGGGCAACCACAATGTTTTAAATTATCAAAAGAAAATAACTTTCTTACAGTGAAATTGAATACCTGGACTTGATTTAGTCATATACTGTAGATGGGCAATAGTTGTTTCATTGAAGGTGATTGTGTTGTTTTTATCTTGGGGTTAAATTTCACATGTCTGCATACTTGAAAGAAATCAGAGTGACAAAAACTGCATATTTCATAGAGGCCTTTCTTAGGTACACTTAGTTTATCACAACCATATTTTTGATATTTCAGTGATTGTTGCAACATAAATTATGTGGAATCTGTAACAACATCGAATAATAAAAAAAAAAAAAAAAAGAACATCGAAGAGCTTTTTACAGATGCATTTGAGTCAAGCTGAATAATGAAAGAAAAGAAATTCAGAAAGTTTAACCCAAACTTTGAGGAAATGTGATATCAATGCTGCTCCACAATGAAATGTTTTGCAGCTTAAGCTAACATGGTGCAAAGAGACACATTTTTCAGAAAATTGTCCTCCTTCGAATATAGATTGATAGCCAACTCCAGCTCACTATATATATGCGGTAATCCAGGCTTTCAAAGTGTTGCAATGTGAATCTTCATTCTAAGGAGCCTCAGTCTTTACCACAAATAGATCCATCTGCAAGTTTACAAACCAGCGTCTTTCTGCAGTTTTTTTAGAAACAGAACAAGGCTGTAAAACTTTAGTAGTCATAGACCTAAGTTCTGTGCTTTCTCCCAGTTTAACCTACAGTGAAAGCTCTGAGTCACGCTGAAAACAATGTAGAAACAATTACTGCAAATTGCTAAAGGTCACTGACTGTCATGCTATTAAGACTCACTTGTCATCAGTTTAATGAACATATCCATGATAATTGTAATGTTGACCTGTAGCTGAGCCAATGGAAACAGATGTCTAAGAGCGTAATATCTATCACAGTCCAAATGTATCATAATTACAGGGCTTGGGGCAGAACATAACTATAACTAGACACAAAGTTTATAAACCTAAATAAGCCTTGTAGAAATATATTATACTAACAAATGGAACCAGTATAACTTTCCATTCAATGCAGATTTAAATTATTTAAAAACATTAAACAAAGACTGCTGTCATCTTTAAAAATCCACAAAATATTGAAGCATCATGGGCAGAGGTTGCAAGTTTCCAAGACCAACTCAGGACAAATGATGAATGATTCAACAATCCTAAGTTCTGAATTAAAATGTTTTTTTTTTCTATTTTTCATAAAAAAAGGTTTGTTTCTGCTGCAATCCTTCACATGCAACAACATCTAGTTCCTGATTTGTTGACACAATGCTGTTGTGATCTTGGCACTGATCACTGGCTCATTTCTTTCACCGGCTTACCTCCACCCAATGCTCATTGTCACTCATCAGAGCCACCTGTTCCTGTTTCCTATTTAAGTTGCTTTTCCCCAGTCATCGGTGTCAGGTTATTCAAGCCATGTGTTTTCTAGCGAACCTGTGGGTTTCTGATTATCTGATTTTGACAAGTATCTGCCTCTCGACTTCCAAGCATTGTTTCCCCCAGTTCTTCTCTGTTTGCCTGATCTGTCTGCGGCTATTACCTGGATTCAGCCTGCTTACGACCTTGGATCTGTCTCCACTGTCGATAAACGCTTGCCCTGTAAACACTCTGACCTGTCTGCTTCAATTCTGAGTCCTACGTTCTAAGCTTCTGACGAATGTGAGTTGAAAGAAAGGTTACAAATCTTGAATTTTTTGTAGGTTTCTCTTTGCTCTCCTGTTGCTGGAAACTCATCCTTTGCATGGCTTCATCCTGTAACCTCTGAAGCTGCAGTTGCTTCAGTTGAGTTGGGTGTGAAAACCATCAAGCACATTTTCAAAAAGCCCTTTAAAAAATAACTAATTGGTCATTAATTAGTGTTATTCCCAGTGTCAAAAAACTAACAACAACACCTAGCATGTGGCAATTAAATTACTAATTGTTTTTTCTTTGAAAGCAGAGGTAGAAGTTGATTAAGAGATACTAATTTAACACTGTCTGAGATGAAAGTCATAGTAAAATGCTCAATATGTGTCAAAGTAATCGATACTCAGTAGGTTACAGTAAAAAAATTTCTTTATGGGATTAATATGTTAATAAGTTTGTAAAAAGACTCAGAATAAACTACAATGGGTCAAAAGAAAGGAAGCACAAAATGTACACAAACCATCTTATAAGTTATATTAATAAATCTGTTTGACTCTTTATTAATTTCAGTAACTAAACAGAAACTGAAGAAAATTATTTAAAATTATGAAAACTTCTTTTTCCTATATTCATATTTAAAATGAAACAATCTGTCATTATGGAATGGTGTCTTTGTTTGTTGTAGTTTTGAAAAACAGCTTAATTTTTGTGTCATGAGAATTTGAAGTTTATGGCAAATATGTCTATTAGCTTTTGCAGGAAAGTTACTAGAATGCCCTTTTTGTTTGACTGTAATGGTAGAAAGGAAAAGTATATGTGAGGGTTCAATTATCCTTTTCTCTTAGATGCACAGTTTTTAAATCTAAAATTGGAGAGAGAAAAAAAATCCACTAGTTAAAAGTGCTAAACATGTAAAGAAAAAATATCAAACATGAAAAAAAAGCTTAATTTTAGGTCTATACATTCCAAATACTGTCCATATCTGTTCTTTAGGTGATGTGAACCCATTTTCATGAAATAGGTGGACAGAAAAAGGCTCCCAGAGTAAAGAAGGATAATCATTGACTGATTCCATGTTGGTCTAAACTAAGGTAAAGAAGTTAATAAATAACATTACACTATTGGCCCCAACAGGTTTTAGAATTTGAGTTAAGAGACCTGATGAGGCTGCATTTAAACAAGAAGGTCCAAACCCAGATCTGGATCTGCATCGAGCCTCATGTTCTAGCTGTGGATGTGTTAGTTATCTATGGACAGTCTGGCTTGATCCACAGTCTAAAAACTGGATGGATGGATGGATGGATGGATGTATGGATGGATGGATGGATGGATGCATGGATGGATGGATGGATGGATGGATGGATGGATGGATGGATGGATGGATGGATGGAAAAATCAAAATATACAACTGCATCAGTGGCACCAATACACAATGAAGCAGTGAGGAGTTTAAAGTCAAAACCTGCACATTAATCTTTTTTTCTGTGTTTAAAGATAGTTAACAACCAAAGTGCTTGTGGCAGTTTGACCTTTTCTGAATGAGACGGATGCCTGAAACAGTTTCACCTGTGATGTTACTGGCATGCCTCACCGCATGAATACTGAGAGAGGTTCAAAAAAGCGTTTGATGACTTACAAAGTCATCTGCTGAGGGAGGTACCTACATGCCAAACGTTGCTCGGAGGACAGGTGCATCTGCTTTACTGAAAAATAAACAATCAATGACAGAGAGAGGAGTGGATGGAGGCAGGGAAAGAAGATGATCACTTGAAGCAGAGGATGGCGAGAGAGAGAGAATCTGAAGACTGAAAATATCACTGGGGCAAGAAGAATGTGTATACTCAATGAGGTGCTGCCTTGGCTCGAGTTTCACAGGCCCCTGACTATTTCACACAACACTGAACTTTGCCTGACATCTGAGCAGTGGCCAAAATTCAAGGAGACGAACGGCTATGAAGGGGGTCAGCTAAGAACTCATGGTAAGATGACTCTGAGATGGTGGGTCGCTAAGGTGCAGAAGGAGAGGTAGGCCCTAATGGCTTATTGGATAGTGCATCATTTGATCCCAAAGGAATGTCCACATTCTCTGGACCACACAATTGGATGCTGAAAGGTCTCCTGGTGAAGTAATGAATGAGAAAAGGCAGATAAGAGGTCCCTTGCCGGGGTCTGCACCTGAGCCTCTTTGGCTGACCAGAACCTGTCTGCTGCTAATGATGAAAAAGGGTACAAGGTATGTGTGTGGAAATTGTACATGATGAGGTTTCCCTTCTCTTGCAACATCTTCGTCGGAGGTATTACACATCCCGGTAATCTTATTTAACTGACAACAAAAAGTAGTCTGACAAAAAGCAGTATTTACTGCAGGAGCCATTATGTGTCAGAGGTGGCAGAGAGCTCCATTTATCTTGTTCTGGGCAGCACCTTGCACTGACATTTAGACTCATGCTGCTTTAAATCAGCGTAATCTTGTTTCAGATCCTAGGATTGCAAACAAAGGCTGGTTTCCCACTTTGCCTATTCCCATCTGCCGAAGGGAATGAAGGAGATCCAAGTTGCGAAGGTACTCTTTGCACAGGCATTGATTTCCATCACCAAAAGTTAACAAAGGAAAAAATATATATTTGTTTGAGCTCATGCTCTTGATTGATCTGGTTAGCCTGGGGCACAAGGTGTATTGAGACCATCTTTTGTGAGAGGCAGCAAGCATGCAGACGTCAAAGTAAACAGCTGAGGGACTAAGGTTAAGAAGACATGCAGGTGCATTAGGAAGAAACTTATTTCAGGTTGTTTTTTGTAGGTTTTTCCTTATGTTAGCCTTAAAGGAAGAAAAGTTGTATGTTTTATCCAGAAGAATTGGATAAAATTTAGGCTTTTACAAAATTTACTAGCGGTCAGTATGAGGTTGTAGAATGATGCAAACGATCAAAAGAAATAGAATGAAAATGTGTTTCCATAGAAGCCCATCACTAAAAAATATTTTTTTCACTTACTTCGACACCATCAATATTTGGTTTAATTGATATGAAACTTGGAAAACCAGATGTTTCTATAATATATTTAGCTAATAGATAAAAAAACATCACTTAAATGACAGGCTGTCATTTAACAAGGGAAATGTGTTGTTTTCCTTCATACAAATTCTCATAATGTTGGAGGAATTAGTGCACTCATATTTCTGATCCCAAGTGATTCTAAGTTTCATATTATGCAAAATAAGCCTCTAAGACAAATGATGGACAGATGGTAAAAGTAATTCAGTTAAATTCTGCAATGATACAATATGAGACACTTCATAACACACTCAGGTGAGACATGTAACAGCTTTGCTGATGAAATAACCTCTATATTTTATCAGATGGAAAATACCTTGTTGTATTTTCCATCCATCCTCTGTAAGAAAAAAATGCAAGTTTCACAGTGCTTATGAAATTATACGTAGATTTTGTATTCTGCAATCTGTTTTTGGGAGTTGAGACTCTGACATGCCCAATGATGTTTCTCAGATTCTCAGTTTTGGGAATGACCCCCCTACATACTATTTCAGAGAGAGGTGTCAAGTAACAGAGTACAAATACTTTGTTACTGTACTTAAGTTCACTTTTTAGGTATCTATACTTTACTCAATTAATTATTTTTCTTCCTAATTCAGACTTCCACTCATTACATTTTCACATAAGTATCTGTATTTCCTGTTCCTTATATTAAAAAAAGGATACTTGTTACTTATGGCTTTGGTTTAATGTTTATAAATATTTATTTTTACGTCACGTGCGCCATCCAATGCAGATCATTGGCGCCATCCACATCTAGTGAAAACTATTGTAATTGTATGAGTCATATAATGCCAACATGTATATATTTTATCTTTATCATTTTGTGTGGTTGGTTGTGTACATATATATATATATATATATATTAGTGCTGTCAATCGATTAAATTTTTTTAATCGCGATTAATCGCATCAATGCCTGAGTTAAATCGCAATTAATCGCATTTTAATCGCAAATTTTTTTTCTGATTGAAAATCATTTAAATACTCTCGATGACATACAAAAAATACATACAGGCTAGGTTTGTGCCAATGTTCTTTTTTTTAAATGAGAACAGGTCACAGATACTGATTTATGCCATAGAAACATATGGCAAGAAGATGGGGAGGCATGTAGCAAAAAATAACAAATATGTAGCCAAAAAAAAGGCCCTGAAAACAGGCTGATGTAAAAGACAGTCTTTACAGTTAATAGTCTTTTGAACAAAGACAAGCATTTTACCCTGCTGCTATAAAATGTAGTACAGTTAACATTAGATGTTAATTAACCAAGGTAATAATGAACAATTTTCAATCAATACATCAAAATCAATAGACCGACATCACTAGATGGAGGTAGTCTATGAAAGTTACTTTTCAGACTCTTAACAAAAATGAGAACACACACACAAGCACCCACCCACCCACACACAGACACACCCACCCACACACAGACACACCCACCCACACACACACACACGATACCGACCTGTGACAGCAAGAGTGCCGTAGCAGATTCCATTTCACCTCAGTAATCTGTTTTCTCAGCGTATTTCAGGTTGCTACTAGTTACCAGACACTCAACTTGTTTGTTGGTGGTGGGGCTTAAAGAAAAGGCACTAGCGCTACCCAGTGTATGAGCGTCTTTTTTCCTTGAGGAGGTCCGCTCTCGAAGCCTATGAGAAATGCATAGACTGGGGGAAAATAGCCCCGCCTTCCCGCAGGCTGCAGCGGGATGTACTTGGAAAATTGTACCATAAAACCACATAGCGTTAATCTCACGTTAAAATATTATCGCCGTTAAAATGGCCTCGCGTTAACGCGATAATAACGCGATAATTTTGACAGCACTAATATATATATATATATATATATATATATATATATATAAAACTGTAACTTGAGCGTGTAACAAAAGTAATTTCTCTCTGGGATTATTAAAGTATTTCTGATTCTGAACACTCATTAGTTAGCTGTTAATCAAATTTGTGCTGACCCCAAAGGAAATCATCAGAAGCAAGCACGTGTTCTTCGAACTGCAAACGTGAATACTCTATGCCATGCTACAATGTTGGATTCAGAAAAAGATGTTGAAATGTCTGAAAGGTCGGACACAGGCCAGAGCGTATCAGGAGATGGAGACGGAGACCAACAAGACCTCCCTCATCCTTGGCCCTATCTCAAAGAATTTTTCAAAATAGATGAAAAATGGAGCTTTCAGTGCAAGGCTACTTTATATTTTAGGTAGTTTTTGGAGCATGTAATTTTTCACTTTTACTTGAATGAAGAGGTCAAGTTGATACTTCAACTTTTACCAGTGTTTTTAAACTGCAGAATCTATACTTCTACTTAAGTAACAAATGTGGGTACTTTTGACACCACTGTCGAGACAACCTGCCAACTCCACACGGAAAGATCCCAGGTTGGAATTTAAACCCAGAACTCAGGGTAAAATGGCTACAAAAGAACAACATAAGAATGTTTTTTTCCTGGAATTTAATGTTTGATTTCTTTGCTGTCTGGAATTCTGCCTAGAAATAATAAAAAAATGAGTTTCTCATCTCTTTTCTAACAGTTATTGTTGCAAGAACATTAATAATTTGTGTCAGGATTTACAGACTGTATGATTTAGATTTTATAGAAATAATTACAGAAATAATTTGACATTTTGTTAGATTAAGTTAGGTTAAACTAGATAATATAACTGCAATCATACATTTTCTGTTCACTCCATATGACTTATATGAGTCCAGCTTTAAACTTGATGTTAAGGGGTTATAAGAACTACAGGTGACTTTACTGCCTCTATTAGTATATTGTTGTATTAATATTTTTTCTGAAACCTTGTCACTGGCATTCCCGTACTGAAAGGAATCAATTTCAATATAAAGGTCTCATCTGAATGTGGTTAACTCACACAAAAATGTCAGTTTTATATTCAAGCATCTTTGTTTCTTAGACAACACACAAGTTTGCGGTTTCTAATGTAAGAAGGAAAATAATTTAATTATCATACTACAAGAATTTACACCAGCAACATTGTCCAGGATTTATCATCCAGCATTCCTCTTTAACATTACTCAAGTAAAATATAATAATATTATATATAATATTATAATACTGTATTATAAAACCAATGGTACCCTTGAGATTTCTTCAATTTTATAGATCAATATTTTTAGGGAACTTAAAGCTTCCATTCCTACAAATGAAGGGTATTTCTCTAAACTGTAATCTCATTGGAAGACTGCCTGTCAGTTTGGTTTAATCCATTGGTTTAATCATTCAGGTCACAAAAAGGAAGTCTCCTTTTTTTTTTTTTTTTTTTTAAATAAATGTAAGCTTTTTAATTTTCCTTTTACATAAAGCAGCCCTACTATTATGTTACATAAATTGGGTGTTATTGTTAGCCAGTTGTTTCAACCCATGCAGATGACATTTTATAACACACAGCTGATGCTCAAACTGACATGTAGATAAATGATAATCCTTTTCATCAAAAACATCAGGGCACATCTCAAATCCACAGTGTGAGCAAAGCACAGCTACTGCATTTCTACAACCTGTCTTCCTGTTACATCACTTCATTCTCTGCTTCCTTCCAAACGGCTTCTCCGGGAAACTAAATCTTGGCTCCTCTTTTCATGGCCTTTTTCCATTATCAAGTTTGCACCTGAAAATGCACCACAGTATGGACTTGTTCTCAACTGTGTCTGCTCCATTCAAGCACCTACACTATGCTGCACTCTCTCGTGTCAAAGGAGGTACAGAAATCTGAGAGCGGAGCTGATTAGCTGCTGGATATTTTTATGGACCCATGGTTAATGAGGGGCTATTATGTATCAGCACCTTGTCTCAAATTGCAGACCTTAAATACCTTTCTGGAATAGCAGTGATTTGAAAATGTATGCTAATGAGCTAAATACTTCTGAGAGCTTGGTTACTTTGCAAAATCATAATATTTATTCATCATCCTAGTGTATAAAAATTCAGTTTTAACAACCATTTTCCTGTAGATAAAAAAATAATGTTTGGGAGCAAGGTTCTCAGAATCACTAAGTGGTATTCACAAGCATTTGAAGTACCTCTTTGGCTGTAATGTGAGACCTATAATGATGAACTTTCTTATAAATTTAGGATGACCTCTTGAGAAATATTAGGGAAAGAAAAAGCTGGGAATTTACAAAGGACAAGACAAGGGGACTGTCAGCGCCAGCGCCAACTCGCTAATTCAAATATCTCCAGAGTGATGCAAAATAAATCATTTCAGCCGCCTGAAGGCATGCTGAAACAGAAACAGACGTTCATAATTACAGTTTTACTGACAGAATTTGCAGCATGCATTAAACTTGTGCATGATTTCTATTATTCAAACAGCTCTCTTTCAGCTGTCAAGAGGGTTTTATTGGATATTAGGCACTGACAATCACTGCTGTGTCTTGTTTTATTCCCAACCGTGGTTGCTTTAACATGATTTGTCATTTAAATATGAAAAATTCCAACATTATCACAGAATCAACTGGATATAGAGTGCTTAACTGTGCATTGTGATAGTATTTTTTTCATGAAAAAGTAAAAAAAAATATAGGTTGTTTAAACAGTTCATTATGTTGCAGCAACAGGCTTCTCTATTTCTATCATGCACTCATGTCGTACAACAGGGGGTACTGGGTCAGTTGGACAAGGCCCAGGACAGAGGTGGACCCAGGACCTGATTCAGCTATCAACTTGTAGTCAAATATATTTTTAGTTTCTATTACAAAACACACGGAGAAGTACATAAGTGTGATATCTGGATTATTATAATTTTCTTCAATTATTCCCTTACAGTATTGGGGAAATAGCCCCGCTCCATTTGTATCAAATGGTTTGGACGTTGATGCAGCCTTTTATACAGTTTTTTTTTTTAGGATACTTTGGTAAAGAGCAGAATGCTCACTGCGCTACAGTTAGAGACAAATAAATATTTTATCTCTTGCTTAACAAATCAAAATCATTCTTCACGAAAGTCCATCATAATGTCTTGGATTTGTAAAGTATTTTAGCACAGGAAGCCAAAAGGGATATTCAGATAAGCTAATGTTAAACTTGAGGCATATGTCAATGAAATATAAATGTCATGGTTGAGACTCGAAATCCAACTATCTAGAGCTGTCAGATGGCCTTCATGTATTTGTTTCACTTTGCAATCCTTACTCTTTTCATTATTTAAAGGGATAATGGAGAATGTTCTCTTTTTTTGGGTGGTCCTCCTCAGTGGCGTCAGCTGACCCAATACTATACAGTGGCACAATAGGGCACCTACAAAAAGTAGTTTATGGGCAATTATTTATTTAAAAAAAGCATGGGAACAGATAATTAATGCAAGCACACGAGCAAATGTTTTACAGCACTTATTTATTATTATAAAGCATCATAAATAAATTGTACAATCAGATTGTTATTTTCTGCATGTCATTAAATATGTACCTGAACCAAACTGAATTGAATTGGCCCACTTGTGAACTTAACTGTATATTTCTAATCCATTTACTGATGAAGGCACAATTTATCTTCATTAAAACAGAGAGATCTTACAGCTAGTTATTTACCAAACTGTATTTCCTTCTCTGGGTCAAGATGAAACATGGACACTGGTTCCCAATGTCCAAAAACCATGATTGTGGCATATGGCACAACAGCACAGAAGAGGGAATGTTGTCCAGAGAAGTGGAACTCCTTTGCTTTTTACTGAGCCACCACCAGAGATTAAGGAGAAAAGAGAAGCAGCCTCTTTCAACTGCCAGAGCACACATAGGAACTGAAAGATCCAGGAGTGTTCAACAAGCACAGAACAGGCAAATAGAGCAAAAACTAAGAAGTCTGTGGGCAGAAAAAGATCAAGAACTGGCAGAACTAAACACAAGGAACACTAGAGTAAGTCTCGCTAAGAAGCTTGAATAATCTGGTACCAAAGGCTGGGGTCCAGAGGCTTAAATAGCAGCTGGAACAGGTGGATGTGATAAGAGTTAAAGAGCAAAGGGTGGAGAAAAGCACAGGAGAGCAACAGGGCAAAAATCCAGCCTAAAGGTGCCAAGATCATTACACTTGTATGAGCGATGCAAACATAAACTTTTAAACAGAGTGTTCACGAGGAGAAATGGGCTCATGCATGCTCTCGCAGGTGTTTAATAGGTGTTCCTTCTCGGCAGCGCGTACAGGGTTGTTCATGTGCATTTTTTTTTTTTACGTGGAGAGGATGGGTCTTTTAAAAAATTTGCAAAAGTCCTCCACTATACCACTTTTTTTTAATTTTTTTTACCATTGATCACACTTTGGGACTGTTTATTTTTTAACGAAAGACAGAATCCAAGTGGACACTAATCAGGAAAAACATTGTGACCACCCTGCTTTATAGCTTGCCTAAGTCAACAAATGGGACTCCTTGTGCTCCTCTTACATGGAGCCTTTTAATTTTATGGTGGGACTCATTATCATATTCAAAGAGTCCTTACAAATCAGATACAGTTTTGACCCTGGCATGTCTGCGGCGAAAAATTAAATACCCTACACTGCATTTCACCCTATTTCAAAGATAGTAACAATTGCAGACCAAGGACATTCAGATTCTTACTTTCCCCCCCCTATTTCTAACAATTTAGAGGATGAAATATTAATTTGAAGCCTAATATTATGATCCACTTCAAGGTAAAATGATCAAGAGGATCCAGACACATGAAAACAGCCATCATATCCCCGTTTAAACCTTTTTTTCTCCCAAAACAGCTCAACAACAAGCATTTCAAATCTTGGTCTAAAACTATGACATGGAGACACAGGTACAGATGCTTCCAGGGTAAAAAAAAAATAATCTTTTTTGAAGTTTATTATACATGGGGGAAGCCTGTATGCTATGGTATGGATACCCTATAATTGAGAAGATGACTAAATAAGCTATTGCAGGAAAAGTCATTAAGTATGATCCACAGGAGGTTCAATATAAAAAGGAGTTCCACAAAGTTGAAACCCCCAGGGGGTATAATTGACCACCTGGGAGTTTCTCGAGGAGTACACAAGTGTAGAAGGAACACATGAACCTCACATAGAGGATCCTACATGTTCCCCAACCAATATCTGTACTACTATTTATTACCCTTTAATTTCTCCAAATTTTCCTCTTGGTGAACTGTATAACCCATTTATATAATTCTTTATGTAAAACACAATCATCTAGTTAACTCACAAACTGGTACATCTCATCAACATCCTGTAAATAAAACTACATAGTTCACATTCAAAGAATAATGAGTTTCCACCCGTCGCTTTGATCCATCTGAACAGATCTGATCTGGCACAATACTCATGCAAGGATGGCTGGCGTCTTTCTTATCCGAATATACTGAAATAACTTCAGTTGCAGGGATTTAAGATTAAACCACGCTTTGATCCCTTTACTTTGTTCCAAATCAGTTGGAGGCAAACTGAACAAAAGTGCACAAATTTGCAGAAGTACAACAGAAGTTTCTTGGAGGAAGAAGCTCTCGGGGAAACAAAATCAGTACAGCTGAGGAGATTAGCCTCTTCCTCAAATGTGTCAAGTTAAAAAAGCTCTGTGTGTGGGAGGTGGGAGGAGTGTAAAGGATGATTATTAAAGGTCTTACACAAATGAATAAGGACACTTTTCATGTCCCAAAAATGTTTTCATTAGGCAGATTCATCAGTTCTGTGAACTAATTACACAACCACTAATTGTTTTCCAAACTGTAACATGTAGAATCTTCTGTCACACCTTCCACACAAGGCAAATGATCTGTGATCTATGATCTGTGGTGGTCTGGCCCTCTAGGATGCTTAGTGAATCCCACTGGGCTGCTGCATTGATTGCAATTTTCGGCCTTCTTGAAAGAGGTTTCTATGTGCATCAGCAAGCTTATTGGCAGGTCTGTTTCCATATTTAATAGTATTGTAGATAAACATACTGTATCATCAAAAACAAGTTAATATAAAATTAACATACCAGTTTATAAACGGGTACTGTAGCTAATGGATGGATGGATGGATGGATGGATGGATGGATGGATGGATGGATGGATGGATGGATGGATGGATGGATGAACCTAAGGATTGATCAGTTGTTGGTGGATGAGAGTATCTCTTTTTCTCAGACTCTACAGTGTAGAAACTAGCTTTTGTGTTTAAAATGCACTTACACGAATCTTCAATAATTTTTAGGCAACCATAAAAGTTAATTATTTTTTTTTGTTTATAAAGAGAAACTACATTTTCAGAAGCTTGCAATTAAAAAATTGTATCCAAAAGACAAAAAGAAAAATCTTACATCTCATATTAAGCAGTTAATTACTATTACAAGTACAAAAAAACCCATTAAAGAATAAAAACCAAGCCACCAAACTGTAATAAAAATAATATCAGGAGCTCACTAATGAAGCTGCTGGATGTTTATTCCTGAGAACTAAGGAGTTCTTTATTCTCTGGACTTTTATAACTTTCTTTAATCAAAGACCCATACATAAATACTACATGAAGCCAAAAAAACTTTAGCTTTAAATAGGCATTCAATCTGAAACAGTTAGAAACCTCTACAGTAACAACACTCTCTGCAAACTGCACACACTTTCTATTAAAGAATCTATTTTTCTGAATAATATATGAAAATGGAGAAGTTGAATCATGTTGGGCAAAATAGTGTATGTCCTAGCATCTAAAAATTGTTTTAAAATAAAGAAATTTTATTTGTGCATTTCTGAATATACACTGAAGTTTGTAATAGCTAACATACTGTACATGTATTAGCTCACCCATTTAAATAATTGGAATCACGTGTTCCAATCCCTTCCATGGCCACAGGTGTATAAAATCAATTATCTAGCCATGAAAATGTTGTTACACACATTTTTAAAAGAATTGAGTTCTCAGGGGCTCAGAGAATTCCAGAGTGTAACTATGTTAGGATGCCACCTGTGCAACAAATCCAGTCGGGAAAATGTCCTCACTCCTAAATATTTCACAGTCATCTGTATCGAAAGAAAATCAAAGTGTTTGGGAACAACAGCATCTCAGCCATGACAGAGTCAACTGATGGAGCCACGTCAGAGTATGCTGAAGCCCATAGTGTAAAGAGGTGGCCAACTTTCTGCAGAGTCAATCACAACACACTTTCAAACTTCATGTGACCTTCAGATTAACTCAATAACTGTGTGCAGAAAGCTCGTGGAATGGGTTTCCAATGTCAAGCAGCCGCATCCTAACCATACATCACCAACAAAAATGCAAAGTGTTGGATGCAGAGATATAAAGGACACCGCCACTGGACTCCAGAGCAGTGAAGACACATTCTCTGGAAGTGAATGGCTCTTCTCCACCTTGAAATCTGATGGACGAGTCTGAGTGTGGCAATGGCCAGGAAAACCAAGTGTAAAGCTTGGTGGGGAAGGGATTATGGTGTGGGGTTGTTTTTCCAGAGCTACGATTGGCCCCTTATTTCCAGTGAAAGGAACTCTGGGTGCTTCAGCATACCAATCAATTTTGGACAATTCTATTCTCCCTACTTTGTGGGAACACTTCAGAGTTGGACCCTTCTTCTTCCAACATGAGGTACATAAAGAGATGGATGACAGATTCTGGTGTGGATGAACTTGACTGGCCTGCAACCTGATCTCAATGCAAAAGAACACCTTTGGAATTGATTAGAGGAAAGACTGAGGGCAACGTCTTCTCTTCCAACATCAGTGTGTGACCTCACAAAAGAACTTCTGAAAAAAAAAAAAAGATTCCCATAAACACAGTCCTAAACCTTCTGGACATTCTTCCAGAAGAGTTGTAGCTGGAGCTGAATAGAGTGGACTACCATCATACCGATCCCCAAGGGATTAGGATTTAACTTGTGCTCCCATTTTTGATTGGGACTTTCCAAACCTGATCTGATGGCCTCTTTCGTCTAAAAGTTTTAGAAGAAAAAATATATATTTTTTGTAGCACTTTTCATTCTGTAACTTTAATGTTTTTTGGGTTTTTTTTTCACACCACTTGTTATTTCTGTCAGGCAAATGGCCTTCACCTAACAGCATACTTATTTCCTGCATAATTATAGCATGCTTAATACCCACACCTCAGGACCCGCGCCAACTAATGTGCTTCATCACTACAGTTTACAGCGCTCACAGACACACTTCCCATGTTTTCAGTATCACCTCTTTTATACTATAATGATTTAACAGTGGTGGGATTAAATAAGAAGGAACATTTGGAGAGTACTGATTATGCTTCTTCCATGTGCAAACCTTTTATCTATTTACTGTGGTGACTAAAAGAAACTGAAAGAATTGCTTTGTTCATGTGTGCTTTTGCAGCTGGCAAAAAGGGGCTGGCTGCTCGAATTCCAGAGGCTGTTTTCTAGGGGAGCGTTGAGCGCTTGGAGATAATGAAGATATGTGTGAGGGCAACGCGAGTGGCAGCTATATGTGGAAAAAAACAACCCTCGAGAAGAGAGGGCCGTAACAACCATCTGTTTGCTTTCCAACTACGATTTTCTTTGCGAATATAACGAGGAACACCTCAATACATTGAGCAACAACAGCTGCAATGTAATTTTAGCTCTGGAAGACTATAAACAAGTAGTAAAAAGTTTGCAAAATTTACATAAAAATACATATTCAAGGATTCCTGAGATTCTAAAACCAAAACAAATCAGGAAAAAAAAAAAACAATTACGAGAACAACACATCAAGTTTTTTTTTCTGTTAACTTATAAAATAATTGTGATTAAGAGTTTTATACTCTATTACACAAAAAGTCCTTTCAATTTGTGAGATATTTCACTCTCTTAATTCATGTGCACTCTGGTTATTTGTTGGAGGAAATAATCTGTTCTTTACCAAAAGTATTAAAAAAGTTGTTTTACAAAAATAAAAGGTAATTATTCTGTTTTACAATTAGTTTGTAACATTTAGCTAAGGTTTCTTGTTATATATACCTACTAAAGCATCTGTTTTTATAAGACTGAATTCTGTAGAAAGTTATTTCTGTCATTTCCGCTTTAAGTTTTTATGTTTTTGTTTATCCTGATTTTTCCTTATGTCCATATTTTGGTCCATTCTTATTTGGTTTCACAGTTTTTCTTGATGGCAAAGCCTTGGTTCAGCTTTTTAAGTCTGCTATAGAAATACGTCACATTTGTTTATGCATAATTATAAAGGACTGGTGTGAATCGCTTTGGCCTAAATACTGATAAATTGTGTTCAAAAAATTCTTAATACGGTATGTACTCTGATTGAAAAAAAACAACAAAAAACAAAAAACACTAGTAGTCTGTGAGTAAAGAAGGCTCTCCGGGATGCAGGCATTATTTTTCTCCTATTAGACATCAAGGCTTCATCAGGAAAGGCTCAAATTTCACCTACAATAGTTATGAGATTTTTTTTTTTAATGTTAGATAGAATAACGTTTTTCCAGATCAGATCGAAAAGGGAAGCATGGAGAACAAACCGTTAAAGACTAAAGCAGAACTCCTCTGTCAGCATGGTGGGGCTTGTTTTGTCTGGCTGTCTGACGTCACACTAATTTATCTGTGTGACGTCCTCCTCTGACTGAAGGCATTAAAAGCTATGAAGGGAGCCGGGCTAAATTAAGCGATACTGCAGTCTAATCGCCGAAGCAGGGGAATAATGCTGTGTCAACTTGACCCTGTCTTAAAAGACTAAGAGCAAGGGCAGCAGAGTGAACACAGTTTTGGCCTCTTACTTCCAACAAGTTGAGATGATGTCCCACATTTGACACATCAGACACCTAATGATGATTGGCATCTATCCACTGGCTGTGAGGCTGACAGTGAAGCCTCTGTTTTCTCTGGCAACATAATTGCTCCCAAGAGGGATAAAATGCAACTTAACCTGCTCTTGTTTTTACTGCCTTTAGCCACGTTAAACAGGAAAACCCATTAAAACAAGCAATGCATAAACATAGGTCGTTTTTCCTATTAGAAATAATGTGTTTTTGTCAGATTTTCTAACCCCAGGCTAAATATTATAGTAGTAAAAAATGACATTGGCTACAATGGATATTTACAAGAAAGTTTTTTTTCATTTGCATTTTCTTTATCAAATGGTCCTAGGATGGCAGAGGTGTTTAAAATGCCTACAAATAGAACTAATTTTTATTGCAGTGGCATAATCCCATGTTGTTCCAAACAAATGTACTTTTTACTATATTTTGGAAATAAATCCTTAAAAAGGAAATAAGTATTTTTTACAATAATAGACAACCCTGTAAATAAGTAATTCACCTACATTTATCAGGTTATCTAAGAGCCTAAAGTTAGCCATCCCTTTCCAACCTGACATGAAGTACATAAGTAGCAAACAAATACATTTTTCTAACTTGGAAAGAAAAGAGAATCAACAAAAAAATAGCCCAAATCAAGTCAGGAGATGGCTATAAGATAAATGCTTCTTGCCTAAAATAGTCCAAAAGGCTTGAGAGAGGCTGTGATTATTACCAGAGGGATCTGTTGCATATTCATGTTTTCTTTTATTCAATTATCTTGTTTTTATTTAGAGTACTTTTATGGTGCTAATTACTGCAGAAAAAAAACGACTTTCCTCTTTAGATTGATGTCAAGCAATTTAAATATGTTTGGTTATCTGATATATCTCAGCAGATATTAAGTTGTTGACTAAAAATTTTTATCCATTTTTGGACAACTTGAAACCCAAATTTGTTCCAATGATGGAACACATAGTTAAAAAGGGCTCATGTTCCGATTAAGTCACCAATAAAATGAAAGGATTCGAAGTTTCTATCTTGCTTTTTTTTTATATTCCTGTTAATCTGAATGTGAATAAATTCCCACTTTCATGTGGTCAGCATGACGATACGGCAAACTTTTCAAACAGATTCGTAACATCACTGCAACCCTTGTACTGAGGATTGTATTTCCAGTGGAGTGCCACTTTATTGCGAAACCTGGCAGATTGATTCCTGCTAACATGCTTTGCAGTTCAGATAAACTATCCAATATTTCTGACGCAAAACAACTTTCAAATGTTAGAGAGTGTCAGAGTCAAGAAGATGACAGACTTTTGTCGATGTTGTATTCAAATCAAACTTCTATCATATCTCAAAGCTGAAAGAGAACAGGGCAGATTGTCAGACTGATCTTTCACTACATCTGCTTGTTTACTTCACAAGAAATACATGGAAAATGTTACGCTTTGAGTGAAAGCCATATTGAGAGGCAGCTGATATTTCACCGGTTACTAGAATTGAACAGACATTCGGAGAGTGAAGCTGAGATAAGAAAGCATGTATATAAATGTATGAATAAAGTTTGTTTATGTTTTATAATTTCCTGAATGTTACAAAAAAATCAGTTTGTCACTTTTAGTTATATTTTTGAGGGTATCAAGACAACGCCAGCTGATTAAAGTTTTCAAAATAGATAAGACATTCTTTGTGAAGGATGTAAAAAAAAAAAAAAAAAAAGCAAGTCACTTTTTACACAATAGAACCGAGCCTGGAAAAGGAAATGCTCTCCAGTTGCTGCAAAGCGGCAGCCCACTCCCTCCAAAAGGATGAGTTATATACTGGAAACAAATTTCATCCGAACGTAGATACGTAGAGTTATAATAACAAAGAAAGTTCTATGTATTTGTAATTGTAATAAATAATTCATTAATCTCCTACACTTGCTTATTCATAAAGCGCTTACTCCATGCAGAAATACATACAGTACGTTAAGGCTTCAGTATTGTCAACTGACTGACTAGATCTACAAAATTACCTTTTCAAACTGAAATGTAACCTGATAGCTTTAAAAGATATCTTTAATGGTGGACATTGTGAAGCTCACAGCACTACCTGTGGTTCTCAATAGTTTTTTTTTTTTTTTCATTATCAGCCAACATTAGGGCCAAAACAGACCCAAAAAAATCCTACTGTTGTACAATAGGCCAGTCAAGTTCTTTGCAAGGCAACCATGAATGAAACAAAACTAAACCCCGAGTCTTTCTTTCAGAGGAAGAATGATGAAATAACATTTGCTTTGGGGGCAAAAGCTGTACCTCCTGCACTGTGCAGCTGCAAAAGCAGGTGAAAAATGTGAATATAGCACATAAATGGACTTAAACTAAGTCTGAACTATGTCCTTATCCCAAATTTAATCAGATTGTGTATGAATATTTGTTACATACTACATTAAAGTACTTCTTTGCAAAGAAACTGTATTTACTAAAAAAGATTACTCTAACAATGATACAAGAGCTTAAAATGCATTAAAGAAAAAATGAAACATTTGCTTACAGTTAATGATGTAAAACAACTATTGCTACCTTAGATGAGTGTTGTATTTCCTTCATTCATATTTTAGATTTTTTAAAACACCTTTCAAGTTTTGCAAATGGAATAAACTGTATTCCGCCTTCTAAAGGCTTAGGGTAAAATGTGTCAGAATTTCCATACTGATAAATTTTCACCTTTTCTTTCAGCGGATTTTTGTAAGAAACACCCACAACCAAAATCTATTTGTAATGTAAAATAATTAAAAATCAATCAAATGATATTTACTGCCTGCAGGTCATAACATTTATGCACTGGACTGACTGACATGGTGCCATGTCAATTGCACCACTATGTAAAAATAAACATTTTAATTGTTTAAAGATAATAAAAATAAGCAAATATAAAAAAAAAACTAAATATCAAAAAGTTAATTATTAGAAAACTGAAAAAAGAATAGGGACTGCTGACACTATGAACTAATATGTAATTAGATCCAAACAGTTAGGAATCCATCCATAAGAAACATGCCCCTTCAATGTGAAAGCAAATGCTCACCCATGTGTCAAACAAATATGATGATGCTGTTAAAAAAGAAAATTAGGAGATTAAGGCAATATGTCAATTCTCTTCTTCTTATCTTAGATTTGATAAGGCAAATTATTAAGACATCCAATATGGTCCACTTCATTCAAGATCTTGAGGCAGCATATTCAGGCAGAGGGGATGCAACTCCACCCTCAGAGTTATAGGTCATGGATGCTGAGCAATGTCCAAAAGGCATCCTGCTTTGTATTACTGCAGTGCTTTGGGGTCAGCATTATCGATTAATCTTGGTGCATAGTTGGATGTTGTCAGGGTACCCTGCACCTCCAAGTAACTAGTAAAATTGTCTGCGCATTTTGCTGGTTTCAGCACTACTATTGCCCTCATTAAATCATTGCATCATGTACATTACCAGAGCACATCATCCTATGTTTTATGCAATTACAAATTCACTGCTAGAATTGAAAACAAATAAAAAAATACAACAATGACCCAACATTATTACAGTACTTTTAACCAATGTTTTGCATGGAACACCTTTTACAAATTTATTAAATGTCTACAGTTTTTACAGGGCATGAAACATGATATAAAATGTGTTTTTGGATGAATGCAGACTGTTTCTTTCCCCTCAATTCAATTCAGCTTATTTATATAGCGCCAATTCACAACACATGTCATCTCAAGGCACTTTACAGTTCACCAGCTCATACAGTCAAATCGATTCAAAGTTTTCCATCTAAGGAAAACCAGTTGATTGCACAGACTCATTGACTCAAATACAATCCCTCACAGTAAGAATGCTAAGACATGTTTGCAAACATCTACACTCACCGGCCACTTTATTAGGTACACCTGTCCAACTGCTCGCTAACACTTAATTTCTAAGCAGCCAATCACATGGCGGCAACTCAGTGCATTTAGGCATGTAGACATGGTCAAGACAATCTCCTGCAGTTCAAACCAAGCATCAGTATGGGGAAGAAAGGTGATTTGAGTGACTTTGAACGTGGCATGATTGTTGGTGCCAAAAGGGCTGGTCTGAGTATTTCAGAAACTGCTGATCTACTGGGATTTTCACGCACAACCATCTCTAGGGTTTAAAGAGAATGGTCCGAAAAAGAAAAAACATCCAGTGAGCGGCAGTTCTGTGGGCGGAAATGCCTTGTTGATGCCAGAGGTCAGAGGAGAATGGCCAGACTGGTTCAAGCTGATAGTAGGGCAACAGTGACTCAAATAACAACCCGTTACAACCAAGGTGGGCAGAAGAGCATCTCTGAATGCACAGTACGTCGAACTTTGAGGCAGATTGGCTACAGCAGCAGAAGACCACACCGGGTGCCACTCCTTTCAGCTAAGAACAGGAAACTGAGGCTACAATTTACACAAGCTCATTGAAATTGGACAATAGAAGATTGGAAAAACGTTGCCTGGTCTGATGAGTCTCGATTTCTGCTGCGACATTCGGATGGTAGGGTCAGAATTTGGCGTCTACAACATGAAAGCATGGATCCATCCTGCCTTGTATCAACGGTTCAGGCTGGTGGTGGTGGTGTCATGGTGTGGGGAATATTTTCTTGGCACTCTTGGGCCCCTTGGTACCAATTGAGCATCGTTGCAACGCCAGAGCCTACCTGAGTACTGTTGCTGACCATGTCCATCCCTTTATAACCACAATGTACCCAACTTCTGATGGCTACTTTCAGCAGGATAATGCGCCATGTCATAAAGCTAGAATCATCTCAGACTGGTTTCTTGAACATGACAATGAGTTCACTGTACTCAAATGGCCTCCACAGTCACCAGATCTCAATCCAATAGAGAATCTTTGGGATGTGGTGGAATGGGAGATTCGCATCATTGATGTGCAGCCGACAAATCTGCGGCAACTGTGTGATGCCATCATGTCAATATGGACCAAACTCCCTGAGGAATGCTTCCAGCACCTTGTTGAATCTATGCCACGAAGAATTGAGGCAGTTCTGAAGGCAAAAGGGGGTCCAACCCGTTACTAGCATGGGGTACCTAATAAAGTGGCCGGTGAGTGTACATTTCTGTTATTTGAGAGATCTGGAAAGATAGAAGATATCACCACTGTCCAACATAAGAATGTTTTTCATGCAACTTCTCATGCAACAAAAAAATTAGGTGTACCCATAAAATAGCTGAGGAGATAGGTTACCAAATTTACAAATTTTCTTAACCTTTCAGAAACACATTTATGTTCTATAAATTCTTTTTAATATTACCAGTTTGAGCCAAAAAGAAACGCCTGATATAATTCTCTAACACAAACGCCTTAGAGGAGGAGGGCTTTAAAAACATCTCTCCTATAAAGGTTTTAATTCTATTAGAGGAAGGGGCTCTCATGATTAAGTTACCTAATTTGAAGGCCTTAGCTTTATTATTATTTATATAGTTTCCAAAAGTAATGGCCAAAACTGCACTTTTAACCCAAACATTCCCTCTCTTTATACTTATACAAAACTTATGGTGTCATGAAGTAAAAAAAAAAGGACAACTTTTAGAGAATAGGATGAAAAATCAAAGGAAAAGAGTCAGGGAATAAAACCATAAGAACTTATGTAATCTTGCCGTGGAGAAGTAAAGAAAAGATGAAGAGTGCATGAGAAGAAAAGGAGAGTCAAGTATTCAAGTTGAAGATAGGGTGACAATTCAAATGAAGAAACATTAATTCTTTTCTTTTTTCACAAGTACCTATATGAAGCTGGGAATCTTTCATTTTCTTAGCTCCAGATAAGGTCCGACCATTAACTGTCACTAGAACATGGTAAAAGATTAAAAAACTATACACGAATAGGGTAAAATACAGAGTATGTAGAAACTTCCTATGGAAATAAAGGGATCTGAGCATAAAGTAATCTGCCTGATTTTATTAATATGCTCACTAACAAAGAAAAGGTTAATTGGAAATTAAATTAAACTGCAAGCATTCAAAGATCAAGTGTCTGCTGGTTCAGTTCATCCATTCAATTTGCAAATTGACAACAATTGTCTTTTCAAGCAACTTAAAGAAAAACAGGTCCAATGTATATCCAGAAATACACCAAATCAAATAAATTGAATACAGTTTAATGATTAAGAGAAATTCAAAGTCAATAACATGCATTTGGATGTGATTCCAGTAAAAATATAATGTTATTTAATTGTAACCAGGGAAGACAGATGATAATTGATTGATAATTGATTGATTGATAATATGTAGCACACTGGTCTAGTATGACCATTATTAAATGTGACTGCTACCATAGAATAAGTCAGGTTAAAGGGGGTACGTTCAGCAGAACATTTAGAGCTGATTGAGTAGAACAAATTGTCCAGGTGTGAGTTGACTCAGCCTAATTAAATCTACTAGTTGACAAGACGACTGAATGCCCTAGTCCAGGGGTCAGCAACCTGCGACTTTAGAGCTGCATGCAGCTCTTTAATACCCCCCTTTGCAGCTCCCTAAGGCTTTTCCAAAATTGTATGAAAATGGCAAATGATAGATTTTTTGTTTTAATATGGTGTGCAGGAGGTCAAACAAACATTCATAAGGTGTCCAATGCTGTAAAAATTTGTATAATAACAACATTTGAAGAAGCCTCTTTCCAAGGCCATATATGTCAATGCAAAACCAAGATTCAGCTGCCATGTTAGTCTGTTCCGGTGAACATGGCAGCCAACAAATAGAATGGTAGACTTTATTTAAATTGTGTCAGCTGTTGAGTATGAAGTGTCCAGTGCCTATTTGAGGATTACAGGGAAATCTATGAAATAAGTTTGATCTTCTTTAGAGAAATAGAAGTAAAGTGAATGGGTCGATCCAGATGGGAATTTAGTTAAGACAGGTTGATACCGTGTAGTATTCAAATTGAACTACACCAATCAATCCGGAAAGCCTAAAGTAGAAAGTGGTTTCAAAAGTGAGGGACATTCAGTAAAATTCTTGGAGTTGATATGGTATCTCCCTCCCATGTTGAGTTTTTAGCCAATCACAGCAACAGTAGCACTTTGATTTGTTTCACAACTAGCAGAGTTTACTCTCATCAAATCCAGTCAGACGCAAAGACATCTTCCCATCCACAAAGACAAAAATCAAGTCCTTTTGCCCGTTTTTCAAAAAAGAAATGAAGGGTATTCCAGCTAAAACCCGGCACAATCGTGTTTGTTTTGCTTTAGCCTTCTGCCTCTGGTTGACGCACTGATGTCATAAACTATATTTTATTAGTCCGAAACATTTCTGTATTAAGTGAAACTTATCTGCTGGCTCCTGGCAAGATAAATTTTCGGGAGTCTGTAAATTCATAAATCTCGTGACAATTCATCTTACTTGCAAGGTAACCTTTCATACAGTCAGGTTGTGCTGAGCAATTTACTCTATATTAATGCTGCTATATGTTTAGGCTGCTGGAGGACGCATCAATCACTTTTCATAATTTTGCTTCATTCTATATCCATTCTCCCTTTCTGCAGTATCTGCTAGTTCCATCCATACATTGATGTCCTCTCTGCTGTTCTGTGATTCCATTCTGGAAAGAAAAATCAGTTAGGCTGCTCCCATTAGATGTTGAAGTTGGACCTGTTTTTTTCAGTGTAGTCCTGTTTCTTTTATTGTGACTAAATATCCTTTGACATGGGAACTGGTTCAGAGTTTGTTTCTTTTTTTCCTAGACAGGGCCCCCTGTGGAGCTAGTTAACATTTACTTTTTGTATTTTTGTTTCTTTTCGTATGTTTGCTTTTATCTCTATGAACCCCAGGCAGCCTCAGTAGAAGGCCATGCACAGTGAGCCTGGTTGTGCAGTAAGTTTCTTTCTGTTAAAAAAGAAAGTGGAATAGGGAAAGGGAGTTTTTCCTCTCCACTGTTGCTGCTTGCATGCTCACTGTGAGGGATTGCTGAAGAGTCAACAACAATGCAAGCGAATATTGTCTTCACAAGCCTTTTCAAGAAGGAGCGTGTCCTGCAAGACAATAACTTGATGTGATCAACTCGTTTACCTTGATAGAATGTTTAGACCAATCTGACTGCATAATCTGATTGAACTATCTCTATACGCTGCCTTCGGATGGCATGTGTTGTGATAAATACATCCGACATCTGCACACAAACTACCATGGCAAATATCACTTCGCTCCTTATAACTGTTGTTTCACTCTCAGACTATTCCAGATGTGCCAGATTTAAATGATAAATGTGACAGCTGAAATCAGACCTCTGTTAAGGCTCATATGACGTGTTGCAATTTCATGCTTATGATGAATTGGATCTATATTTAAATTTCTTCAACTTTTTCTTGTTGGCATAAAAATACTTGACAAGTGTGAACAAGCCTGTAATGACAGGGTTTGGTATTCTGTATTATTGTATATTATTCTGATATTATGCAGTAGATTTTCTCTAAACCGATGATTGATTTTTAGAGTAATACTGGTACAGTGTTCCCAAGGAACAGGCTTATTTGTACACAACCCTCGTGAGTTATGGTTTAATATTTTAATATGCTGAAAAGAAAAATAACATCTAAAACCAGCAGACATCCTAAGTCACTACTCTCTTGTTGCATTGTTTCGTTTATGAGTTTTTCCAAAATTTCATTTTTAGTACCAGTGATGTTGTATAACAGAATGTATTAGTGAGTGAAAAAAAATGCTGCTGTCTCCTTTCTCTGACAACTGGTATGAAAACCACCAGGAACAGCATGTAGCCATTGCTGCGACAAGTCTCATTTACATTTGAAACAGGAAAAATAGCAGAAAAGGCTACTCATGAGACAAATACATGGGAAGCAGTATGTCAACTTGTGAAATCTGAACAAAAATGGTGAGCTTTTTCTTTTCCTCTGCTTTTGGCGGTATTCATTTCTCTGTTTTGTTTGACTAATCCCCCACGGAAAATCTAATCTGAAGCAAGATTATGTTATAATAAAAAAATTTTTCACCTCTTTTGAGCAAAACTGCTCATTAACAGAGCAGAATGTTTTGTCATTTTAATTTACAAGGTTCTGTTGGAATTACCTATTGAATATGAAATTATTTGAAGTGAACAAAAAAGGTCCAGCTGTAGCTTTAGTCATCCAACCACTTAATAAAAAGCCAACTTTGCCGTGGCTGTCTGATAACTTGATACTAAATGATCTTTTGCAGATTCCTACCTAATTTTTCATGTCAAAAAAGATGAAACTTGAAAAAGTCTTAGTTCCTTAACAATGAAAGTCTTCAGCAAGGACAGTTTCTAGTCGTAGGATGGAGGAATATTAATATTGGCAAGAGGGGAAGTGATTTAAAATACTCCAAACACCTTTTCAACTACTAATGAACTCTATAAAATAGATGGAAGTCTTCTTTTCAATATCTAACCTGAACGTTATGTTATTAAATTCGACTTAAATAGCTAACAGAGGCACACGCCGTTGATGAGGTTGTGTACAGTATGTGTTGCATGCTGGCAAGGATCTTTTTTGGTTCAACAGTTTTGTGCATGTGTGGCTTGTTTTCAATGGGGAAACAGAGGGGAGTCGCTCTTCTCTCTCTGTCTGCAGCTATGGTTTGCTGCATGATGAGCTGCTGAGACTGCCCACCGGTCAGTTCTTTGGGGAACAGAGGGGCTCGAAGCATCACTAGCTCTCCTTTGATGATATTAAACTCAGAGCAATTGATACTTTCATGGGTTGTTGCAAAAGTCTCCACACAGAAAAATATGGCTGAGAGAAAGCGGCTGGATAAGCTGATCAGGAAGGCTAGCTCTGTGATTGGATGCCCTCTGGACCCAGTGCAGGAGGTGGGAAACAAAAGGACCCTAACTAAAATAACATCTCTGTTGGATATGTCTACCACCCCATGCATGAAGCTGTTGCTGCATTCAAAAGCTCCTTCAGTGACAGACTGCTGCACCCTAAATACACCAGGAAGGATTATCACAGATCCTTCCTACCAGCAGCTGTAAGAATTTCTAACATTACTAATTAAAACAACCTCAATAAGTTGTTACATTTATGCTGATGTTTGAACAGTTTCTGTCTTAGTCAGTTAAATAACATGCTGCTGTCATTTTGCTCATCTCTGATGATTACTGTAAAAATGTCCACAGCTGTGTATATTATTTATTCTTCAGATGACTGCACATCATTTATATTGTTAAAGCACTGTACAGTACAGTATTTTATTTGTCAATTTTCTTAACTCTGTCACTTATTCTGTTATTTTTATGAACTTTTTAAGTTCAACATTTGTGTGACCACTTTAGCTGTAATCTTTTGCTGCTGTAACACCACAATATCCGCTTTGTGGGATATCAAAGCGATATTATATTCTAATTTTTTAATCCCTTTTTGACAAAACAACGAAAGAAAAACGATAGCTACACAAGTCTGAAAAGTTGCTAATTATTGCAAAAATATTGGCAGGTGGGCAAGAGTGTTTTTTAATGGCAGATGTGGTGAATTACTTCATTTTTTTCTTTATCATGTCATCATTGTTTAAGCTGAATAAAAAAACACTGGCAATGATTTCAAGACTTGAGGCTTTTGTTGCCAGGAAATGGTTTTACACAAAGTATTAGAAGCAATTTATTTTTAGCAACATACATTTTTATATTTACTTTTCAACACTAAAATAAATTGATTGTGTTAAAAAATGTGTTTCACAAAATGTTACTTCTTTACGTCCTTTTAGCTCCTGATATAAAAGGTGCATAGACTTCACTTCCGTTGAATCTGACTCATTTTATTGAAGATTTGTAGCACTTATGTACACAACAGAAACAAAAAATAAAAAAATCTTTGTGTGAAAGAACATTGGAAGTCCTTTCATGTTCAGCACTGTTGGCTCAACAGAAAAAGAAGAGAAAAGCAGAGTTTTGAGGGGCCTCTTCTCCTAATGATCCCTCACAATTGCACTTCTTTTACAAGCAGCGCTCCCAGATTCAGAGCAGCGCGTTTCACTTTAGATGTGCCCCTGCAGTGACCGCACTCAGCAGAGAGGTGGAGGTCAGTACTGGCGAGCATTAAGCAGAGGAGTGGAGACAATCCATGCCAGGGATGGATGCAAAGACAGACCAGGGAGAGAACCATCAGATGACCCATGTGTCCTATTCTGGTTTGGCTGCACTCACTGAAGGACTCATAAAAACGCAGCAGTTGGAAACTCTGTGGAACCTCTGCATCCCGATTCATGGAGGACATTTTCTGTTTGACATAGCATCGAGATAATAAAACATTTCATATATAAACAAGCTGATTACTCTCTGTTGTTGCAGAATTAATTAAAAACCTAAACCAACTTCTACTCACTGCCTGCATTGCTTCCTAATGATTCATTTATTACGTTATTTTATTTGCTCAGCTGTTTTTGAGAAGCAAAATATGATTAGAAAAGTTTTTAAAATCCATGCTTAATATCAGAAAGCTTATGCCATTTAAGATTAATTTCCAAATGTAGGCTTTTTTTTACTTATAGCATGGAGAAAGGCCAGGTTAATGGTATGCATCCAAGTTCTGTATAATTTGTCTATTTCTACTAAAATAAAAGATTTCATTTAAGGAACCATTTGTTCCTGATGCATTGTACAGCCAGTCAGTGATTAGTATCACTTTTTTTTTTTTGCAGTGTGGAAATCTGGCCTCATGCTTTTGCCTTACAGAGTCAGACAACCTTTGTGAAGGAGCAGCTGCAGACCTGTGTTAAGAGACAATTTGTCAAGGTAGTTCCTAGATCAGTGGTGACAGCATGCCTGCTTCCCATGCAGTGTTGCCAAAAGGAATCGAAGGCCATCCAGCAGCTCTTTCTGGCTTTATTGTTAGGCTCAAACGTTCTCTTCAGACTTCAACTTTGCTTTTCATGCATCATAACTACTGGTATTGTTATTAAATCTTGCATTGCACGCATTATCCCTTAGAATTACAGGAATCCCAGTAAAATATTTTGCTGCCATAGAAACCAAGTGACGTCAAGATGTCGGTTCTCAAACAGTAAACGTTGGAGGTTTTGCTTTATTTCAACTCTGTTACCATATTTCCTGTTTTATCAGTTATATCTTTTTAATAACTATTGATATGAGCGGGCAAACTAATTCCTGAATTTTAAAGATTACCAAACATTCACCATATACTGTATGGATGTCATGTTTTCCCATCATCCCATGTAGGTTGGACAGGACTTTTAAACCTACATTTCCATTAAAACCAAACATGCGGCAAATACAATTACAGGTAATGAGGTAAATCATACAGTACTGGTACTGAAATCACAGATGTCCACAGTCCTGTGTACAAAGTTCCTTTTTGGGTTACATTTTGTTGTCTTTGGGTGCTGAGCTTCTTTGTTCCCAGTCATGCTGTCTAACTCAACTGTTTTTCAAAAATTTTAATGAGAATGTAGTTAAATACAATCATTTTTAAATATGATTAGTTCGGTTCTAACAACATTTACTTTTTATTGATATTAATAAACATCTGTGAGGAGATAAATACCTTTAACAAACTCTTAACTGAGATCCATTAGACTTCTCATTACTTTATCAACTTCCATTGAAATATTACAAAAATTAATGATTTAACCCGTTAAGGAAAGGGAAACAAAAACTCTGAGAAGTATTTCAGGACTTCTTTCAAAAGTATGTAAGAAAGTGTTGATACAGGAAGAGATATTAGAAACTGTTTGCAGCAATCTAACTTCCCCAAAGCAATGTCTCAAATTGCAATTCTATGTAAATTGTGTGACACAAATCGGAGCCATTCAACTTGGTGTGCAGGCCGAGGGTTATGCTTTCTTTTATATGCAAGGCTCTGTAGGAGGGAATATTGTATAATTTATCACTTGCCACAAAGCTCCCATTGTACTATAAAGTTGAGTATTAACATTGGCCTCCTCCTATGCCTCCTTCCCCTGCATTAAAGGAGGTATTGATCAGTTTTTTTGGGATGGTACTGCTTCAGTGCTGTGTTTTAAATCATGTCAACCTCAAATTACATCAAGGCTTAAGTGCATTCAAGGTCTTCACACCAAAAGCTCATCACATTATGCCTCACACTGCCGCACCCTGGAACGGAAAGCATTTGGTGCATGCAGTGCTGCAGGAGGAGTAAATGATTGCAGGAGCACACGATAAACGAGCTCTTCATTATTCTGTATGTTGGTATGAATATGTTGCGGTGGACGCTGTGCGAGATAGCTCTATGCTAAATGAAGCAGGGAGAAATACTGCATCTATGATGAGGTGTAGAGGTGCTAGAGAACATTACTCTGCCACCATGTGAACCCTTCGTTGCCTCTCTCACAAATCAAGACTGCATATCTTAGTAGTGACATATAATTTGGTAATGGTTTACTCCGTGACCCATCACATACAACCCGAGGCTGGATACAGCTAATATTTATAGATTTGAACAAAAGTTTTTTAAATGGAGAGTACATTCTCTTATAGATTCCTGGAGTGATTTCAGCCTTTGTCCAGCATTTGTTCAGCTTCAGAGATAATTGGATTCATTTTGGAAAAATTCAGTAAGCTTCCTGTTATTAAGACTGGTCCTTAGAGAGACAATTTCTCTTTGTAATAAATGTCTGTGGAAGAGTTAATTTGTTCAAAAGGGAAAATGGGAAATCCAGTCTGTGAAACTGCTGTAGTAACCCTTTCACATCAAAATCAAGTTTTTTTTTCTCCTTTAGTTAAGTCATTTAGATGTTTTAGTCAAAATGCGATCTAAAGCTCTGAATAAAAGCTAAATGGGAAACTAACACTATAACCGTCTTTATGTGGAGCATATCCTTTTATAATACAAAGTTAAAGAATACCAATAAGCCCTCTTCTTGAAGTTTGTCTCTCTACCCTCTGGATCTGCCTCAGAACAGAAGCATATTGCAAAACTGTGAATAAACAGGCACACAGAGGGCAGATGGACATTTCCATCTGCCTTGTTGCTCCCTGTATGACACTTTTCATACTTTATTCTCCAGTTTTCACATAGCTTTTGATGCAGGATGCTGCATCTGCTTAATGGTCTCAGTGTACACAGGCAATACACCTATATGATATGCCTATAAGTTTCCACAAACAAATATTTTTTTCAGTCCAGTTAATTCCATTCATAACTGGAAAAGGCAGTGTTAAAAAATGCTTAATGTGATCAAAAAATCAGCTAAAGATCTGATAACAGTTAAAGAAACAAAAAGACTGATAGGGATCTTTTCTGGATGATACATTCTTCATCACTGTATGAACCGGATTTTAATCTTTGTACCCTGACTGTATGAGTAATGTGCTGCGCTGTTGACACAAACGCTCCAAACAATATTTAAAATGTAAGAATTTTAAAGGAGCACGTGTAACCTGAGGGAGCAGCAGGTGATTAACTTTTTTACTGTGCCACCGGCTGCCTCTGAGAAAAACAACATTCACACAGTATGCTCTGCTGGCAGACTGTGACAGCCTGCGGGCTATTTGGAGGAGAGAGGGAGGAAAAACGTGCTTTTATTTTTCTGGTTTTTTTTAGCATGTCAAAATAAATAATGGTAAAACGTAACATTTTAAAACATACATTTATTACAGTGATGCAAGAATTGCTCCAGGTTTTGTAGAAAGGTATTTTTAAGTTCTTAAAAAGACAAAACCTTGATATATCATATCAAATCAAGCCCAATAAGCTAACCAAGGGGTGTGATAGTTTTTGAAAAGTTGTGTTTAAAGCACTTACAAAAACACGTACTTTCACTATGTTTCAGACTTTTGTTTTACTGTAAAGCACTTAGAAAAAGATGAGCGGGTTTGGCAAGTTCTCTCTACAATAGATAGTGATCAAATAGATAAGCTGGTGTTTTGTGGGAGAAACTGACTGCACTGTTGTTCCCTCCACTATCCCATCATGGTACCATATTTTCCAGTCACTGTAATTTGTTAGATATGAATTTTTCTCTGTAGTCTTCATGAAATTTTGAGAACTGCTCCCCTGCATGGGCCCTTGAGAAATCATTGATCCACTTTTGATAGGCCAAAAGAACTACTAACACCATGCTGATTACATCATTACCCTTAAGGTATTATTACTTAAATCATCTGGTCTGAAAATCTGCATGTAAGTTAAGTAAGTTTTAATGGGCTAATAATATTTTCATATGTAAATTATTGCATTTTAATCTGCACCTGTCTTTTAATTCAGTGGGATGTCCGCATACTGCAGATCTAAGAAAGAACGGCAGCTCAAGCCAAAGCATATTCCAAGCTTCAAACAATGTAGTTGACAGAAATAAACGGATGGCAGTTTTTGAATTTTCTGGCCAGCAAAACATCAAAAACATGATTGGTCAATTGGCACTTCATGTTGACTCCCTGTGCAGCTTTGATGGAGAATCCTGTGCTAAGTGGACGAAACCTGATTAAATGTTTTCCTTGAATCATGCATTTTTTTTTTTTGTCAAATTTTTGCGCAATGTTTCTGGCAAGTTCTCATTTATGGTCCCTCCAGACCTTTTCTATTATAATCAGTGCTGTCATTTAACCTTTACTGCCGGAATTAATTAATTCTTATATTTTATGTGTTAACTGATTTCGAGACAAACAACGACAATATATATGAATGTAGATATTATGTATGCATAATTAGGGAGACTACTTTTACTATTTTATGGTGTCAATTATTATCATCCATGATCCTTGGTACATGATGAAAATCCATCCACAGCCAATGATTGGGAAATATTCCATTTTGGCTGCCTTAAGGCAGTCAGTAATTTTCAACAACAGAGTATCCTGTTCTTTTATCTAATTAAGTTCCAAGTGATTCAGGTGAGCTAACACCCAAGATGGAAAGAAACTAAATAACAACCCGGACCCTTGCACTTGACCCTGACCTCCCTGAGCAGACAGAATTCTTCCAGTCAAGAGAATGACATACTGTGGGTGATAAAACCTCAAAGCAGTAGTGGTTGTTGTTTTGGAAGAAAAGAGCAGCCACCTGACCTGCAAAGGAAGGTATTTTCTTGTCAAGTTTTATTGTGGTAATTTGGAATAAGAAGCTGAGGTGTCAAGATGGTTTAAAAACCAAAATGAATTTTTTGTTTTCCTTCAAAACTAATGTTCAGCTATACTGTAGAAAAAAAAATATTGGCTTAGAAATCCCTCCTTAAAGAGGGAAAACATTTTGATAAAAGGTGAACCTTTTCAACTTAGGGGCTATTTAGAATAATTTCTATTTTGGTTTAGAAGTTTTATTTCCCTGTAAAAGTTATGTTTATTTGGATTTAGTGTCTTGAATTAATAAACCATTCAGAAATTGACATAAGAGCAGTTACTAATAATCCCAGTCCTTCTTTATGTGGCATGAGTCTTAATTAATCAATCTTAATCTTATCACTGTTTTTAATTGTGTGGTCATATAATCCAGTAATTCCCAACCGGGGGTACGTTTACCCCTAGTGCTTCCGCGAATGCATTGCAAGGGGTACATTAAAATATTTTATTTCTTACTGTAGGTAGTGAAATTAAATAGGGCTGGGATCTGTTCAGCTTAATGAGGTCCCAATTGAAAAAAGTAAATAACCTTTTATCAACCAAAAAATATGTTTTTCTTACCGGTTTATGTTTAAGTTTACCTCCAGCTTTGACACACATCAGAACCAAGCAGTAGAACAGACTGGATGTAGATCAGTCTGGTTTCAGCAGCTTTTCACACTGAGCTATTGGAGCTCACCAAAGAGAGCTCAGGTATCTTGATGAAAAGAAAGTAAAATTAAGTTAGTTTGACTATATTTTTTTTTCCCAACTCATCAAGTTTAAATGTGATTATAAGGGAGTTTCTTAGAGGAGCTACAGTAACAACTAATTATTGCTAATTAATTACCAGCTTCCAGGCAACATATTAATGTAGTTTTTTTTTTTTTTGAGATGGAAAGAATAAAATGCCTAATAATTAAATGCTCTAATAAAAAAATTTAGTAAAATAGTTTTTATTTCATAATCAATTTTTGTACATTCCATTTTTGGACAATCATGATTACTTTTGACTGAGAGGGGAACTCATGGTAAGACAAAATACTAAAAAAGGGTACACAAGTGAAAAAAGGTTGGGAAACACTGATATAATCCAAACAGAAATCCTTGAAGTGAAGTATTTGACACCCAGAATCATCAATCCATCCTACCCACTCAATCCTACTCAACCCTTAACTATTAAAACATTTTCTACAACTGATGTCATTGGTCATGTGACAGTAAGGAACATTAGAGGGTAATAACAAGCAGGATTTACCGTAGCTGTATTTTCCAGCAGCAGCGTTTTTTTCAGAATGACCTTGATAGCAAGTTTTCATGATTTGGCTAAACACCTTGATTACTGAATTAGGAAAATCTGTTATAACGAATATGAAATGAAAGGCAGAGATAAATAATTAGTACCCAAACCATCTTTTCTAATGTCCGCAAGCGGCTCTTCTAGATGTTGTTTTGCCCGTATTTCTTATGAATCAGGCACCCTCCCAATGCACCAGAAATGTGTTCATGTGAGTTTCCGGCTGGCAGAGATGGTGTGGGTGGGCAGCAGCGTCTGACTACAAATGAGAGTGAACACAATGCACAGTCTAATTCGTCACGGGCGTAATGAGCGCTTCCCTGCTACTCTCCCTTAACAGCATTCAGAGGCCTGAATGCTTGCATAACCACACAAATGTTAATGTGCATTTCTCCAGCAAACCAAAACTTTAAGAAGCAGGACACAAACAAAGCATGCCATTCCACATGAGATAAATTACTTTAGAGATTACACACAAAAACAGCATGAAACTGAATTATAGCATTTGATTTACAAGCAATAATCTAAAGTACATTCATCCTAAAAAAAACAATGCTCAGATCCATCGTCTCTATCAAAAGCCCACTGAGAGCAGCACAGAACATGTGGTAATTAGGTATTTGTTTTAAAAGAAGGTTGTACTAGCGCAATAATTGATGATCAGTGCCTTGACCCACAATAAACATCCACTTAGTTCAAGTAAAAACTACTTAACCTCCGAATAATGTATTCAAATATAGCATCCCAATCTCTAAAAATCGCTCCTTCGTTATATGTCCCTTTTCTGAATACTAAACACCTTTTTCTTTTATCATTTATATATAAAACACTGTTTTCTGTTTTAAACCAAATATTTATCATAAAATAATAAACGCTTAAAAAGAAATTTACGCTAGGATTATTTTGATTTTATATTTCTTTTCCTTCTTTATTTATGTTTTAGCTGCTATTGTGAAAGCAAAGATAAGTAGAAAATCAGAATGCAGACATGTTTACAATGATGCAACATACACAAAAGTGGGAAAAGTCTAAAACTCCTGCGATAATAGGAGAACACTCAGTAATTTTAATTAGGTGTATCTGACATCGCCTGACTGGTATGTTAATCCCATGAAAACAGCAAGGGCAGAATGAGTGTGCCTCTGTCAGTGTGTTTGCTTTTAACCTAATTTGAGTCTGATTCTTTTTTTTACACAGAGCTGAACAGATTTGTGCAAACATGTTTAATGCTTTTTCAAAAGAACAAAAAAACAAATCCAGCGAACAACTTACCCTGTGATGCGCTGCAGCGTGTCAGTAGAGAAGAAGGCAACAGGTGGCTTGTCTCTCTCTATGACCCAGACGGTGTACTGTCCACTTTGTCTGGGATGGAAAAACACAGCCATGTCCAGGCTGCATGGCCCTTCACCTCCCCACAGCCACGGGCTCAACACCCAGGGGCCTCCAAAGGCTGAACTATTAACCCAGAGAAACTGACCTGGAAGAAATTGAAAAACAAAGTGGTTCAGGATGAAAACTTTTTCAGAGAACAAAGTCTTACTGAGAAAATGGAATAAAGCGTCAAGAAGCAGATCTTCCTGATAAAGCTGCTCTGAATTTACATGGAGTATAGCACGAAATAGGTAAGGAACTCGCTTACAGTGGTACTTGAATAAAACTGTATCAAATAAAATCCCTTTGAAAATGAACAGCCAACATATCCAATGCTCTGACAAGAAGAAATAAAAAAACAGATATATTTCAGGTTAAAAGAAAAAAAAATTACAAACCAAATCTAGTTAGAATCACTCCGGGTAATGGAAATATGAAAAAGAAAAGCAAATTATTTAAGGAAAGCTTTCACGTCAGAAAGTTGATGAAATGTTAAAGCTATATTCAGCTCATTGATGACATAATAAACGGCAACACTAAAACATCTTAGTTGCTGTTGTGGTTAAGGAAATGTGCTGCTGCATTATGGGTAAATGTGGTGCAAGTTTGGCACAACTTTCCCCTCCAGCACTGTGATTAATCCAGTCATCTTTATATAGGACAGTCTTATCCTTACCAGACTGACCCAAACTCTGTATAGTCAGTCTGGTTGAAAATAATGCAGAGCAGATAAATGCTCTGCAGTTTTTCTCATGAGAGGAATTCTAAAACACACAAAACAGAAAACGAAAACCTATGTTGCATGAATCACTTTCTTTTTACCATGATGCTGTAGTTCATTCCTGTAAGTGTATGAAGGTCATGAGAGTCAATAAAAAACAGATTTATTCTCTTCAGCAGGGGGTTGATGTATTTCTTCTGTTTTTATGTCGTCTCCATTTCTTCACCAGGTGACTGTATTTTATACTCTGGATAATGGAAATGTGAGCTTTAATAGTATTAAATTATTAGAAACAGTATAGAAACAAACTTTGGCCTTTTGTGGGATAAGGTTTGCCTTTTGGTACTTGATTGAAAAAATAAAATTTCTGTAAATTAGTATTCAAGGGGTATACTTCTCTTTGGTATGGCTCACCTTATCCCAAAAGAACAAAAAAATTTGTTTTTATGGAGAGGCTGCTCATTAAGACTATCTTCCTTGAAACAGAAACTCCTCTGCATTAAAAGAAACATAAATAAGCTCTAAAATATCTGGTTGTTTTTTTAAAAATCTGTTACAGTCTACCTCTCTTTTTGACGACAATTGGGTTAAGATAGCAGTTACTGACTGTTGGGTCTTGTGGGATACCTCAAGGCTTTGCTTGGCACCACCTTTTTTCTCACGTTTTACTTCTTTTAGGATGCAGGAGTTATAGTGCCAAGACATGAAACTACCAAACTAAAGAAAAAAAAATCTTACTTTATTACAAGGTAAACATTTTAAAATTCAACTATGTTGCTGGTAAACTGACAAACATCTTTATCAGTCTGGCATTAAATTGAGGCGTTATGTAATAATTCAGAAAATTTCTCTGCAGCAAGATCTAATTGGAACACTGATTGTTTTATTTTCACATTGGGTGACAGTTTTTTCAGTGTTATCAAAAAATAGATCATGTTGCTCTTTTCCTTTTTACATTATTTACTTTAAGTGGGAACGATTATATGTTGGTTTGTTACTTTTATGCTGAGGGCCTTCATTTGTAGGCTACTGTTATGGGTACCTCTGAGACTCATAAACTGTTCAGCTTAAGAACAAAACAAGTCAAAGTAAAATTGTAGGTTTCATCAGTTCAATGCTAATTATTTTTTTGTCTCTTAACCATTAAGCTTTCTCCTTCTTTTTAACATAAGTATAGCACTAGTGCACCAGCCAAAGATATTCACCCAAATATGCTTTTTAAAAATAATGAATATATTGAATTAAAGGCATTAAAAATAGTTATGTTTTTGTGTTGTTGTTTGTTTTTATCACTTAAATTACCGTAATGGCTTTTTGCCAGCTCTGACAAATCAAATTTAGACTTTACTCATAAGATGTAAATTTTGGCTGAAAGAAATTGCAGGTTTAAAAATAGAAAACTAAAATCACTAATTCGTAGAGCTAGCTATGGTGAATATTACAGTTCTTGCTCTACAATTCAGGAGATAAATCCTTCCAGCTTGTAGTATCAGGAATTTTGAATTAACTTCCGCTTGTTGGATCACAACATTTATAGTCCAATAATTATATATTTATCATATATTATAAGTTTATTAAATTTGCTTCCTGAAAGCTGTTAATTTTATTTTACTGAGATTTCAATTAATGATTATGTGGTATAGCTAAACTCTATGTATTTTCTAACATCCTTGTATACCTTCAATGACTTTTCTCAGTAATTGCTGCTGCTCATAAAGTGTCTGAACGCTGTACAAAATTAAATGTGTTGTGTATACACTCTGTGTATACAAAATGAAAATAAAAGTTGCCAAAGTAAGTCTAAGTCTAATTGTTTACCAGTATAAATGATAAGCTGATGATTCTGTTATTGCAGCACAGTGTGTTTTCATTTCATCATCCAAAGTTTAACTGAAACTCTCTGTTGTATTTCGGGGGAATTACTTAGTTTAGATGTCCATCAACAAAATGGAAAAAGAGGAGGGTGAAGTTACAGAAAAGTATTTACTTGCTTTGATCTATTCTCACTTCAGTTAGATCAAGGATAAAAAATAAATACCTGTAAAACAACTAATAGAGTTTAATAGATTTAGGACATTCAGATACTTGGTTAAAGTAAAGGATAAAAAAAAAAAAAAACATTTCTGAGGAACATGCAATTTACTAGAATTGATTATAACCCTCCATACATACAGTAGCATCACATATAAGAACCTTGACTAGAATCTTAACTTGTGGTATTTTGCTTTAGATCAACTTTTTTTCCCCTTTTGGCTCTGTCTGATCTAATCAGTTTTCTTTTTTCAGTTCACCGGAGCCCAGTAAATAATAATAATCATCTTAAAAACAAGATTTTCTCAAGAGTGCAACTTATCCAAGGACTAGATGAACGTGCAAGATGCTGCATTTTTAAGAAATGATGAAAAACAAAAATGCCCTGTGAAGGACTGGCGACCTGTCCAGGGTATACCCCATCTCTCGCCCGTAGACAGCTGGAGATAGGCACCAGCACCCCCGCAACCCCGCTTGGGATAGGCATGACAGAAAATGGATGGAAAAAAAAAAAAATCTTTGATGAAACAAAGTTAAACATGGAATGAGCAAACTTAATACAATGGGTAAAGCTGGGTTTTAAGAAAAACAACTTGAGACACAAAATGCTGACATATTTAGCAGCTCCTTACTTTAAAAGTTTGGTCTGCCACTTTTGATGAAAACCCAGATTTTGACAGCCGGTAATTCTGAACGACCCTCCTCCAATGATCATAAAGCTAAAGTGAGACCTTCCACACAGAGCATTAATCTGGGGGGTTTTGCTGCCGGAGTAACTTAATGTTTAGCTTCCCTAGACAGAGAATTTTCTGCTTTAATCAACAAAACTTGCCCTGTGTGTGGTCGATCAAGTTTTGACCACAAACTACATTTTTTTCTCCCCTGATATCTAAAGTAATAACTGATCACTTAGAAAGGTGCTTAACCATGAGGCGTGCGTCGGTGACACAGTGGTTAACGCGCATGACCCATGTCCAGATTCCTTAGTCCTCAATGTGGCCAATCCTGATTTGAGAAAAAAAAACCCAACAAAACAAGCCAATAGTGCCTTAAAAAAGAAGAAGAAAGAAACAGCTGAACTACAAACAGACAAACAGGCACAATCATTCAATATTAGGCCTGATGAGCACTTGTACTGAAACACTGTGCCAACAATAACATCCTTTAGTATGGACACTGCTACTAGGTGAAGATGAATTAAATGATATTATTTCAACTCGACTCCTAATAATAATAATTAATTTAAGAGTAATTTTTTTATTTTTTTCTTAATTGAAGTTCTGACCACAGCTCAAAGTCTGATATTGTACTTTTTGTTTATCACAGCTTTACAAAGATGTTTGGAAAGGCCACACAAGTCTGATTAGTGCAACTCTACTGTTAACATCTTTTTCTGTTAAGTTTTGTCTTCAGTGGTTCTAATTAGTCAATATTACCCTGTTGGATATTTGAAATCATCCTGCTGTTAAGTCCTACTGTTTCCAAACTGCGAACCCCTTTTGTTAAAATTTCTTTAAATGTCTCATCTTTCTTACATGTTAATCAGTGGTAAGATCATAATTTGACAAGCAGTTTGAAGGTGAAAGTCAGAGAATGTCATTATAAAAACAGAAGCCCCAGAAGTCATCAGTGAAGTTCTTCCCTTTTTTCTGAAAGTGTTGTTTCCACTTTCATCCTTGTCTGATAACAAGCATGTTTCTTTATCCTGAGAGGTTCTGAATAACTTCATAAATTCAGGAGGGCTTAAATTGGAGCGCTCCAGTTAAGCCTAATTTGCATGCTTCTAACAGAGAATCAAGACTGCCTGGTTAAGGCTGTAGAGTATTAGGGCTGAATGCATCTTTTCCACAGCCAGTAGCAATTTGATATGAAGGTTTTTAAGACTCAGCCATGGGGGGAACTTCGGCCTGAGGGCAAAGACCCATTAACTCTTGTGTTCCAGTTTTAACAAAGAGAGGAAACACTTGGTTGGGAGCAATTACCTGAGGGTACAATTTTTAATGGCGAACTGCTGAGCGAATTATGTGATTCCATTAGTAGATTTTTGCTCAGGGTTTACCTTTGGTTACTGCTGCATATGCAGGCTCACTGCGTTTGTTTGCATGATCACATATAGGGCCTGCTATCTCTCCAAACTGTCTCTGCTGATTAGTATGTCAATCAGCAATCAAGAGTCTTTATTTTCATTAGGGCTTTAGCTCTAGCTCAGAATGCACATTTATTGGACATGGACATAATTTAAACACTCTCTAGAGGAATAAAAACGTGGTTGGTGTGTTTGGAAATTCTTTATGAAATCAGACATAAAAAATGAAAACTAAAACTAACATTTAGAATCAAGACTACATTCTTGATAAAAAAAAAGAGATAAACACTTAAACTGATAAGGCAGATCAAGTGGAACACTTATAGCAGCTGAAAAACATTCCTAAAGAGAAGGAAGAAATATGTACATGACGATGTAGCATGTATATACTGTAAGGACATTTTTTATGAGATGGACAGTTGAGTATCTACAGGGTGGTGACTTTGGGAATGTTTTTAAGTGAGATTGTTCACTATAATCTCCTTGGTTGGCTGGTGTTCATGATTATACTATTCCCGGAGCAACACTGTGTCATATTGTGAATCCTATCTGTAAAGTATATCATCATTGTAGATATGAGAAGCACCACACTGGTTTTATTGGCAAACTTCATAGTTTGTGTTGTGGATGGCAAAGCAGTACACCTGCTGGCGGGTAAGTACAACCGGGTCAGTTTTCCTAGGTACAGTACAACCGGGTCTGTTGTGCTGGGTCCAGCTTAGAGTAGGGGCCCAGAACCTCCAACTTTTGTAAATAAGAATCTTTCTACTATAATTTTCCTTCCAATTTGCCACTGTAGTACTGGTGAAGTACTCTCACCTCCCCTTCTGACCAAACGGTTTGTCTCTTTCTTTAAAGTTGCACCAGTTAAATAGGTAGGGCTTTCTGCACTGCAGGTGGAGACAGAAAAATTTGAAGCCTGAATTTCTACTCTTCCCTGGGTCAGGCAGCAGCTCCATAATTTTTACACAGAAATGGTACGCAACTCTCACCAGAGGAACACACCTCAAGCCAGGGGTGCACCTTAAGTTTGGATTGCTCTCAACAGATGGTCAACTTTTAATGCAGGATGTCGCAGTTTGTTAGCGCTATAATGGCAAAAAAATTCTGCAGTTTCTGTAAGGGATCCGTTGTTTATCTTTTCTAGATGAAGTTTAGATTTGGGCTACTAGAACAGGGATCATTAAGAGTACAGTATGTGCTGTTTGCATTAGACCAGGAGGCTCAAACTGGTTCCAGAAAGGTCCGTGTGGCTGCAGGTTTTCTTTCTTAATTAGACCAACGTGACTACAAGGCATGTCCAACGCTCCAACATTAGGATCAGTCACGTGAACCATTGAATGTAAATAAATAAACAATCTTGCAACAAAAAAAATCTGATCTTTCACTTTCAATACATTAAAAGTGTCAAAATTATTGCTAGTAAATGTTCAAAATTCTATTCAACTGGCAATAAATTCAGTAAATTTATAAAAGCATTTTTCATCATAGACAAACAATTACATATTTCTTCAGTGAAATTATTAATTATAAACTAAAAATAAACTATTAAATGCAAATTTTTACCTCACCGACACCATGTTTGTTTTTAACTATTAATATTGATATCCATATTTGCTGGTGCAACACAACCGTGTGTGCCATCCTTGAGAGGGGAGGGATATTCAGCCAGACTGAATTACATGGAGCATTATTCAGTTTAGTAAACCACTATAGACTCTAAATAAATCTGGCAGGGACCAATCACAGCGCAGCAGGCAGGACTTTACGATATGTGACTCTCAGCGCCATAATCCCCCATTATGCAGAACCACTTTTCTGCTAGCGTAACAACGAGCTTAGAAGATATTTCTTCGTCAAGCAAGTCACTGCCTTTTGTTTTTTTTTTATTATTAAATACTTTTTTCCTTCAGCATTTTCCAACAATGGAAAATGCATTAGAGAATAAAGTCAGCACAAGGAAAAGAAAGACAGGATAAGTTCAAGTTAAAATAAGTCTGTCTTTTACATCCAAAAAACATCTTTCTTACTCTTAAAGATTCATACACTTCTGGATTTTTGGTTTATTCTTGCATTCTTACTCCAAAACTTTGAAACTGTGAGAGAGTTTGTTCAGATGGCAGAATTGTAACTAAATAGCTAAAAGAAAAACGAAAACAAGCCATTCAAAATGTGTTTGCTGCCAAATCCTCTTACAGCAAATTGCATTAACTCAGGGCCAGCACAAGCTTCTGGGGCTCCAAATATTTGGCTGCCACACATTCTCAGTCAAAGCTCTCGTTCTTCTAACAGAGGTTCAGTTTTACACCAGAAAGCAGATGTTCAAAAGTACTTTTAGTTATTTTGCTCCTTTTAGCTTTAATCTATTTTTGTTTTTTTGATTATTTCTTGTTCATTATAAACTTGTTCAGCAGTTCCCAGATTTAAAAAAAACAAAAACAAACAAACAAACACTGTTATTTGACAGTAATCCAGCAAAATAGTAACTTTCAGTGATTCTGTATCATTTCCTTAAGAGGGGAAAGCCATAAAAATAATTTCGGAATAAGCTGCCTGCTTACAGATTGTTGAACCTAAGCCTGTTGGAAAGTTCAATGGAGGAAAAAAAGTGTGGTAGATTATTAAGACCAAGGATGCCAGCAGAAGTGAGAGTATTTCGGTGGAGCATTTTTTTAATTACATTTTTACACAGTGAGGACTGCAGCAGGAGTCAGTACTAAAGGCATCCCCACTCACATGTGTGCATGACATGAACTTACACTGCCTCATCCTTTTGGTTAAGCCATACTTCAGGGGCCGGCAACCCGCGGCTCCGGAGTTGAAGCAGTTCTTTAATACCCCCTTACAGCTCCCTGGAGCTTTTTCAAAAATGTATGAAAATCTATATTTTTTGTTTACTTTAATATGGTGTGCAGGAGGTCAAACAACCACTCATTATGTTTTCCTATGCTGTTATTATTTGTATGATAAATTCATTTAAACAATAAATGTAAACATTTCTTTCAACAGAAATTTGCGTCACTGAAATCAGTGGCCTTAGCCTGCAACAAACGTTTTAGCATGGGGCGGTGCCAGGCAAACAAATCGGCGGGTGCGTGTCTGACAGTGGATCCCAAAGGGTAAGGTAGCTGATGAGAACAGAAGATTCAAAGAAATATAGACTAAATCATTTGCTTTCATATCAATGCAGACAGATTGCCAGCATTTTTGCTTTGTAATGAGAGGTTGTCAAAAAATAAGAAAGAGTAATTTGGAAAGGCACTTCCAGGGAAGGCAAGCTAAATATGCAGCCAATCACAAAGCTGGGAGTGAGAGAAAAAATGTGATTGCAGAACTTCTGGATAAATTAGAGAAGAGCAAAGATAGATTTAATAAGTGGATTGCATCTCCAAACTCGCTAGTTTTATTGCAAGCATGGAAAACCGTTCACAGATCGGACAGGTAGCGCTCTGATGCAGGTAAGTAAACTTTCTTCCATTTTTTCCCCAAATCCTAAATATAAAAATAACAGTAAGAAACGCTGGTGACAGAGGATGTTAGATTTTGATGGTACAGGGCAATTTTCTCATGGATTTCAGTTCCTGCTTGGTTCCTTATGACTCAATCAACTCCTGCCAACAGAAACACGTCCACCATGTTTCCATAATTTCATCAATAAAACAAAACCTTAACCACGCGGTGAAGGGCGGTGTTGCTATATGAGCTTTATATAAGACTTCTAAATTTTTGCAGCCCCAAACAGATTAGTTTGTTGTTTTTTTGTTCCAATGTAGCTCTTTGAACAGTTTGGGTTGCCTGCCGTACTTGAACCAGAGCCCCACTGGACCAATGTATGAACAGTACTCTACCTCTAAAGCCTGGAGTCCTGATTTCAGATGAAAAGGATTTCTTTTTATAACAATCTTCAAATCAGTGTCACATAAGTAAAGGTGCTCAATAGTTCTTTAAGTCAATCAAGTATGGCATTTCCTAAAGTGGGCACAGAGGTCTTTCATAGTATTTTAGACTCTTTTAAGGTTCTGCCTGTTGACAGACCTCTCTTTTTGAACAGAATCAGTAAAAAACTTTTGTTTTTCTCTGATATTTAAGCTTACTGCGAAGCTTCTGTCAAGTATTGTTGACAGACTTGGTGAGCATCAAATCAAACGACTAGCTCCAGATTGACAACAACTTTTAATTGCTTTTTCAGGCTAGATAAGCTGTGCGTCCCGAGAAGAGTACCTGAAAAGGTGTGATGAAATTAAATCTGGGGAAAGACAGAAGTGTGTTAGCTTGTTAAAACATTATTACTTTTATCAGCACAGCAGAAAAACAAGCATAAGAAAACCAATTAAGGTCTAAACAAAGTAATTTTCTTTTTTACACAACCAAAAACAGATTCTGCTCACTGATTTACATTTCTCATGACTCACATTTCTGCTGTTTGCTGATTTCATGAACAACAACGTGTTCCTCACACGCTCCGCACTTTAGTGATCAGGTTTTTACCCCAAAGCAGCAACTTCAGCAGGCTGTTTTTTTAAGCTGATCAGTTAAACTCCCTGTTAAAAGTAGCAAGCTGATTAAAACCAACTTCCATGCAGAAAAGAATGTGAATTTAGAAAGATGATTTTAGAAACATTATTTATATCTCTCAAATGATATTCATCCCTTCCAAGCAACTAGCAAACCATAATATCAGTCATTTTATAGGTATATCTATTGTTTGTGGAATGCTTACTGGAAGAAAAGCCAATGTTGAAAAAAGTCTTATACAGGTATATACTTGATTTTCTCTTAAGAGACAGTGAGTCTGGTCAGAGCTGATTTGAAGATTGATGCAACTCAATGCAGGAGTCCAAAACGCAGAACGAGCTAAAATAAAAATGGTTCAAAGTAAGGTGAATCCATGTGTTAAAATGCCCCAGACATAAAATACAATTGAGGATCTGAGAAAATAATTGATGCTTTCAATCCAATCTGGCTAAGGTTGACCGGTTTGTCAAACCAGAACAGTTTCAGTCTCTGCTTGAGGAGCTGGTAGAAACAAATATCAATAATTGCAGAGGTTCTCTGTGTTCTCTAAACCTAAAATAAACTCATCATGGTATAGCTTATTGACATATGTGTAATAGACTAATGCCAAATGATCTGTAATGTTAAAAATCTCAATACTCCAATTTTCTTGCTTCCGATTGTCAAGCCGTTGCAATTAAGCAGAGCAATCATTGAATTCTGCATACATGATTAAAAAGCTTTATATGTGATTCACATTATGTAACTATCTATATTTCCAGTGATTGTAAATATAAATCTTAAATCTCCCTCGTTGCTATTCTTAGTTAACGGCTATGTAGTGCAGATCAGGGAAATGGTAAATAACAATGATGGGAAATTCAAATATTCAGCTGAGTGTCGCCTTGCCAGGCAGAGTAAATAAGGAAGTGAGGAGAGAGCCTTAGTAATGATTTAAGCATGGTTAGCAGTGATTTCAGCCTGAGGGACGAAGTGTGTGGGCCCAGCGAGCTGACTGATTAAGTGGCCTTGTTTATACTCAGAGCTATAATAGAATCTGGGCCGTTCCCAAATGAACTAACAGTGCCACGTGCCAGCCACCACTGAGCTGTTTGGTGGCAATTTCTGCACGGTCAAAGTTAAAATGAAATTTAGTTTCCTGTTAGGGAATTGGAGTCTCGGTGTTCTTTGTTGGTATTGTATTTTCTTTCTGTTTTTCTCAGATATGAGAAAGTGTTTTAACTCTGGTTGTTGCTTTGCATTCTAGCCTGTCGGCAGCATCCAAAATTTGCTCTGTCAGCAACAGTGCAAGTGTAAATTTGGTCTAGTGTGCGTTATAAGGATCAGTCAGGCTGTCGACTGAACCATCATTTTAAGGCTGTTCTGTTTGATTTTTTGTTGGGATTCATGAAGGGAATTTGTGATTTGGACTTATGAGTTCTCTGTGATTCTACTTCTTTTAAATTCCCCCCGTTTTGGTCACTTTTCCTTTTTCTCAGATTTGCTACATGTGGTTCCTTGGTCTAAAAACACAGTGAGGTGATGATCAAGTTCACAGATCTTTTTCAAAATCCTCTATTTTAAGGCTCTCCACATTTCTTTCTTTGTGTACTTAGATTCATCAGGTTTTCAAGATTACCAGGGTGTGTGATTCTGTCAACACAACAAGTTTCAGTAAGCTTAACATGTTACCATGTGTGCATATTATTTATTTAGTATAAACAACATTTGCGGAATCCTTTGCCAATCTCCTCATTTCTATAATAATCAGATAAAATAATTGTAATGCATCACTGAAGGATTACTATTAAGGGATTCTTTTTGGGTTTCTGCACCATTACCAAGAAGTCAGAAATTCCATAATTTTATATCCATAAATAAAATAATTAAAATCCAAAGCTTAATTCCTCAGTTAGCTCAAATATTACATATAACTAGTTAAAAAAATTATTTTATTTACCTTTTTTAACTTAATTATTGATAAATCATATTCATTTAAAATGCTTATTTAGTGAAATGAACCAGCATGATTGCTAATGTCTTGATTCCATCCAGACATTAAAATCTCCTCAGCTTACCACTACTGTAACATCTAGAAGGGAATCTAACCTAGAATCCAGACAGCCACCTTGAACTGCAGCCTAATAGGCTAATATAATGTATATGAGATGAAGAATAGCCCAGTTTGAGAAAAGCCTTGCTTGCCCTGATAAATAACACTATGCAACAACTATTTTGTTCTCATATTTTCATTCACAGCAAACCAAAGAATAAAGTATCTTATTGTGTGACTGATGCAGATATTCTACAATAAACCTGTATTTTGTCTTTTTTTTCAATGCTAGGGCTGGTGGCATTTTAAAGTAACACAATGTGTTAAAACAAAGAAAAAACAGAGCATATCCACATGACAAAGACCAGAGCTGAATTCCCCACGGCAGCCAATTTGTGCATTCTAAACAGAACATTTGACAGTGTTCACAGGTGGGTAGCTACTGATGCAGCATCCCCAGCAGCTGAGAGGAACTCAGTAGTAGCCCAGTAAGGAGGGTGTACAGCATGTCTTTAAAGTCCACGGTATACCCATCTGTACTGCTACTTACAAATAAACAAGGACAGCAGTGTACTCCTCACGTATTCATTTATGCAGCTGCACAGTGAGCCATGCAAGTGGTGGAGCTCTTAAAAATGTCACGTAGACCTTTTACTTCTGTATCTGCTTTGTTCTTTGAACCAACAATCTTCCTGATAAGAAACAAACTTCTAGCTTTGTGCTGATTTTCAAAGCTGAGCCTGGTTTTAGGATTTATCTGACAGGAGTCTCTTTCACCTGTAAATATATAATGACCCTATGCACTACTAACAATAATATCTCCTATGGGTGTAATTAATTAACATCATCAGAGTTTAAAAGAAGATATTTATGAATTGACCTGGATGTACATATTCCTTTTGGATCAGCATAGAGTTCACCTTTTTTTTATTTCTTAGCTTTTATCAAAAATACATTTAATCTAATAAATATTTCATAAACATCTTTATTATTATTATATACATATTTAACTATCTTGATTATAAATACACTAACAGTACACACAGAACCGGTAGGGGTCAAAGATGGCTAACAGATGGCGACCTTGGTATTTTGCTCTGTTGGTTTTTGCATATTTTGTGTTTTTATTTTGCGCTCAGCCACCATTCACTTTCACAATAAAGGAACTTGTCAGGCATCTTTTTTCCCAGTTGCACTACTTTCTATTGGATTTGTTAACAGGTAGGCATACCCAATGAGTTTCAAGAACAAGGACTCTGAACACCTTTCCTTGAAACCCCTCCAGCTAATATTACTCTGACAACTGTGGTCAATAATTTTTTTGATTGGCTTGAATTAAAGCATCTGAATATATGGATATCCAAAGCTCCCTATTGGACCCTCTACAGTTTGTTTACTGAGCAAACATGTTGGTGGATGACCCTGTATGAGGACATCGCCTTGGCCTTGTGCCAGATATAGTAATAAAAAGACAGTAAATACAGGTCTTAGTAGGCCTTGGAGCTCTGTCTCACCAGAGGTGATAAAAACCAAGAGTGAGCCCCCTGGGGTTCTATTTTCTTGTCTCTTCTGATTTGAAGACCAGATCCCCACCATAGCTGCGTGTTGTGCTGTTTGAAAACATGTGGTGAATGTTGCGGTGTTGTGCCTTTTCTGGTGGAAGCTGCTTGCCAGTCACTACCTTCCCATTCCTAAGGACAGGCTTGTCAAGCTTGGAGCCTGCAAGACAGGGGAATCTGCAGGAATATGTGTTTCTTGATTGTCTCCCAGTCAGGCCACACCGATCATGAGGAGCCTGCCTCTTCACAGAACGCGGCCAAGAAGTCAGCAGCCTGCTTGCTTATTGTCCCTGCCAACCAAGCTAAGCCACTGCACACACTGAGTTATCTGTTTTGCATTGTAAACCATCAGAACGGCTCACTGACCCGCATCAAACAAATCGTCAAACGACGCAATTAAAATCGCCTTCAAAAAGCTGGCCTCCAATCGGCATACAGTGGGAACAGAGCTGTCTGTAGACAGAGTCAACAGACAGGAGTTGACTCAGGTAATCCATTGATGTAGTCAGAACCACCTTGAAACCTTTAAACAAAAATTCAAAATCAATATTCTATTTTACTAGATTATCATTTAGTATGCTTTTATTATGTTTTCCAGTTTTGGGTTATTTGAATTACATGTGTGAATTTATCATTTTCTTTAATGGGAAGGTATATAAACTTTCAAGCAAACATGTATATCATGAGAATTCAGGATCTTGTGTTTTATTAGCAGATGATTTACTACTTAGTTCAGACCTCTTTTAATATGGATCAGGATCATTCCTTAGGTCTGTTGTACTGACAGGTAAAAAAAGGGCATAAATCGTTATTTTAAGTAAAAGCCAGTACAAGGTCTGCAGTCTACTACATCTGACAGACTGAATAAAAGTTAACCACATAAAAAAGGTTGAAGCATCCAGCTTGTTTTCATAGTTTGAATAACTTCAGGCTGCTAAAGATGTTGGAGGAGAGGACGGTTCCCGCAGTTTCACTCATTAATGAAGAAAAAATGAATTTAAAAAGCCTTTCTTTAGCATCTTTTATGTTCAAACAAAGCTGGATTAAAACCTTGGTTCTCTGGTTCTTCAGTATTTTTTTGACTGTTTCACATTTGCCACCATAAATCTTAGAAGATGCATCAATAAAATAATAGAAAAAATAAATAAAAAAACCTTCAGGTTTTCAAGGTTTATAGTAGCTGCAAATAGCCTTTATTGTGTGTTTTTTTTTTTTGTCCAAACTTCAATATTTACACTGTAAGCTGGCCATTATAAGCAGAAATCATTTACGCCTGGTAACATGAGTTTGTTGATAGAGTCACGGAAAAAGAAGGAGAATATAATGGGAGCTCAGAACTAGAATGCACAGAATGTGCAGTACATTCGATCCCATTTGTCTTACATTGGCATCTTATCAGTTCTTTCTTATCTTTCATGGGGATATATCTGCAATATTACCTGAAGTGCTTCTCTAAACTTTTTGAGCTCCTCTACATCTGCTAAACTTGAGTCTGTAGAGAAGATAGTTGTGACCTTAGAAAAAAAAAGAAGGCTGTCACTCCCACTCCCAAACACTCCCATATGATATAAATGATGGAGGAGTTCACATTTGCATGAGTTTAGTGGAATCTGCTTAGTTTTATGAATCCAATTTGGGAAAGGAAGCTCTTAGCAGATTCAAGAAGCTGCAAAAACCTAAAGAGATTACACTGCTTTGTTAATTCCCTCCAGAATATTTACAACCAGCCACAAGTATTACTGACAATTAGAGGATTTAAATGAGGGAATGAGAGCAGCCTGTCTCATCATTTTATATGTTTGCAGAGTGACATGCTAGTATTTGAAAGACATTATAATTCCCTCCCCTTGTTAAAAAAGATAATGATTAGAAAAAAAACCTTTCCGATAAGGACAACAGGTTCCTGGTAATGCAAAGCAAAAAAAAAAGTTACTTAAGAAACAATAAAAAAAAAAAAAAAAAAAAAACATTTTGATAAGCAATTAAGAAATCTTAGAGTTACTGTGGCTTGTTAAGACATCTCGTAAAGCTATATAATGGCTGAAAGAAATATAGAAAAGAAAAGAATAAAAATCTGTTTCAGAGAAGTACGAGCAGGTTTACAGAAGTTACAGTCTTGCTTGGCAACTAGGCTCAAGCTTCAACAGCTAAGGGAAATGCATAAAGAACTGGGACACATTCTGCCTTTGTAGTCAAGACAAAAAAGAATGAATACATAAATTAGCAGATCCTCTAAGCAGAAAAAAAGCATCCAAGTATTCATTAAAGGGGGGAAATAAACTCCCTCTTGCCAAAAGCTCAATCCAGCCAATGAAGCTATGAAGTCTGTTAGAAGGTGGATTGCTTGTTGATTATTCTCTATAGAAGATGATAGCATCTCCTGCAGGTTGAATGTTATCTGATTGTGAATGAGTGCTGGTTGTAATAACTCATTTAAAGAATTATGCAGCTTTTAAAATGCTCTTTCTCTACAGTTTCTAGAGTTGCACATTCTCTCCAAAATGTGAAAGAAAAAAAATCACATTGTGTTTGTATTCACTTGGTGCTAATGTGCTAAAAGCATACAGTCTGCATCTTGTGTGCATGGTTAATTAATTTGCTCAGATTAGAATTAATGTGCTTGTGTTAGCATGTGCACAATCGCGTGAGAGAGTCATTTCCACTTGAAGGCAGCCATTTTCCCCAGTGTTGGTTTATGATTGTGTGGGAAGGCTGACTGGGGATTGGCAGCAGACTGTAGGCCAGCCAGAAAGTGAAACTCTCTGCTAGGTAAAGAGAGTTGATGGAGCACAGTCCACGGGGGAAAGTCAACACTTCCTTCCCCTGCCAACACCTCCTGCCTGGCCTGCTTGCTCTGAGACATCCCAGAGCTGCTCTCAACACGGTGTCTGGAAGCATCCGGCAGGGATGGAGCCAAAAAACCACAGACTGGGAAACGCAGGTAGAAAATTTATGAGATTTCTTTTTTTGCTGTGTAAGCAAGGGCTTTGGATTTTGTTCAAGCCCAAACACTTTATAAAGTACCTACTGTGCTGAAGTAGATATGGAATGAAATCAGAGTTGAAACCAAACAACCCTAGGATTAATTTTTCTTACTTTTATGTAATCTAATCTTACGACACAGAGGTTTCTGTGTGGTTCTGAAAAAAAAAAAAGTTGAGAATGGCTGAAAGATTATACAAATAGAAGACTTACATTGTATTAACTCTTGCTATTTCGAAGACTGCCCACCTATAACTTGATCAAATTTGACCACAGACCCATTGGACATTTACATAGTGTGTTTAAATTTGCCAGCCTTCTAATTAGCAAGAAAATTGTCACACATTCATAAATTGTTCAACAAGCAAAGTATATCCTATTACTAATCTTTTTCAAATAAGCACAAATCTATTTGAAAATAATCCATGATGCAGTACTCATCCCCCTGCAAATTTTTCATTATGTATAACATCCATGCAAACAAAGACTTTACCGCTAATTGATTTGACCTACACCCAATGACAGGCATTAGCTGTTAAACACTTTACGAACAGTTAAAATATTATATTTGATAGGATGTTCACGTAGCAATAACGATGAAAACATCAAGACGCTGCTTCATCTGAAACTAGGCTGCTTTTTGACTGTGAAAGATTTCATCAAGTAGATTTTGAAGGAGGATACAAGAATGAGGAAGACAGTTTGCTGTAGAAGATGTAGCATGAAGGAGATGTAGTCCATCTTAGCATCAGGCAGAAAACTATTTGTATTACCTAATTTTATTAAGTAGGACATATACTTTTTTGTGTCAGATGGTATATGACAGTTTATATAGACATTAAACATTTCTTAGATTGCAGTATACCTGAGTGTATTGAAAAACAGTAAATAACATTGGCTAACATCTTCAGCATTTATGCTTCACAGTTATTGCAGAGATGGATGTCGAGGCCTATTATTTATACATCCAATTTACTATCAGATGTTGACATTTTTTTTATTTTTTGTAAAGATGTCGGTTGCACTGAGAAGAACAGAAAAAAGAACAAAAAAAACCTACAAACTCCTATCATGGAATATACAGGATGGTTGCAAACAGTTTATTTTCATATATTATATATATCCCCAAAACAGTATTCCATATGATTTATGAGCAAGTTCAATTTTAAGATTAAAAGAAACAATTCAAACTTTAGCTCAGCTTTTGTTCACAGAACTGCCATAGCTTCAGACAGGCTTTTAAGCTCAGCAATGGCGTATTTTTTCATTTTGCCTGTGTAATCTTGTCAATTACTTCCTCATTGTTATAGCTCTGCTTTCAGTTTAAGTTTGGCAACAACATCATTAAAAGCGGGAACTGGAGAAAAAAAATCTAAAAATGTTAACAACTCTGTTGATGCCTCAGGTCCAAAACAGAAAGCTGACAAAGCATACTGATAATTTCTATTGTTAGTAGGTAACTACACTACGATGACATTGACTTGTATACAAGTCTGAGCAGAAAGTAAGGCTTTTCAATAATGAAGAGCAAATCAGATCAAACCATTATCACAATTGTAGCCATCACTAATAACAGGATCCTGTAATATTTTATTATCATCAAGTTTCGTAAAATCTGATTTTACAAGGTACCATGTTTTTACCCCTGAGAAACGTCCCATTGTATGTATAATGTGCATCATTTCAACTGTATTATTTTATAAAAACATTACCATATTAAGCAACAAGCACAGAAAAAATACATCAGGAGACACTTAAAATCATTTTAATTAGTTCAGAATCTTCCTTTAAATAATTTACTGGCCTACATGATATATTCCTTCTTAATTAAAATGGCTTACATGGGTTCTTATCAGATAAAAATTTAATTTCTGCCAAATAGAAGTGATTGCATTGATCACAGCATATAGTAATATTCCATGGTCTGCATTAGAGTGAGTACTTTTGAAATATTTGTTTCTTTTATGCCTTAAATAACTATACTTTAACATATTTTGCTTTCATGAATGCTTTTAGGCTTTGGCTTTGTTATTTTCATTTCTATCCTTTCTTTGATGTTCTGTAAGGCACTTTGGACCATTTTCATGAATAGTGCTATAAAAATGAAAGTGACTTGCAAGTCTTGTTGGTTCTAATAACATTTAAAGTTTTGACTTCCTGGAGTTTCTGCAGGAGTGAGTCGTTCTAGAAACAATTTTGCCTAAAACTGGAGATCCAAAGTTTAGAGGTAATTGAACAACCCAAAATCTGAATGTATCAGTGTATTTTAATATTATTTGATTAAATGTCTATGCTCAAGGCAGGGAATGACCTATAACCGAGAGGGACCAATCCTTGAAGGGCAAGGAATTGATGATAGACATCTTAAATTTCACAGAATTAGACAAACAAACAATAAATTATGTAGCATTGAGAATAAAAATGAATTGCTATTTGACCTATCATAAAAACACACACACACAAACAAGAAAGGGGGGTGTCAACCCTCCAACTGCACTCTCAGTAGGGTAATTTGAAAACACTTGACTAAAGAACCTTTTCACCAGAGGTTCCCACACTTGTCAATGCATGACCTAAACTATTAGTTGAGTTTCGACATTTCTACAAAATCAATTTACCACAGGTCAATATACTTACAAACAGCATAATAAACAATCAAAGTAGTTGTTTTTTTTTTCATTTCAAGAGAAAGTTTTATATCTGAAAAGACTGCAACATGATATTTTTTTTGGTTTAGTTTTATTTCTTTAGTGGATGTCAAAAAACCCCAACTGGATGATCGATGACATTAAGTGGTGACCCCAACTTTTTGAATCAATGTGTTAGAGTAACAAAGGAACAGTCAAACATTTTGGCAGGCGTGAGTCTTCTGATGTTTGCCACACAACACTATTTATAAAATTGAGAATTTTCTGATAATTAAACATCATTTAGTAAATGTATACAGGTGCTTCTGGTGTAAACAAAATAATCGGTTTTGCATTGGCGAGGTCAAAATCCTAAATTAATTCCTGCTAGAATGCTTTGTGTGAGTTTAACAGGCTACTCATCTAAGGAAAGCCACGGTGACCAAATCAAAACAGTTTAGCAAAGTGAAGTAGGCCAAAATTTTTCCACAGAATGTAAAACACCCTCAACAACCACTGCTGTACTGTACTGTATATGGCAGTTATTGTCCCCAACAGGCAGTTATGATTCCACAGTACTAACAGTTCAATCCATCATAAAAAACCTATAGGCTATGCTAATAAAATAAAACTTTAAGAACCGTTTCTGTTATACTTAGACACTTCAATTATTTTAAACTTGGTGAAAATAAAAAAATAATTTTTTGCCACCAACTTGGGTGGCCATCAGTGCTGCAGCAACACAGCTCACAGCTTGTTTTGAAGTCACCAGCACTACATAAAAGGGTGTGAGACTGCTGATAATGTGTGGAGTCCTGCAGCACTCCCTTGTGCTCAGAAAGATACTGAGGAGACTGTGGTAATTTAGTGCGTGCCTCGACGGAATGAAATCAACTGCAAGAGCACTCAGTCACGCTCAATGAGGCTGTGTTTATTATCAGATGGCAGGCGTCACTTTGCACTATGGGTGACAAAGTTTACTCTGTATACAAACACATGGCTCACCATGCTGAGAGTGGCATGCATGAACAACTCCACACACACAACAATGATTTAGCAGCTTCATTTAATTTTACTTTGGTGTACTGGCATTATATTTTGGGACAGTGGCGTTAGATGCAGGAGTTTCAACTGCAACTGGAGGGTTGTCAGTTCAAACCCAGGCTCTCAGTGTCGTTATTTCAGTGTCATCTGCATTGCCAACTGGTCAGAGGGCCTGGTGGTGCCAGTGTGGGGTAGCCTTGCTTCTGTCAGTGAGCCCCAGGGAACTGTAGCTTGCCGGTGTGAGTGTGTGTGTGTGAATGCCTGAATGTAGTTTGCTTTGGTCAAGTACAGCCCATATTTTGTCCAAAATTCCTGCTTACATCTACACAGATATTCAAAACAAAGCAGAGTTCTTCTGCCTGGTTGTTTTCATCTATAGTTGACTTGGGTTTGGTTGTGGTCTCTTTATGACAGCAGTGACCAGGCTATTCTGGGACTAAAGTGTTTCACAAATACATTATTGATCATGCAGGGTCACAGAGTCTGCATTTAATTGCTCTACAATAAAAGGCACTTAAAAAACATAAACACGTGAATGGATTCAGTTCAGTATGCTTGCCCGCCCATTAGAGTATGCACGGACTTCAAAGCATCGTCACGGATGCACACACATATATTCACACGCTGCAAAGCTAATTAAATTAGCTTCAGTGCCAAACAGAGGCTTCTTTTAATTACTTGTAGCTGCATGCTGCAATGGTTCCCCGCTTGCAGAATAAGAAACTCACCATGGATTTCATTAACTAATAACTGTGGCATACATGCTGACCATAATGGAAGACTGAAGAATGAGGATAGCTTGAAATGGCCTACAGGTTCAAGACTATGTGGTTGTAGAGATATATGGAGTGAAAAAGAGCAAACTAATTCAGATTCAGCCGGAGCAAAGCCACATTATTAAAGCACACTTTGTTACAGTGATGGAGGTGGGTAGGGTTTTTACCAAGCTGGCCTTTGTGTTAATAGATCATAGAGAAAGCAGATATGAAAAAATAAAACAAGAGAGATAGAGAGAGGCTGGTAGAGATAAGGGGGGTAAAATCTGTCGTTCTATCAAGCTTTGTATCTTGTGCCATTAAAATCTCAGACACAAACAAGTTATGTACTGTAGGCCAATAATTACAGTTCAACAGCTTGCAATGACAGTTGCTCCGAAGAAAATGATAGATTTCCCCCTTTCTTACGTCACAGGGCCAGCAACTGCCGTACTGAGAGTATAACAGAAGAAGACGTGCTGCTTAAGAGATTCTAGTTAGAAATCTATACAGGATTTATTCAGCTAAGAAAACCAGTTCTGCAATGCATGTCACATACAGAAAGTCAAACTTCATGCTTTTCACAGTAACATTGCACAGTCATTGTGATTACATCAATGGTATGTTTATATTAAATATATATATAGCATACTTTAAATGTTGCACTAAACTTTCAGCAACATATCTGGTTCACATTAAATTTTTATCAGGTTTATATAGAGTTTGATGAAAAGCTCAAAAGCATTGATTGGAAATTGGTGTACAGTACAGCGTCACGATCTGACCCGAATCATTTTGTCGTCCTTTCTTCTTACCCATGCAAACAGCATTTTAAATCATTAATATTTTTCTTATGCACTCATCCTGATTTACATTGAAGTGAAAAAAGCAAATAGACATCATAATCTCCTTCTTGTCCAATATTAAATGTTAAAAGAGGATGCAGGTCTATAAAGGAAACTCTGACAACTATATCTGCACTAGTAACTAACAGCATTTTGGCTGAGGATCCCTTGGCCCTCCCAGGCAGAAGGATAAAATGGTCCCTGAGGCTATAGCTGGGTCTGCCCTTGAGTCACCTTCAGTGTAAAGTATCTAATGGGAAGTACCCAGATGGTAGAATCACCTCAGCTGACTCATTTTGAGCCAGAGAAGCACAGTTTGTACTTGGATCCCCTTCCAGGATGCAATGTTCCTCAATCTATTACTAGATTAGCCCAACAAACCGACAGAGAAAGTTCATCTTTTACTGTCTATATTGGAGATCTTTTTCTTTAGGTCATGGCCAATATATGACAATAAATAGGAGAATGCAGATGAAAAAAAAAAGTTTTAGCTCAGCTCAACTTAAAACTAAATAAAATATTTCAAAATTGTTGCAGAGGTCAGGACTTAATCAAACCTAAACCACCGTATGTCCTAAAGATTGAGGGTGTCTGTAATTAACCAAATTTGCATGGGCCATACTTTAGTTCTTGAGGGATGGTGTCCTTTACTTTTTAGATGAGTTGCTGCTTCACCCCACTCTGAATGAAATAATTTGCTTCCACTGAGGAGGTAAATAAGCCAATTGATTCAGATGTGGTTGACTAGGGAAATATCTTAAAGTTGTGGAATATAGGCTTTCAAAGCTTCACGCCATTGCTGCTGAAAAAGAGTAAAGCCCAAGCTAATGTCAAGAGTTTGGTAGGTGTCTTAAAATCTTTATAATAATAAATGGGTCTTACTGTATGTATGCACCTGCAAAATACTTTTTTTAAAAGAGGCAACTTCATATCCTTTCAATGTAGACCATAATTTAGTCTTGAAAAATTATGGTCAAAAAGGCTAAAGAGGAAAAAGCGAAGGGTCCAAACACAACATAAAGTCTAGATTTTTTACAGACAAGGTCTATTAGCTTAACATTCAATTTTTGTGACTTCAAAATTGACCATTGCACTTCTTAAGGGAGAGACTAGTTCTTTGCACAGATAGATATTGGAGTAAAAAACCATGTTATTGAAACATTTTAAGCAACATCTTAAGGGATAATCCAGGAAGATGGCTTTGGGTCTTCCAAATTTGTAGTGATCCCGAAATTTACAATCAAATTATTAACAACATATCCTTTAGAAAAGAAATGCTTAGGACAGGCGATTGGTGAAAAAATATGCTACCAATTAAAACAATTAAAATAAATAAAAAACAGTTAAAACAATAATCTAGTTTCAACTATATGTGTGTAAAGTAACTCCCAAAAGTAAGTTCCCACAAATTTTCGAAAATATTTCTTATATTTTCATGGTACAACACTAAATATATGATACTTTTGTAAAATGTGAAGTACTCACTAAACAGCTTGTGTAACAGCTGATTTGCTGCTACGTAACTGAAAATAACCTCTGGCAACAGCGTAAGTACACCCCTAAGTGAAAAAGCTCAAACTGTTCCAATTAGCCGTTATCCCCATCCAGTGTCATGTGACTTGTTATTGTTATACTGTAAGGTTTCCAGTGCGAATGAGGAGCAGATGTGTTAGATTTGGTGTTTTCTTTCTCACACTTTCTCCATCTGCACTGTGAACCCTAACTGCAGCACAGTGGCAATGACCATACAGTGGTTTAACAAGACAGGTTCCCCTCAGAACAGGCCTCACCATGATCGACCGAAGAAGTTGAGAGCTCATGATTAGTGTATCATATTTAGAGGCTGTCTGAAATAGTTGTCTGAGTACCATCAGCATTGGCGCAGTGGTTAATGTTATGGGGGGGGTCAACCTATCAGTGTTCATAGGATTCTCTCCACACTGCTTGAACTGCCCTGCATTGTTAGTTCTAGACAGAAGACTCTTCTTAAGATAAAAGATTAAAGAGAGTGCAAAAAAAATTCACTGAAGGATCCATGACTACAAACATGTACTGTGACACACTTGAGTTGACATTAAAAAGTGTTTGTATTGTAAAATAAAATATGGATAAAAATAAACACTAAAAATTCAAATGCTAAAAAAACTACTCTGAAAAGCCAAGCTTTGTTAGTAAAACTGTAGATTTTTTTTCCTGGTTTTCATGTGCTGCTCCTTAATTACATGTAAGGGTATCATTTTCTACATTAGTTGTATAAACTGAAAATTTAACAAGTAATTTTAGATTTAAATCAAGTTCTGTTTTAAACCCTGACTCTGCATGATATGTCACTGTATAAAATGCTGTTTTAGTGCATTTATAAGACAATGCGTTTTAAAAAGTCCCCTTTCTTTAAACCTCTAGGGAGACATGAGTACTTGTGAGGACATATGGCTAACGAGGATAAGAATAATACAATAATACCCTTACTTGTGGTCAAGAAGCCTTCCATAAGTTCACTGCAAGTAGAAGAAAAGGACTAAAGGAAAATGTCCCTAAAGGAGCCTTCAGTTTAGCCCTGCTCCCAAAGCCAAAACAGTGCAGCTTGTAGTAAAATTCTAACTAAAGAAAACAGGGACAGTGGAACAATTTCTAGTTAAAAAAATGCAGCAGCATAAAATCTGAGTATTATGATAATAATAATGATAATGTTTGAATTTTCAATCTTTGACTTTTCAAAGTCTGACTTCTCATTTCTCAGTGTTTTTCTTCACATTTACAATATAAGTCTTCACTGGTTCAGACCCATAGGAAACAAGGCAGTATTCAAACATAAAATTCCCCCCCATACACATCCAAGATCACCACTGTCCTGCTAAAGAAACTGGGCTTAAGTGTGCCGGACTATGACAACACATCTCTCGACCTAAAACCCATTAAGGATCTAAAGCAGAAGGTGGACAACAACAAGGTCTCTCACATCCACCAACTCTATGATGGGGTCATGGAGGAGAGGAAGAGGATTTCAGTGAAATTCTGAACTCAGAGTCCGAGAGAGTAAACAACAGAATTATAGTGGCTACACAGAATATTAGGGCTGCAACCAGGTGAAACTGCTTGCATGCTTAGTGTCAGGGAATGCATTTGAGTCAATGAGTCGATGCAATCAACTGGTTTTAGATAGAAAACTTTAAAATAATTTGACTGTATGATCTGGTGAACTATAAAGTGCCTTGAGATGACGTGTTGTGAATTGGCGCTAAATAAACTGAATTGAATTGAAACTTAAACGTCTCCTTTTGAGGAGTTCTGGATAGAGCCTAATTGCAGACACATTTTCTTTTATCCTAAATGTAGAATCTTTATATATTTTTCCCAATCTTGATATAAATACTGCTCTAAATGGGTCACTCTGTTAGCTAAAGGGATGTTTTACAGTCTCTATACTCCAGTTAACAATTACTCGATTACTAAATTATCCATCCATCCATCCATCCATCCATCCATCCATCCATCCATCCATCCATCCATCCATCCATCCATCCATCCATCCATCCATCCATCCATCCATCCATCCATCCATCTTCTTCCGCTATATCTGCGGCCGGGTCGATAAGGCAGCAATCTGGGACGAGATGCCAGACTTCCACATCAGCAGACAGCTCCTCCCGGGAAACTAAATTCCTCACTCAATATCGAAAGGTGCGTCCAACCACCCTGCAAAGGAAACTCATTTTGGCCACTTGTATTCGCAATCTTGTCTTTTCGGTCATTAACTGAATCTCATTACCATAGGTGAGGGTGGAAACGTAGACCAATCCATAAATCGAGGTATTTACCCCTTGACTCCACACCCTCTTCACCACGACAGTCCGATACAGCAACAACAACACTGCGACGCACCGATCCGTCTGTCGATCAAATACTTCATCCGTCCCTCACTTGTTAACAAGACCCAGAGATACTCCCCCATTTGAGACAAGGACTCTCCACTGACTTTACACTCAATACATTAATTTGCATCAAAGTGTCCTATATTTCCATATTATGAACCTATAAAAAAAGTTGACAAATGTACTCACTTTTGTGAGCTACTGTACTGTAAATGTAAGAGCATTATGTGGCATATTTCATTATCTTAATTTTTTTTTGATACCCTAGTATGCATAATTAATCTGTATACGTCAATAACCTGCTTTTATGTATACAGTATGGTGATGAAGCCCTGCCAAGAACCACAAAAGGCTCATCAACATGACTCATACATTCTGTTGGCCTTATTATTTTGGCTTTAAAGCAGGCTTTTTTTTTTCTAAATACAGTAGCACTGAGCCAAGCCCAGCTCTGGAGGTCTAAACCCAGAGCATTGCTGCTCTGTGTTTTAATGTGTTCCTCAGAGAGTTGCTCTCTCCCACTCTCTCTCTGCTGCTGTTGGTTTGTCTCTGTTTGCAGGAAGAGGAGAATGTGATTGCCATGGTAACCGTGCCAATACTTCCACCGACACGGACACTGCTGGGCTCAAACCAGCAATAACAAGTCAACACATTCACAGAGCCGGGGGAGCACTGCAGGGCAGAGATCAGACTGGACAAACAGTTCGCTGTTCGTCATCTTGTTCTAAATAAATAAGTAAAAAATATTTTTATTGATATTCACCAAAAAAATAAAAAAAAACTCCCGGGGCAGAATCTTGAAAGTTCTGAAAGTTATTTTCTCACTTTTCTTTCCCTTACAACCATACATTTTTTTTTTTTAAGTCTTTGTTTATGTTGTTGAAAATTGGGAATGATCATATGCTAATAAACAGATTCCAAAACACATACAAGGGGGAGCATCATCATTAATCATAGCTGCTCTTCTAATGAAAATGAAAGTTTTATTTAGGTCTGATCTGACCACTTTATTCGTCCAATCATTAAACTTGTGGAGTCTTGTGCATCAAGTGTGGATATGCATCATGGAGGGCAACTGCAGTACTTGGGATTTCCATGGAAACACCATTAAAAACACCCGTGATTGTTCTTAAGACTCCTCTGTAATACATCTTTCAAAGAGCAAAAGGTGAAAGGATGTTTAACCACATCTGGGAGGCCACTCAATGCTCACTGGAAGTTAAACTACATCTTTAACAGGTAACTTTAGCATGTTGGTTAGCTTGTGAAAGTGTTGTGAATGTCATGTGCATTACTTTGGTAGCGAGAAATATCCCTAATGGCTACTTGTTAATCTTCAAAACGTTAGGGATCATTTAAACTTATGGGATCTGGATTGTTTTCCAATCTTGACAATTTACAGCTTTATTTTGGAGCTTCTCTTTTTTGCCTCTGTGTAATTCCCCTTTAATAAACGTAATTTAGATTATATTTTAATTTAGTTTCTATACGTGGATTTCTCAACATCAGGTATGATTCACCTTGAGCTATTATCACAATCTGTTATTTGTAGAGTAAGACGTTTGTGTTCAATACTTTTCCTGAACCTTTTTGTATTTTTTAGGACTAATAATGGCTGTTCTCAGAGTTCAGAGAATTTAAATGTCCTCTTTGTTTACATACTCTCATTCCTTTAATTGGTTTTTGATCGGCTTCTGTTTTTGGTTGAATTGGCCCGCTATGTGACACAATCTGTAGTTTTTGTTTCTTTCGCTCCAGTAGCACAGCACTCAGTGGAAATTCAGTTCAGAGGTTCTGATTGATTGCTCTGATCCAAAAGGCATGTTGGTTGATTTTCCATCAAACCCTCACTGGCTCTCCTGCCTTTCTGGGATGGCTATGTTTTCTTGATTGCAAGCGCTCTAAGAGCTCGGGCTCGGGGCATCTAGCTTGGCAGAGTTCACACAACTCACATGGCAGAGATATACCTCTTTGCATCCAGATATGTGGTATTTCCAGACAGATGCACTGTCGGCTTGGCATTTAGCGGAACAGTTGATGGACACTAATAGGGGCTTGGCTGCTCCACTACTACCCCGAACAGAACCTGTGTCAGCAGGAGTGATCAGCTGTATGATCAAGGGTGCCTGACAACATGCCTGATTGATTGCAGCAGGTTACACAGCTGCTTAATTATGAAAATCATGGCTAAAATCTCACATTAATTTCACATCTTCGTTTTCATTCAAATTGAGAAACCAGGCTTAAAAACAATAAGGACACAAGTGAATAAAATAAAGAAAACTGTAAGAATGTTGTTCTAAGCGCTCAGTAGGTCCAAGATTTATGAGGACACAAAATTAACTAATAGCCTAACTTAGACTATTACTAATTGAAGTTTACAGACTTTACAAATAAGCCAATGAAGCAAGTCTATCATAAAAGAACTTTTACATGAATTTGTCTGTTGTTCTAACTTCTTTCAGCAAACATGGTTATAATCATTTAAAAAATGTAGCTTAATTCCTGGAAATCATCCTAAGGAAAATACCTTTTGTTTTATAACCTCAAATATGGAGTCTGTATGAAAAGATTCAGATTTAACAAGAAAAAAAAAAGAAAATGAACAATTTCCCTTTTTTCCACTAACATTGTCTTAATTAAAAATACTCGCTACAGTGTAAATGTTACATTAGAGAAAGCAATATTGATGCTATTCATCTTTGTCTCATTCTGACGCTTCAACACAGAACTACAGTATAACACATTTCCAAAGAGTAAACAGCAAGTAGTGAGATGCTGCCAAATCAGAAGATTCCCCCTTTCAGTACTTAATAAATAAATAAAGCTTTACTTAACTAGAACAAAAATAAACTTAATATAAAAAATATTTTATAGAAAGCATATCATTAAAGTGAACTGTTTACCAGGATTTGAAACCATTTGCTAAATCTAAATTAAAACCTCTTTTATGAACTCTAAGAAGTAAAGATGTTCCATGAAATGTGATCAATTTTTGCACAATTAGGAAGATTTTGGATAATGAGTAATTAGTCCTTTCTCTAAACAGAGAGAACAGCTTGCACTATCATGTTGAAGGAAGGATTAATTTTGGCATATATAGCCTAACAACTAAAGAATACAATCTCAGAGTGATGTAAAGTTAATTTTTTAAACAATCTGATTTGATTTTACACAGACCCTTTATTGCAAGCAGACTGATGCTTAAACATCACAGCTCAGTGGGTATGATGGCTAACCATGACTATTCCTTTATGACTACAATGCACAAATCCTGATGCCTATTATCAGCAGGATTTGTGAAGAATCTCAAATGATTTTGAACTGGTTTATTTGATATTACAATAGGTTTACTGTACTCCGATGACCTATAGAGCCACAAGCTCTTAATTCAAACAAAAATGTGCATTTCTTTGCTAATGTTTAAAGTCTGACCTACTTGGCAAGGGGAGCATTTTATTTTGACAGTTTAAGAGTTGTATCAAAAACATATAAGAAGTATGATAAAGGAAGTACTGTAATGCCTGTCCCTGAACTAAGTGATGTTTCAGGAGGCAACTTCAACCACCTCACTGACAAACTGATTTGCAGGAGCTGCTGGTTGGGGCTAAAAATGAAAAGCCCAGGCTCGCTCAGCCACAGCAGAGTAACAGGCTCGCTTTCCGGTGATAACAGCATCTTCAGACATCACTCACTGCACACAGTGCAGTGTCAATGGTATCATTACCAAAGGCTGCTCACAGAGAGGCAGCAGTGAGTGGCTAACAAGGTCCTACTGTCCACAAGAACCCTATAACAACCTTCAGCAGAGGAATAAAAAAACACAGGGTCACACTTGTTTAATTTGAAAAAGGGTATTACTTTCAACTTTTCTTAATAATTCTTAATTGAACTTCTAATGTGTTTCATGCACAAAGTCTTCGAAATAGCTCTCTTTTATTCTTTCTTTTAAATGTTTTTACTTATGAATCCATCCATCCAATTTCTGACACGCTTTATCACGAGTGGAGTCGCGAGGGGTGCTGCCTGGAGCCTATATCCAGCTGTCTACGGACGAGAGGCGGTGTACACCCTGGACAGATCGCCAGTCCATCGCAGCTCAGGAAGTGCATGTCAACTATAATTTAAAGTATTCTTCTGTAGGCCTATTTTCTTAACATTTACCTTTGAACGCAGCTGGTTCTACACAGCAGGTGTAGTTTGCATTCTTATGTTTTGGATCATCCACGTAAAACATGTTATTATAGAAAAAAAATTCTGCTTCAGATCAACATTCTAAAGTTGTTTAGGCCATAAAATACTGTACACCTGAAATTTTAAATAACTTTAATAACTTGAACTAAGCATACTTAAAAAAAATCCCGGGGCAGAGTCTTGAAAGTTCTGAAAGTTATTTTCTCACTTTTTTCCCCCTTAAAATAATATATTAAAAAAAAAAAAAAAAAATATATATATATATATATATATATATATATATATATATATATATATATATATATATATATATATATATATATATATATATATATATATATATACAGGTGCTGGTCATAAAATTAGAATATCATGAAAAAGTAGATTGATTTCAGTAATTCCATTTAAAAAGTGAAACTTGTATATTATATTCATACATTACATACAAACTCATATATTTCAGATGTTTATTTTGTTTAATTTTGATGATTACAAATGACAACAAATGAAAATCTCAAATTCATCATATCAGAAAATTAGAATATTACTGAAGACCAATAAAAACAAAGGATTTATAGAAATGTTGGCCAACTGAAAAGTATGAACATGAAAAGTATGAGCATGTACAGCACTCAGTATTTAGTTGGGCCTCCTTTGGCCTGTATTACTGCAGCAATGCGGCGTGGCATGGAGTCGATCAGTCTGTGGCACTGCTCAGGTGTTATGATAGCCCAGGTTGCTCTAATAGTGGCTTTTAGCTCTTCTGAATTGTTGGGTCTGGTGTATTGCATCTTCTTCTTCACAATACCCCATAGATTTTCTATGGGGTTAAGGTCAGGAGAGTTTGCTGGCCAATTAAGAACAGGGATACCATGGTCCTTCAACCAGTCACTGGTAGCTTTGGCACTGTGTGCAGGTGCCAAGTCCTGTTGGAAAATGAAATCTGCATCTCCAAAAAGTTGGTCAGCTGCAGGAAGCATGAAGTGCTCTAAAACTTCCTGGTATGTGGCTGCGTTGACCCTGGACCTCAGAAAACACAATGGACCAACACCAGCAGATGACATGGCACCCCAAACCATCACTGACTGTGGAAACTTTACACTGGACTTCAAGCAACGTGGATGAAGTGCCTCTCTTCTTTTCCTCCAGACTCTGGGACCTTGATTTCCAAAGGAAATGCAAAATTTACTTTCATCAGAGAACATGACTTTGGACCACTCACCAGCAGTCCAGTCCTGTTTCTCTTTAGCCCAGGCAAGACGCTTCTGACGCTGTCTGTGGTTCAAGAGTGGCTTGACACAAGGAATGCGACAGCAGAAACCCATGTCTTTCATACGTCTGTGTGTGGTGGTTCTTGAAGCACTCACTCCAACTGCAGTCCACTCTTTGTGAATCTCCCCCACATTTTTGAATGGGTTTTGTTTCACAATCCTCTCCAGGGTGCGGTTATCTCTCTTGCTTGTACACTTTTTTCGACCACATCTTTTCCTTCCCTTCGCCTCTCTATTAATGTGCTTGGACACTGAGCTCTGTGAACAGCCAGCCTCTTTAGCGATGACCTTTTGTGTCTTGCCCTCCTTGTGCAAGGTGTCGATGGTCGTCTTTTGGACAACTGTCAAGTCAGCAGTCTTCCCCATGATTGTGTAGCCTATAGAACTAGACTGAAAGACCATTTAAAGGCTTTTGCAGGTGGTTTGAGTTAATTAGCTGATTAGAGTGTGGCACCAGGGGCCATCAATTTTGAACCTTTTCACAATATTCTAATTTTCTGATATGATGAATTTGAGATTTTCATTTGTTGTCATTTGTAATCATCAAAATTAAACAAAATAAACATCTGAAATATATGAGTTTGTATGTAATGTATGAATATAATATACAAGTTTCACTTTTTAAATGGAATTACTGAAATCAATCTACTTTTTCATGATATTCTAATTTTATGACCAGCACCTGTATATATATATATATATATATATATATATATATATATATATATATATATATATATATATATATATATATATATATATATATATATATATATATATATATATATATAACCAACCAGACATCGTGTTGATGGACAAGCAGCAGAAGAAGGCAGTAGTGATAGATGTGGCAATCCCAAGCGACAGCAACATCAAGAAGAAAGAACACGAGAAGCTTGAGAAATACCAAGGACTGAAGGAGGAGCTAGAAAAGATGTGGAAAGTGAGAGCAGCAGTGGTGCCAGTGGTAATTGGAGCACTGGGGGCTGTGACCCCCAAACTGGGAGAGTGGCTACAGCAGATTCCAGGTAAAACATCAGAGGTCTCTGTCCAGAAAAGCACAGTCCTAGGAACAGCTAAGATACTGCGCAGAACCCTCAAACTCCCAGGCCTCTGGTAGAGGACCCGAGCTTGAGGATGACACATACCACCCCACGAGGAGTGAGAAAACAGTTTTTTTTTTTTTTTTTTTTATATATACAGGTGCTGGTCATAAAATTAGAATATCATGAAAAAGTAGATTGATTTCAGTAATTCCATTTAAAAAGTGAAACTTGTATATTATATTCATACATTACATACAAACTCATATATTTCAGATGTTTATTTTGTTTAATTTTGATGATTACAAATGACAACAAATGAAAATCTCAAATTCATCATATCAGAAAATTAGAATATTGTGAAAAGGTTCAAAATTGATGGCCCCTGGTGCCACACTCTAATCAGCTAATTAACTCAAACCACCTGCAAAAGCCTTTAAATGGTCTTTCAGTCTAGTTCTATAGGCTACACAATCATGGGGAAGACTGCTGACTTGACAGTTGTCCAAAAGACGACCATCGACACCTTGCACAAGGAGGGCAAGACACAAAAGGTCATCGCTAAAGAGGCTGGCTGTTCACAGAGCTCAGTGTCCAAGCACATTAATAGAGAGGCGAAGGGAAGGAAAAGATGTGGTCGAAAAAAGTGTACAAGCAAGAGAGATAACCGCACCCTGGAGAGGATTGTGAAACAAAACCCATTCAAAAATGTGGGGGAGATTCACAAAGAGTGGACTGCAGTTGGAGTGAGTGCTTCAAGAACCACCACACACAGACGTATGAAAGACATGGGTTTCTGCTGTCGCATTCCTTGTGTCAAGCCACTCTTGAACCACAGACAGCGTCAGAAGCGTCTTGCCTGGGCTAAAGAGAAACAGGACTGGACTGCTGGTGAGTGGTCCAAAGTCATGTTCTCTGATGAAAGTAAATTTTGCATTTCCTTTGGAAATCAAGGTCCCAGAGTCTGGAGGAAAAGAAGAGAGGCACTTCATCCACGTTGCTTGAAGTCCAGTGTAAAGTTTCCACAGTCAGTGATGGTTTGGGGTGCCATGTCATCTGCTGGTGTTGGTCCATTGTGTTTTCTGAGGTCCAGGGTCAACGCAGCCACATACCAGGAAGTTTTAGAGCACTTCATGCTTCCTGCAGCTGACCAACTTTTTGGAGATGCAGATTTCATTTTCCAACAGGACTTGGCACCTGCACACAGTGCCAAAGCTACCAGTGACTGGTTGAAGGACCATGGTATCCCTGTTCTTAATTGGCCAGCAAACTCTCCTGACCTTAACCCCATAGAAAATCTATGGGGTATTGTGAAGAAGAAGATGCAATACACCAGACCCAACAATTCAGAAGAGCTAAAAGCCACTATTAGAGCAACCTGGGCTATCATAACACCTGAGCAGTGCCACAGACTGATCGACTCCATGCCACGCCGCATTGCTGCAGTAATACAGGCCAAAGGAGGCCCAACTAAATACTGAGTGCTGTACATGCTCATACTTTTCATGTTCATACTTTTCAGTTGGCCAACATTTCTATAAATCCTTTGTTTTTATTGGTCTTCAGTAATATTCTAATTTTCTGATATGATGAATTTGAGATTTTCATTTGTTGTCATTTGTAATCATCAAAATTAAACAAAATAAACATCTGAAATATATGAGTTTGTATGTAATGTATGAATATAATATACAAGTTTCACTTTTTAAATGGAATTACTGAAATCAATCTACTTTTTCATGATATTCTAATTTTATGACCAGCACCTGTATATCATTAAGCATGTCTGCATTTTTCACTACATATGCTAATTGAATACAAAACATCAGATTACAGTACACCTTTAGTTATTAGGATTGTAAATGAATTAGTGCTCATGTGGAGTTTTACTCAGTAATGAAAAAAGAGAAATTTTGCTCACTCAAAACCAAATGTTTTAGCATTTTATTAACTGGAACAAGTAACCCAACTGCAACATTTTTCATCCAGTTAGGCTGACTGATTTCCATCTCAAAGTTGTGATAAAGAGACCCTACACTATCACAGCCTGCTCAGCTCTCATAATTCCCTGACAACTTAATCCATCTCCTTTCCTTTATTTTTTTCCTTATATTCCAACTGGAGCCTGTATATTTTTCCTCTGTTGTCAGATATAAGTAGGGCACTGAATGCTATCTGCCTAAGATGTCCTCCCTCTCCATCACTGTCTCCAGTGCTCTACATGCCTCTTATTTCTGGCATCTATCTTTCTCCCTGCCACGTATTATCTACACATCTCTCTCCCTCTAATCTCTTTTTACTCCATCAGCGTCTGTGACAATATTTCTTACCCTCTCTTCTTATCTGGCATTGATTCTTCTCATTTGTTTTTCACTTCTCTGGATTAAACTCTAGGTATTTTTCTTTCAGAGCCACTGATCGGGTTGTCCAATCTCTGTGGCATTACCAGCTTCACCTTTTTCAGTCTTCTTTCTTTCTCCACATAATGTGTGTTTCTGCCACCACTGGCGGTGTGTTTCGATCCCACCTTCTCTTACAACCTTCTCACCTCCATTTCTTACTCTCTCTGTTGTCCAACTATGCACTACAGACAGCCCTTGCTGAGACTCTCCCTTTATAGAGAAAGAAAAAGTGGTACTGAAGAGATTTCTGTCTTTTGCCGAAACCAGAACACGCTACAGGCACTTTAAATTATTTCAAAGAGCGAGAAGCAACAACAAAAAAAAAAGAAAAAGGAAAAGCCACAGACAGCAAGAGCAAGTACCACAGCCTGACACATGCAGAATGTGCTATAAGGGGAAAACAGGTGCTCACAGCTAAAAACGTTTGACATCTCTGCATGGTTTCCCATTAGGTTTGCTGACAACACATTTTAATACAAGCTTAAAAATGGTTTAAACCTGCAAAGCCATGATTCTGTTTTGCATTCAAAAAGGTACAATAAAGGAAACTTAACATTTAGCTTAATAATCAGACAGCCTTTGACGGGTTCTTTTTTTTAGTTTTTTTTTTTAAGCTTTTTACTTCACAAGTGCTGCTTTCGATAGGTACACTTCTCGTTATGCTTTGCAGCCTAAGGCAATTTCCCCCAGGACATGCAACTATCAGTTTTTGCACCAAACAAACCCTCAAACTGTTTCCCTGGTCTTTGCTTTATGTGTCCCATACCACCTGAAGAGTTGCAGAAGGCGCATTCATCAGGCAGCTGGTGACTTTGAACTTGCTGCTTCAACCTTACCCTCTTTTTGCCTAAAAAAGAAATTCTGTTTGAGAAGAAGGCCTACAGTGCTGAGGAGTCGAGTTATTTTCCACCTGCTCTCCATCTAATTAGAGTCAATGCTATATTCCTCTTCTCCTTAACATGCCGCTGACTCTCTTCCCACCCACCATCAAAGCTCTGAGCACAATTAGGCGTGTAAAGCGAAGCAGGGAGAAAAAAAAGAAGGGGAAAAAATAAAAGACAGACGTGGAATCTTTGAAGTGCAAAGTGAGATGGGGCAGGTAACCCTCTTGCGGGAGATTAGTTAGATTTGCAACACTGCTGGCGAATTAGGGATGTGTATTCTACATTGGACCTAACAACTTTCGCTATGATGTTTGACAGGCAACTATATGCACAATTAAAGATAGAATATAGAGCCAGGGTTTTTACTGATACAAACATGCAGCATGAGAAAAACTGAAGGTAGGTATTGTAGTCTAAAATAATCCTCAAACTTTGACTTTTCATCTATTTTCTGTACTCACATTCGCTTTAAATTAACTGCTGGATGTAGATGTGATATTTACATAGAATGCATAAAAAACTGGACAACAAAAAACCAGTTGGCAAAACATGTATGCAAATTTTGTTCTCTGCCTCAGTCAGGATGGTGTTCTCTGGTGTAAAAACTTCCCCTTTTTTCTCTTGTTAAACAGTAGTTTGTTTATTAGATTAAATATTTAACTAAAAGTATCAAAAAATGTAAAGAAAGAACTTTATTTCTAAGTGCTTTGTAAAGCAGCAAACTTCTTGCCCTTAGCGTTAGCTGGCTTTAGCTGTTAGCTTGGAGGCACAGATGGTGTTGTCACACATTGCAAAAGCGATCTAGAAATAAGTAAAAAATTCTTAAAGTGTGTGTATTTACTTTTAATTTGAGTTGGGGATAATTTGTCAATGGAATGATTTTTTTTACTCTTAAAATAAGATTATTCGATAATATGCACCTGAAATAATTATTTAAAATGTAAATTGTCTTGTTCCATTGGCAAAGTGTCTCAGTTACCTCATCAATTAAACAAATGCACTTGTTTTAGGAATAAATGTCTTATTTAGATTTACATTTTCTGCAGTGCAAAATTCTAAACTTCCTCCTATTAAATTAAAATACTGGTGAAAGACCATCAAATTACTGTATGGGCTGTGCAAAATCTATTCATTTAAACTTTTTTTTTTTTTCCAACAGAAGGCTTCTAAATAGGATACAACAACTTAAAGCACTACAGTATATCATATATCAAACCCACATCCAATGTATAACACACAATTTACCATTTGATACCCTGTGCAATAACTATATATATAAATATGGCAAATTCTAATTCTTTGACTATTTGAGCTGATGTAACAAGTCCATTTCTCCATTGTGAGATCAATAAAGTCAATCAATCAATCAACCAACCGATCAATCAATCAATCAATCAATCAATCAATCAATCAATCCAGTTTCTATATTCAAATTTTTTCACAGTAATCCACTTAAAGATACACAGAAAACCTAGAAACCTTTAAATTGACATTTTCTGCAGGTTCTTAACACTGCTGATGTTTTAAGAGTTCTCCTGGGATGTATATAGTGTTATGATGAGATGAGAGAGAACCAGGGGACAGGTGGCTGTACAACACACTGAGAGATCTCTCCGGCTGCTCAACAGCTCTTTAGAATGACAGGCCCATTTCAATTCTTCAGCTTTACAGACTACTTGTTTCAGTCACACGTAGCTACCTTAAAAAGAGTGAGCTCCACAGGCTTCTCTCTGCTTGGTGGTCAATGCAGAGGAACTAATAGAAGGTGATGACCCCACTGAGAATGAGTGAGAGTAAGAGAAAGAGGGAAACTGATAAGTGTGAGGCAAGGACAGGATCAAAGGAACCTGTGGCTGTTTCATTTCAGTGGTGAGAGAGGAGGAAGGAAGGGAAAATATCATTTTATTTTCATTCCAGTACTTCATAAACGCTTGCATACAACAAACTTTATAGAATGAAAATAAAATAGAGGAATATAGGCTATTGTATTCATATAGTATACTATATTATACTAACTAGATTAGTATGACTTTTAAAGGTGATATAGATGATATGTAGGGTCTACAAGGTTGTTTAGGGAAAAATAAGCTAATAAAAGTGTGTTTTAACAAGAAAGGTACACATGGTAGAGTGCATTATTCAGAGCTCCTCTGCATGGTGGTAAGAAACCCAAAAAATACTTAGTCCAATGTGAGTATTTACTTTGGACATCGCTTGACTTCATCCTATAAAGCCAACATTAAAAGATGAGCATGCAATAATTTAGAGGGAGGAAATAAAGAATAACAAATCTGAAAATTTTGAAATGAATCTTAACCAAAGATAAGTATATATTCTGCCTTGCTTTCAAAAGTTCAAAAGGCCTGTTTTCCATTTACCCTGATACCACTAATTGAAGTCTGTGCAACCCGTCTCATTTTGAAGGGTTAGAATCTAAGAAATATTTGATTAGTTAACATTTGTGTGTTTTAAATTCAATATAACTCTGAAAGAGGTGGAGAGATTTTCAACAGCAGAAATGAAACGGCTTTTGTTTCCATGGTATATTTCAGAAATCTGGCTCTGATGGTACAGTGGAAAAAGAAAGCCAGTTTAGAAAAAAGTTTTAAGGACGTCCTTTTTACAGGTGCTACATCAAACTTTGAGGGCTGAGGCAAACTCCTACACAGCAAGTTAGGTGAGATTTAGAAAACAGGCTAAAGTGTCACTTGAGATTATTCTAGTGATGTTCCTATTTCTCTAAGAAACCATGTTCAATCTATTACATTTTGCCTTTTACTTATTTAAATGTTATTCAAAGAGTGGAAAACACCTTATTTATGATGCATTACATTAAAAAATAAGATAACCATAAATACAATATGTACGGAGTCTGCATGCAATTAAAGGTGTCTGACCAGTGAGCTTTTGGTGACAGCAGAACAATTAAGGTACAGGAATGTTTTTGTTTTTTTTGTATTTTAATTGAGTGATAAAGCAGAAAAAAATGCTCCGGAGAGATGTACATTAGGGCTGCATGTTTTCGCAGTGGGTAGCACTGTTGCCTTGAAGCAAGATTCCTGGGTTTGATTCCCGGCCAGGGGTCTTTCTGCATGGAGTTGCATGTTCTCCCCCGAGCATGTGTGGGCTCTCTCTGGGTACTCTGGTTTCCTCCCACAGTCAAAAACATGTTTGTTAGGTCAATTGGCTTCTCTAAATTATCCTGAGGTGTGAGTGTGCATGGTTATGTGTCTGTGTTGCCCTGCGACAGACTGGCGACCTGTCCAGGTTGTACCTCGCCTCTTAACCCATAGACTGCCAGTGATAGGCACCCGCGCCACAGTGACCCTGACGGGACTAATTTAGGATGGATGGATGGATGGATGGAGTTGTACATGGGACTTAAATTTGTAACTAACCTAAAAGCAAAAAAAAAGGAACAAAAATATTAGCAATTAAATTTTTTAACCGCTCCCCTCAGTTGCTTTGAATTAAGTTTAAAACCACTCTTGATGAAATCGGCTTTTGACTGAGCTATCTAAATGTTATCTGTCTACTGTCCTGCATTTTCTTATATCAAACATTTTATCTTTTGTTACATAATCCTCGTATGTTAAAAGTGTTGTTGCCCTGCGATGGACTAGTGACCTGGCCAGGGTGTACCCCAGACACCAGCACTTTTTTCTAATCTTATGTCCCTGATGCTGCTTCTGGTATTAAGACAGGACTGCATCTGATGCCAGCAGCGATTTTTCAATATTTATCGAAAAGTACACATTCCATTTGTCTAGCAAGGCATTAGATTTTGCTGTTATTGCTTTTGTTGAAAATGTCAGATCTGCAGTCAATATTTAATATTAAAGCATGTTTTTCTGCCATGATCCTCTTTATGTAACACAATATCCAGCAAGCAACTACTGTATTTAATATGAATGCATAAATATACATCTAATCTAAGTATTTGCATCTTAGATGGAGAATGTTTACAGTTCAGGGAAGCACTGCTTTGAAGCTGGTAGAATCAGCTGCTCAATGGGTCCTTATTTCTGCAAACCTGTTTTAACTCTTTTGGATTAGTGAGGAAAAGGTGAATGCCCTGAGTATATTTAAATAGACCAGCATCAGCAGGCAGTGTTGACTTAAAATTTGAACACTAAAGTTGCAGCCTTTTGGAAAACAGCATTAATGACTATGCTTTGTTGTTTGGGATCTAAAAATGATATAAATGGATGTTTTACTGGAATTATTTAACAGGGGGATTTCATTCATGACAGCAAGTATTTACTATTGGACTCCTTTGGGTCAAAGTTACTCATTTTGCCTCAGATTAGTAGCAACAGCAATCATAGAGACAGACAATGAAAAAAATAAATAAATTAAATAAAAAAGAGTTTACTCCAAAGGTTTTTCTCAAATATTGAATACAAATGTAGCCTGGCCTTAAAAATGAAAAAAACAACAACTATGTGACAGTAATTTGGATATGAAAGTTAAAAACCAAATTTGCTTATCTTATTAAACCCAGCAGCTCAAGACAGCTTGTTTCCTTTGGTTCACAAACAGGAACAAGCCTCTTTATGCTGTTATGAAACGCTGACACAAGCAACATTTTCACCAACTCGTTAATAAAAACTCCAAGTTTTAATCGTTTGAAAAGTCATCACTGGAAAATGCTCAGAGCCATGAACTCAAACAGAAATTAAACAAATGAACATGAGCCGGAACATCCTGTCCTCAAAGTTATGCACCTTTAGTTTATTATAATTTTGGCTATTTTAGTTTGATACAAATTCCAGAGGGTTTTTGAGGAGTCCTAAACCATCATAGAAAGGAAATTAGAGCTGACTAATCATCAATAAATTCATTTATTGAAAATAAAAACTATTCTAACACTTTAAATATTTCTTAGATACTTTAAAATCTAGTGATAGATGCAGATATATAAATTAAAATCAAATATATGAGCTGAAGGAGGTTTGGGAAAGAAATATGTACAAATCTTGCAAGCGTTTTCTTGCCTCTACCCTTTTCCCATTTGTTAAAACTACACTTTGCTTTGGTCTATTGGACCAATCTTTGGATTGACTGCTGTATAAGCAGAAGGCACAGCATCATTTCCAAGTAGAATGAAGAATTATCCCCTGGTGAAGCCACTGGGTTCAAAATTCTGGCATTGTTGACCAATTAAAGAAAAAAAACAAAAAAACACAGAAAGTCCTGTTTGGAGACATAAGGAAACAAAGCAAACATAGAAATGTGACCGGTTTAAATCAGATATATTTGGCCTACATGTACAGTAAAACTCGGGGCTGTGGATAATACTGCTGCCTTGCAGCAAGAGGGTTCCGGGTTTGATTCAGTTCAGGGTCTTTCTGCATGGAGTTGCATGTTCTCCCTGAGCATGTGTGGGCTCTCTCTGGGTACTCCTGTTTCCTCCTACAGTCCAAAAACATGACTGTTAGGTTAATTGGCTCCTCTAAAATTCCCCTTAGGTGTGAGTCTGTGTGTGAATGGTTGTTTGTCCTGTTTGTCTCTGTGTTGTCCTGTGATGGACTGGCCCTGCCTCTCGCCCATAGACAGCTGGAGATAGGCACCAGCACCCCTCGTGACCCCACGCCAATCACATCTCCTCCATGGTGAAACATGACAGTGGTAGCAACGTGCCATGGACCTTCTATTTCTCTTTACTCATAGTTTATTTCTTAACTGTAACAGTACTATCAGAGTATGGGGCAGTGCTGGTTGTAAGATTGTGTTCAACATAGACACAGCCTGGGGAAAGAAGCTGCCTCTTTGCTTCTTTTTGTCAGTAGTGCTCTGTGGCACTTACCTGAATATTTACTCAAACCTATACATACAACCAGAGCTACAGCAGTTTGTATGCATTTGTTAAGGTAGCCTGGGAAAATTCCAGGTTCAAATAAAACACAGGGAAATATCAAACATAATTAAACAGCATCATAATTAACCAGCATCATATGGCAGTCTAACCTATACAATTCCTCAATCTCACAAAATTTGAAAAGAAACATAGGGGTGTAAAAACTTTCTAAAGGCGCTAAACATGAAGTACCAGGCTCAGGCAGGAAAAACTGACAGCACATTGAAACACTCCACCATTGAATCTGTGTATTAATATTGAGCACAGAGGAGGCAGAATGAATCAACTTTGTCTCATCACATGGAACGACATGGATAGGCTCCATTTAAGGATGATTTAGACAGAAAGAGACCCGCAGTCATAACTCAGCTGCCTAAACCAACACAAAGCCCCATTAGCCATTTCTTGGTCATGCTGTGATGTCTTCTCTTCAGTGACTAACAACTAACAACCCAGCTGTAGAGTGCAACAGCAGACTAAAGCTAAAGCCAGTAACTAAAGACTTGAACAATTTTCTGGTTTGCTGTCATGGCTGCTATTTGTTATCAATTGAGTCTGAAAGATTGGAAACTCTGAGGCTAAATATAATAGCACAGCAATGAGGGGAGAAAGTGTTCATAAATCAAAGGAAAAATCAATTTAGGCATGTATGAAATGTGTTTGTACGATGACAAATATTTTTCTTCCATGGATCTGGAGATGTTTACACACCTGCTACACTTGTTTGTTCAATGGAAAATCACTGACGCATTCACAGTGACACAAAAAGACAGTTTTAGTGGTTTTGGCAAAGACAAGATAAATGTTCAGTCTGCAAAATCATTAAGTTTGGAGAAAAAATTATTCAAACAAACAAAACAAAAAAATGACGGGCAACAAAACCACTACAGGGAGTTTTAATAAAAGACAAAATGTAATTTCTACATTTATTTTATTAACTTCATTTAGCTCATTTTAGTCGGCCATATTGGAGGTTGCACAGATGTGTATTAGCTGTTTGGCAGGCAAGACAAACAAAATCCTTTTTTTTTATTGCTTTGAAGCATGTTTAATCAACGTGGAGCTGCTACTCCCTACCTGTAGAACAGGGAGACTTTTTAACATTCCTCTCTGCAGGACTACACAATGTTTTTATAAATTCCTGCTTTTTTGGTAATGAAGCTGTCTCTGCATATCTATGGTGAATACTTTCAGAAAATATAGACAAACTGATACATTTCAATAAATATACTGTAATCAACAGTAATCAACCGCCTAAAGCCACTTATATCAGCTCTAGTTAACTGGATCATTTTTCCTTTTTTGTTCTTTCCCAACATGTGTGGACCTGAAATATTTGTTAAATAACAATTAAAACCTGTTTGGTTTTAATTGTCTGGAAATTTGGTGTCTTATGCCAATAAAGTTTTACATAATGACTGCATCATTTTCTTTTCATAATCGCACCCCTCACTGGCAGAGAGCTATATAACTATCTTTTTTATCCAGTTGAAGCCTATATTCGCCAACCCATCAGTAACCTGCATTTTGCATATATGCACATAGTAACGTTTTTTTTAGGTGTGATAATGTGTTTTATGGGAGAGGGGTTTAAACTATAATTAAACCTAAATGATAAAGCCCTGCGGATGGGAAGAAAAGCAGAGAATGTCAGTGTCGCAAACTTTGAAAATGAAAACAGCAACAATAATTACAGCACCGTAATAATAGCTTCAGTGCTGGGAAAGCTTAGGAAGGTCAAAGCTCTTAAATGTGGCATTTCCTTCTCATATGACTGCAGCTGAAACCTGTGGTATCTTGCTTCTGTTCTTCTTCTGCAGCAGGTCAATTCAGCCTCCCTGTCCTTTCGCACAAGCATCATCGCATTCATTAGACCTCAGCAGGTGGGAAGTATTTGTGTGCAAGTGAGTGTGGAGTAGTAAAAGGAATGCAGTAAGAGCCAATCATGTAGGAGACCACCCATCCTTATCAAACTGTTTGACACTAATGCCATTAGGAGAGATGCATAGCTATGTGAGTTCATAAAATTAGGGCTCGGGCCAGCAGCTGAGCAAGTGCAGGCACCGAGGCTCATATGCATCAGCAGTATGATGAGATTAGCCTGCCGCGCTAAGAGCTGACAGGCCTCATCAGTTCACATCAGGTGAACAGGTGCTGTGAAAGAAACCATGCCACCCTCATGCGTGTCTGCATACACTGCATTAGGGTTATAGAAAGCAGGTGAGTGCATAAGCAGGGAATAAAAAGCTACACAAGTGTGACTGATGGCGGACATGATCAGTCAGTGTTTGTGTTCAAACTCATGAAACATATCAACGATCAAAATCACTAGAACTCTGCCTGCAAATGCCAGATGTTCCACAGGCTTGTGCGCCAAAGCCATTAAGAGTCAAGCCAAATACACTTGCAAATTGATGTCACTGATGGCGATGCTGATAGGTCAAATTTGCTGTTACAAGTCCCAGCAACAAATGGACAACCTTCCTTGAACGCTGATTACAGCAGACAGGTCCTGGAACATGTTCTGATTGGAGCAGATATTTGGGCTGAACTCTGTACAGGTCGGTTTTTGTACATTCTGGAGCAATGTGACCTTGTTCAAGCAAAACACTCTACCGTTTGTCGATAGGAGGTAGAGAGCTGATGTTTTCCAATGCCAGAGAGAGTCTATGCATTTCTAAATGGCCTCATTGTTGTGCCAAAAGTCCACACACGCAATAAATACTCCTTTAGCTTTACTTCATACAAACACTCATTAACTCTTCCTCACGCATATGTTTAACATGTTACATATGCGAATTAGAGTACCACAGGGCCCCAATATATCACACACCTAAGTGCTTGTGCCTTCTCTGTGAGCGCCTGGTTTGATTTTCACGTGTGTGCAGCCTCCCTCCTCTTCACCTGTGGACCTGTTTCTGTGTGCTCATGTAAACTAGTTTGACTTTAAAGGTGTTACCCACTAGAAAAAGAAAAGTTTGGCTTCCTGTGTTTCCTTGCTCATTCTGTTTAGCCATCATCTTTTTGTTCTGCCTAAAAAAAAACTGGCTGCACTGGTTTTATTTAAAGTACCCTCTATTTCTTTTTGAAAAAACAAAAAAAGCAAAAGGAAAACATTTTAAATTTGTGGATGGAAAAATGGTTGGGCATTCCTCCCGACCGGATTTAGTAAGAGTTTGATTAATCATTTAACTAAGTATGTCTCAGCTGCTGCTGCTTCTGTGACTGGCTAAAAAGTCAACATGGGAGGAAGGTACCCAATCAGCTTAAACAATTGTACTGAAAGTCCCTCCCTTTTTACGAACAATTTCCAAAGGAGAATCTCCAGATCGATACGTGTAGAATTCAGAAGGAATTACGTATCAATCTGGCTTATGCCAGGTTAAAGGTATAGTGGAGGATTTTCGCAAATTTTTGGAAAGATCCGCCCTCTCTACTTTAAAAAAAATGCACACCTGTACCCACTCCTGAGAGGGGAACGCCCATTAAACACATGCCAGAGGAAGCACAAGCCCACTGCTCCTCCTGCATACTCTGTGTAAAAGTTGCTATTTGCATCTCTCATACAAGCATACTTTCCAAAAGAAGATTGCAATTTTTCCACTATGTCAGACTCACCACCCGGACAAAGAACGTCCTACACAATATCTTTAAAATAATCAAGGCAACCATAACAAGCTTCCTTAGTTCAAATTCAAATCAGAAATGCTCATGATCACAACTCAGTACATTTGTAGCTGCAAGTTATGCAAATGAATATGTCAAATGCTGAAAAAGAACTAGAAAGGGTAGGCTGTTCAATTTTACATTCTATAAAGAACCTTTGCCCAAGAATGAAATTACAATTTTCTCAGTTTAACTCACTGAAAAGTCGGGATTGTAGCAGAAGTTGAAAAGGTGTTTTTAAAAAAAAAAAAAAACCTAAATAGGTGTCTTTTTCTGTGGGTTTTTGTGATACAACAATTGGATTTGCTTGGACCCTATCCTTCACAACAGACACCTGGTAGGTATTCACAATGACATAAGATAAATTATTCCAGAAGATGAAGGACTGCTTTATGATTTAATCTAAGATATACCAACCTTTACTGTATATGAAAAAAAAGAACATGGTGGATTTTCTTTATGGTATTAATCAAAAGACATCATTGAATAAAGAAATAAAGCAGTGACAACACTTGCTGTGGTCTGTTTTTAATGTTTAATTTGTCTGGATTACATTCAATAAGATAAAGAACAATTATTGTTCAAAACTGACAATTTGACAGCACTCAGTGCCTATTAGCTTGATCATCTGACAGCTAGAAGATGAGCAAGCAAAGAGCCTTTGTTCACAAAGGTCTCATTAACTCAGCAACCTTCAACGAACTACCAAAACTGTGCGTCAGTCTCTTTATCTACATCAAATGATGTCTGTTTGTACCGGCAACAATTGAGACAAAAAGACCATCATCTCTCTCAGTTGTGTAGCTAAAACTCTTCCGTTATGACAAATTGTTAAAGTTTGCCTTGTTTTTTTTCTCTTTGGAATTAAAACCATAGAATATAAACTCACACCAACAAAAGGGACATAAAAGCATCATTAGGTCAACAAAGAAAAAAAAGCCAACACAATCCAGCTTTCTAATTACTTTCTTATTAGTCTTTTTCACAGACAGAGCCTAGTTGTCTCTCTTGCCTCACTGGACATAAGGTTACTTTTCTGTTCAATATGAATCCTTTCAAAGAAGTAAAGAACTAATTTAGACTCTTTGGCGTTACATAACTACTGCTGGGACTAAATTAATTAAAGGAACAGTAAATAGGAAGACAGATAGGACACTAGTATTGGGAATTCAGATCACCTCAAGGTTAAGGATTTTAGTTGACGCTACAGCTGTTTTAAATGTTGGAACAAGTATAAATAGGGCTGGTAACACCTGTTTATTCTTGCAGGGTAAAAGAGTGGGGGCTAATGCCTATCTCTAGCAGTCCCCAGGTGAGAGGTGCAGTACAACATGGGGATTTGGCAAAAATGCAAACATAAACATGCATGTATATTTGTAACTAATTGCAGTTGGATAGGAAAAAGACTAAAGGAGTCATGACCTGTTATTTTACATATAGAGTCCTGTAATTTTCTTTTGTGGAAAAATATTAAACAGAGCTCATTCTGACCCCTTTTCATACCTCTTGCATTCTTGCATATGGTATAAACAGGATTTGGACTACTGCAAAAGTACATCAATGGGGATGTGGCGTTAGCAACATTAGCAGTTTGCCATGACTCATTTATGTACATATACTATTACTTCCTGGTTTCATACACAATAAGTGAAAAAGCAGACAAGCATCGACACCAACTGAGTACTAGTGAATTCCTAATTGTTGGAATCCCTCCTTTTAGTGGAATAGAGATGGGCATGATGAAAGCAAGCTGGGCAAATGTAAGCATCTTTATACAAAAGAGGTAAATCAAACAGGACAACCATAATTGTGCTTTGTAGAGAGCATGCTCTTGTAGGTTTTTCTGGTTTAAACTGACAACAAAAAACCTAAGCTACTCTTATCCTCAGGATTTTCTGGCAGGTTTTCTAACTAAAGCAAACATCTGAACACACATTTCAACATGAAAAAAGTAATATGTATGGGTAATGAGTTCTTTTTTTTCCAGCTTTTTTGTTATCACTACACTGTCACAAGTACAGAGCAACAAAATTAACTCTTTGCATTTAACCCAACCCCTTGGAGGGCAGTGGGCTGCCATTTCGTGGCACCCGAGGAGCGGTATAGGGTTAAGGGTCTTTGCTCAGGGAACCAGAGTGGCAGTCTGTGGGAGTGGGGCTCAAACTCAGAACCTCTGGATTCCAAGAACAATGCCCTAGCCACTAGGCCTCCGCTTCACCACTTTTAGAATCATGATTTCTGACAAGGAGAACATACAGACTTCCCACAAATCTGTACCATTCTGTACCATTGACCGGTTAGATTCAGGACAAATATGTTCAAACACTGTCCCACCTGTACAGTAGGAAGAACAGTCCCCAAGGCCAGCCAACTAACTCCAAGCTGCCTTCATATAATGCATAACAATGTTAAACAGTATAAATGTTAAATGCTAATAGGTGTATATCTTATGGAATAATGTATAGCTTACATCTTTAGGGCAAAGTGCGAATGCCTACATTTAATTATATTCAGAAGTATTTTAGAAATCCCAAAAGGAAACTCAACAATGCATAAATTAAACTACTGCATTTGTTTAAAGAGAGGATAGGTTAGGTACTAAAAGCAAGAACCTCCTTTAGATGTCTGTATAAACGATGATCTCTAACTGAAAAAAAACATCTGAGCTGTAACAATGGTGCTCAGGGATGAAACCCTTTCTCTATGTTCTCATCCTGCCTATATCCAGAATGGCTAGAGTTCCCAGACTTTGAAGGTGTCCTAGTGCTGTACCTTCTAACAAATATTACATCATCAAGTTCTAAGTCATTCTTTTTTAGTGGATCAGATATTTTCCATCAATAATATTCAAACTAATTTCTACCCTTTTAGTAATGTATTTGCTATAAGTTGTTTGGATTGAAGTGAAGCCATCTGTCAATCAGTATGACAACTCACAAATCAGGGATTTCAATTTGACCCTTAGCGGAACCGCCTTCCGCTGCATTGCCTCACTCTGACAACATGATCAGGATTCTGTATTATGTAGGAAGGAATAGCAGACATGGAATTCTGTTTAAAAGCATGTAACTAAAGGCTAAAGTCAGTGGGGAACCTGCAATTCAGAGACACATTACCCAAAGTATTTAATAATTATTTAACTTCATTGATCTCACATTGGAGAAATTTATCTCTGCATTTAACCCATCCCCTTGGGAGCAATCAGGGGTTAAGGGTTTTGCTAAGGAACCCAGAGTGGAGGCTGTGGGGATGGAAACTGGGTACTTGCAACCTTCTCAGGGCACAAACGGATTGCTCTAACCCCGCGGTTCTCAAAGTGTGTGGCGCGACCCACTGGTGGGGAATTGAGACGTGACAGGTGGGGCGCGCCAAGTTCCGGTGTGTGTGTGTGTGTGTTGTGTGACTATAAATGTAGAACGTGTGAGAGCAAACTGTCCTTATAGCTGCATGTTGCCGCTTTTTAGACCAATCAAACCCACAAAGTAATCATTAATAGCCTACATGCAGTCTAATTAAAAGAACATTAGATATGAGAAAAATTTCACCTGGAACTGAAGTGCCAAAATAATGATTGACGTGACGTCAGCATATTATTTGTAACGGAATAAACTTTCGCGCCCCAGTGTTGCCAACTCAGCGACTTTGTCGCTATATTTTAGACCCCTCCAGCGACTCTTTTTTTAAAAAGGGACTAGCGACAAATTAGCGACCTTTGGAGACTCTTACGTGAAAGCACGTATCGTTCCTTTTCTTGTCCTCCAGCGGCAGGTGCTGCCGTGGGGCGCCTCCTCCGTCCCAACCCCGTTCTCCCCCGCTATCGCAGGAGTCCCTCTCAGCGCTGCAGAGACACAGCATGTTTACCCTCAGCGTCCAGACTGCAAATAAAGCGCACATGCGCCGGGATTGACGGCGCAGGTTGATCATAAGTAACTGAATTTGAAATATTTTTTCTTAAATAAATAGGACCAGTTTATTGAAATGACGTCTGACTCCACCCTGAGGCTCAGGTTTAATGCTCAGACTAATAGTGAATTCTGGTTTGGAGTGGAGAGGGAGTATCCACTCATCGGGCAGAGAGCTGTGTGCATTCTTCTTCCCTTTGCCACATCATATCTCTGTGAGATGGGCTTTTCAACTGTTGCTTCACTGAAAACAAAATACAGATCTCAGCTGAACATTGAGCATGACTTGAGAGTGGCAGTATCAAGCCTGCAACCCCGTTTTGAGAAACTGCAATGCAAAACAGGCTCATTGCAGCCACTAATGCAGGGATAAATAGACCTGTATTGCCAGATGGATTTCACTTCTTTTCTTTTATTAACAGATTGCAGAGTGGCACTTTAATTTTTTCTATCTTTGAGCTTGATACAAATTTTGACACAGCTGCATTTTTATTTTCTTTATATTTGAGCTTGCTGTTATTTGATGTAGATAGTTTGTATTTAGATACTACTTGTTACTTCAATAAAATTGGAAAATTTTAAGATTGTTGCATATTTCATTAGCATTGTGTTGGGGCGATGGGGACAGGCGGGGCTTGAAAATTCCCCCTTGTCCAAAGTGGGGAATGACAGAAAAAGTTTGAGAACCACTGCTCTAACCCACTAGGCTAACACTCTGCTAAATAGTTTTCTTTTTCTTAAGGCTGCCACACATTGTGTGGCGCCAGAGGAGCAGTCTGGGGTTAAGGGTCTGGCTCAAGGACCCTGGGTGGTAGCCCTGAGGCTACTGATGGCAGCCTAAAACTAAAAGGAGTCCTGGAAAATGTAAAAAAAATCTATACTGCTGAATGCAGCACAGTTGTTCACGTTTCCAATGGTAACAAATGGTCCTTCCATTTTATGCCAAAAAATAAATGTTTGCTTATATTTAGCTTGGAAAACATGTCTTTCAAATAAACTGTATTGAAGGTAAGGTGGTGGCATAGGCTAATATTAATACATTGCTTGATTTAAAATGTGATAAAAAACAAACAACTCATTTTCACTATTCACTTGATTTCCGCATATTTTTTAAAAGACCTGCCCACTCCACTTAAGAAATAATGCACATGCACAACCCTGTACCCTCTCTCAAGAGTGATCACCTATTAAGCCTGTGAGACCATTTCTACTCTTGCAGAGACCATTTCTCCTCATGCATGCTCTGTTTAAAAGTAGCTCTTTGCATAGCTCATACAAACTTACTTTCCAGAAAATTTGCAGTTTTTCGATTTTGTAAGACTCACCAGAGGTCAGTGAAAATGGGGAGGAACACATAGGTAGGCTTTACGTAAACATATCACCAGAACAAGGGCGTAGGTTCGGTCTAAGTTTTGGTGGGGACCTTGACCCTGTCTTTATCAACTGGCAAAATGTGTTATTTAAATGCACCAAACACATGCCTCCGTCTGTCATTTACAGACACAAACTGCTGCCCAATTTGCTTGATATCAATGAGGTCAAGTGCTGTTTGATGCACATGGCATACACTGATGTTGTTAAGGCGCTGCTGGGTCATTGTCGACCTCAGCCAGTTTTTCAGCCTTTTCAAAGCACTGAACCTTCTTTCAGCTTCCGCTGAGGCCACAGGGATCACCAATAACAGCCTAACAAGCGTCTCCACCTCATTGAATAGGCCACGAACTTCCCTGGGCATCTCTCTCAGTATCTCTGCTGCTTCTACACTTGATTTTAGTAGATGTTTGTTAAGGAACATGGAAAGTTGAATCCCCAGATTCTCCCTGTTAATCTCTGGGTACTCCCCAATAGCGTCATTAACCTTACCGGTGAGGAGCACATCCTCAACCTGTTTTAATTTCTCCAGATCACGTTGGTTGAATCTGTCTTTGAACTGCATATCCAAACAGTCCAAGACCTTGAAAAACTCAATCCTGTAGAATTCCTCTGCTGTCTTTGACTGATGATGACTAGCCTGACCAGTATATCTCCTGGGGGGTTTCCTTTGGTGAGGAATTTCAATGGCTTCAATCCCCAAAGTATCCACCATCTGCACTGACTTCTCAAACAATTCTGCAAACTTTGCATCAGTCCTTTTCTCCTGAATAGCTGAGCTTACATATTGAACTGCAGTCTGCATACCGGCAATGGTTTGGGAATGACTCTGCAGGGATTTGTTCAAACACTCAAGCTCTCCGAGCACCTCTGTGGCTAGATTGAGGCCTAAAATGGTCTTCCCTTTTTGGAGTCGCTCCAAAGACCATTTGCCCTAGTGCTTGTGTCATAACCAAGTGAGGCAATTTCCTCCAGACTGTTTAGGGTAGCCTCATATTCATTGAGGACTACCTGCACAGCTTGCCCACGGACAGTCCATCTTGTGGGACAGAGTGGTTTAACGGTCCTGGTGGGCCCCTCTGGAACAGTATGCTGTGCCAGAATGCCTTTAAATTTGCCAGATTGGTTGCTCAGTGTTCCAAGTTCATGGACCCACTGAGGTGCGTCACGCAGTAAGGGTGAAGAATTGCATGCACATTGGGTAATTAAGTTGACACAATGTGCGCCACAATGTACATACAATGCCAGGGGCTGCTCCTTTTTGAGCACTGCCTGGGCACCAGAAAAAAGGCCTGCCATATTTGCTGCCCCGTCATACGTCTGTCCTCGCACACCTGAGATAGGTAGGTTCAGTCTGAGAAGCATGTCCAGAGCTAGTTTTGCCATCTGTTCACCAGTTGTAGATGGTGTATCATACAAGCCGATAAATGCTTCCACTGGCACCAGGTCTTGATCAACATACCTCAGGCATATAGAGACCTGCTCTTTGCCCTGGATGTCCTGGGTTCTATCCATAATGATAGAAAATTGGACAACAGGGAGGGACCTAATCATTGCAGCAATTCCTCTCACAATTGTGTGGCCAAACAAAGTCAAGTATTCATTTTGGCACTGGGGACTTACATAATCATGGCAGTGAGTCAGCCAGGAAGTTAGCACTGGGTCATCCTTTGCCTTTAACTTCACAAGGTGGAACAAGTTACCCTCATTTGAAGCATGCCCTCTCATTACAATTCCCTGCCTAGCCAGATACCTCACACACTCCATAATTTCCACAAGACAGTGCCTGGCATCCTGCTGTGTTTTGGCTAAAGCACTGTATGGACTGGAGTTTGCTCCATCGCATTCACAGTGACGGCATGATGGTGTGCCCTCGAATTTTGATGTTGAGTAAAGCTCTCAGAAGCATTTTTCCAATTCCCAAAACCATTTAGGCAAAATGCAGGATCATGTTTCTTTTCTAAGGAGGTCTTTTTGATGGTAAATGCTTTGACACACTCAAAACAAAGAACTTTTTGCATGGTGGGGCTATAATGCAGCCATGGGAACAGGCTAAACCATTTGGCCTGAAACCGCAACCTTTTATTGGGCAGCTGCTGTGCTGCAATGAATTTTACATCAGGCTGGTATGGCGCACTCCCCATGTCCAGGGCACTGCTGCCTTGACTTCCCTGGTCACTGGCACTCACACTGACTGCCTCCTATAGAGCAAACAAAGCGTAACCTGGTTTGTATTCACACTAGCTTAACTTAATTTAAGACTAACACTTCAAATGCCATATTTACTGAGATAATTTCACAGTATATTTCATATCTGAGAACAGAGGCGGATCTAGGGGGTGGCTACTTGGGCTTCAGCCCCTGATGTTTCCCCAAAATCCCCGGATCCTAGCTTTTGAGCTGATCTGAGTAAAATGTGAAGTACTGGAATTCACCAGATGGTGGCAGCATGTGCAGGAAAGCAGCCTGTAGCATTACCACGCAGACTAAGTGTTTCCCTCTCGTCATTGCCAGCTTCAGGAGTCGTGCACCTCCGCGTAGCATATTTAAACAGGGATAGGCCAGTGGCGGATATCAATGGATATCAGAAGCTTTTTTAAAAAGCAGACAGCTGGACCACCAGCACCACCACCAGTTGTTGCTAAACAGACTGATGTCCCAGGTATGTGAAGCTGTGACTGAATCAGAGCCTTTTTTCTCCCGGTCTGCTGTGAAATTCTGTTCTCCTATGTTCCCCTAAATCTGTCCTCCCTGTATTGGGAGTGTGCATTGAAGCCAGATAGGCGCATCTTGCGGATCTGCGCTTCTGATCCATTTCTTGGTAAAAATAACTCACAATCATGTAAAGGTTGTAGCATCAAGTTTAAACGACAGCTGTTGTTTAAAAAATTGTAAAATAAATAAGTAGACGAGGTCTCTGTTTTGTTTTTAAAGGGCAATGTGAAATATGAGAGATTACTGGATTAAGGGAATTTTTAGTATATGACATGATATCACACATAACAATTTTTGGGAATTTGGAAACTGTTGCTCTTTATTTATTGGGGGGGGGGGGTGGGGGGGGGGGGGGTTTCATTCACCTGCAAGTCTTTAACTGTGTTTATTCCTCTCTTCATCAACAACAAACTCTGTGGATTTTGGATTTGGAATACATTTGATCATTTTTTGCCAGAGTTATGAGAGGGAAATTAAATATTTTTGCCACCTGATATAATCCATTCCCCCATGGGAAAAAAAGAAACAAATCCTCCATTATTTTTCATATATTATGTTTGAAACATTTATTATTTTATATTTTGAAATCCAAAATAGTTCAAATAAATCTCACTGTTGGTTTGATGATCTTTATGAAATGTATTTTATTTCTTAATTTAAAATGTCTGGAGGAAAACATAGTCCAGTTGTTTTACTTTCAACTTTTTTTGTAAATTTTTAGATAAATAAATAACAGAAAATACATTTGATAAAGATCATAAAAGGGGGAACAGATTATTTAAGTCAGCTAAAATATATGGTTCCCCTCCTTTAATTTTGGCAAATAATGCACACATGTCAACAAATCCACATGATTTGTTGTTGGTGAAGAGAGGAATAAGCACAGTTAAGGAACTGTGTGCTGTTTAATGTTTTAGCTGATTTTCACCATTTCATTTCATTGTATTTATTATATTTTTTAATTGTTCTCTTATATTATTTTATGATTTTTTTATTTTATTATGTATTTTATATCTGCAACACTTGGTCAACATGTTTCTGTTTTAAATGTGCTATATAAATAAAGTTGATTGGGTTGGATGAGACGGTTCTCAGCGCCTCTCTGCTTGCGTAAATTAAAGTACACACAAATTTTGGTTTTGTGTGCGAGGTGGCTAAAAAAAAAAAGATGGAAAACAGGAGTCAACACCTGCACCCTCAGGGCTAAGCCCCTGATCTCCTAGAATCCTAGATCCGCCCCTGTCTGAGAACTAACACCTCACCTGGAGCCCTGAAGCTCCAGCCACCTCTCCATCGTTCTGCTCTGCCCCTTGCTCTGCTGTCTGAGCATCCTATGTGAAAAAATATTACATAATTAACAGACCTATTCTACCTCACATTCAGTGCTGACCTTACTAAAAACCGGACTTTACAACAAATGCGTTGCGTGATAGATATCTAACTTATGGGTCCACTCACTGTACTTACAGCCGACGTAGCAAAATAACTTCTAATGTCTGTCCTTTTCTTTTTTGGTGGCGACATGGTGTCGGAGACTCAGAAGGAGACGCGTGTGCCCAGCTACCCGCCGCCTTTTGCAGCTAATCAAAGAACGTCCGACGATTCATGATTCAATGATTGACAATTAGAAGGACCACTTATTTTGATGATCCACCTGGAAAAAGAACATCCTCCACTCCTCTTTTAATATTTGCTTATTAGGCAATATGCCTCATTGAAAGCATCAAGCAACATTGTCCTCAGTTTGCCAGAGCTTTGCACTTTACCGGCTTGCTTTTCCACACTGGCAGAATGATCTTGCATTTGGTGTCACATCAATTCTATTTTTTTTTTACTGCATTGGAATGAAATCACAGTAAATTGATAACTGCCTTTGTAAGTAAGCAAACACAGAACACCAGCTGGAGATCAAATACCTTCATTTATAGTAGTAAACATTCCAGTCAAATGCCAGCCAAATGGCAGCCAACTTCCAGCCTCTGGATTGACCCCCCTACTTCTCTTGGGTGTGCATATTTTTTTACTCTGACTCCACCCTTTGACTGAATTAAAGGGTCTGACCAGGAGAAGGCACTTCTCTTTAGATCTTAATGTCCACAAATCATGACAGAAAGAATATTTTAGTACAAAAATTGATGTTTGAAAAAGGTATCTTAGGGGACCAGCCAAGGGCCTATCAAGAAAAGCGGGGACATTTTGAATGGCTACTACTGTACTTCCCAGAGTGAATGGTAGGAAAAGTAGTTTTTCAAATGTTATTGCTGCTGTCCTTCTACCTTGGCACTTTGGTAACCTACATGTTTGCTCTAGTAGGCCAGCAAATGACCTACACTGCAAAAAATATAAATCTCAATAAGTTATTTTTTCTTAAAATAAGTGTGTTTTTCCTTGATTTGAGGAGATAAGTAAGACACTTTGCCAATGGAACAAGACAATTTCCTTTTAAAATAAGAAAAAAATATTTTATCGTCTTATTTCAAGTAAATATTATCTAACTATCTTATTTTAAGAGTGAAAATACTCATTCCATTTGCAAATCATCTTATTTACCTGCTCAAATTAAGGCTAAATATACTTAATTTAAGCCATTTTTTACTTATTTCTGGATTGTTTTTGCAGTGAACTCGAACAATTATAAAGGTAGTCCTAAAATGGCTGCTGCTTATAATTCTATACATATGAAATAAGAAGACTGTAACTAGAAAATTTCTAAAGAAATTTTGAGGGGGGCCACCTACTGCCCGTCTGGGTAACTGGGCCAATACGGCCCTGGCAAGTGACGTCGGGGCTCCCCAGACCAACTGCTTACGCCTTTGAGGGCTGCTGAGGGAAGGAAAGAGGGCTAGGTCATGGGCAAAGAGAGCTGTGTGCCACTTGTGCTGAAATCTGGGAAATAGACGTGCACAGCATATGATGCACAAGGGTAATATGGGTTGTCCATATTGAACCGCAGTGGGTAAAGTGCTGTTGGCGGGCGCTGCCCGCATGCTAGGTGCCCTTGCAGCGATGAAAAAAATCACCAATGGCGGGCTCCGCCCGCCTGCTAAGAGCCATTGCAGTGATGAAATCACCATTGGCGGGCTTCGCCCGCCTTCTAAGAGCCATTGCAGTGATGAAATCACCAATGGCGGGCTCCGCCCGCATGCTCAGAGCCATTGCAGTGATGAAATTACAAATGGCTATGAGCAATATGCCAGAATGTATGAGTGTGTATAAGGAAGAGGCTTTTATTCTGTAGAGTCCCTGTAGTCTTATTTTGAAAGTCTATCATGGATGTGCATCAAAAGATGGGTCATGCCCAGCAGTGATATAGAATCCATTTCCAAATGTTAAATCACTGGTTTTCCATGTTATTAGGTGAATAGCTGCTGTATTACAGAGTAAATGGGAGACTTTTATTGTGAAATTTGCTCTGGGGTGTGTTTTGAAAACGTCACTAGAGTCTAATAAAAACAACCTGGAAGAGTTTGGGTCATAATGTTGAGCCATTTGCATCAATTATTGCATTAGTATAATCTAGAGGCTTTTATTTTGTAGGGTCCCTGGAGTCTTATTTTGAAAGTCCAACAGAGTTGTGTTTAGAGAAAATGTTCAGACCCAGCAATCATAGTTGATGACTTTCCAATCGTTAAATCACTCTTTTTCCATGTTATTAGGGCAGTAGATGAAGCGGAAATGGGAGGCTTTTATTTTGAAATTTGCCATAGGGTGTGTTTTAAACAGTCTCCTAGAGTCTATTCTCTAAAATGGGGTTGAGTTTGGGTCATAATGTTGAGCCATATAGGGCAATAAATATATGTAAAAAATATAGAGGCTTTTATTTTGTAGGGTCCCTGGAGTCTTATTTTGAAAGTCTATCAGTGTTGAGTGGCAAGGGAAGTGTCATGGACAGCAGTCATATAGTGTCCATTTTCCAATGTTAAATCAGTGCTTTCACCCTCCATTGGATTAATATGTGCTGTTTAAAACAGCAGAGGTAAAATCTCTTTGAAGCACGGTTACCTTGACAACGCTTAACGAGCCTGTCAGTGACAGAGAGAAAAGCGCAGCACTATCGTTCCTTAGCTCTCAGGCTTTTTTGAATGGGAGGAACAGCTGCTGAACAAACGACTGCTGAGCAAAAACCGTAATAGGTATTAGAAAAATTCTTTCAGTGAAAGAAACATCTATCCTTTGTCTCAGACTGGGGTAACCTTCATGTCTGTAGCTCTTTCACAACCCAAAACGAAGCACAAACAAAATGGCTGATCCCACCTGCTCCTCCCTTTGTTTAAACTGCAGCACCACACTCTGTCACCTTTAAGCTGCTATAGCACCCCTCCGAACAAACAACTGCTGAGTAAAAACCGTAAAAGGTATCTGAAAAATTATTTTTATCTAAGCTAAAGCTATATCTTGTCTTCAATTGGAGTAACTTTCATGGCTGTAGGTCATCTACAACCTGAATGGGAAGAGAAAGAATAAGAAAAAACGGGTCCTCAGTCCTTAGCTTCTAACTGAGCTAGCTGCAGCAACACACTCTCACTCACCTTTAAGCTGCTAAAGCCCCCCTCCGAACAAAGGACTGCTGAGTAAAAACCATAAATGATATCTGAAAAATTATTTTTATCTAAGCTACAGCTATATCTTTACTTCAATTAGAGTAACCTTCATGTCTGTAGGTCTTTCACAACCCAAAACGAAGCACAAACAAAATGGCTGATCCCACCTGCTCCTCCCTTTGTTTAAACTGCAGCACCACACTCTGTCACCTTTAAGCTGCTATAGCACCCCTCCGAACAAACGACTGCTGAGCAAAAACCGTAAAAGGTATTAGAAAAATTCTTTCAGTGAAAGAAACATCTATCCTTTGTCTCAGACTGGGGTAACCTTCATGTCTGTAGGTCTTTCACAACCCAAAACGAAGCACAAACAAAATGGCTGATCCCACCTGCTCCTCCCTTTGTTTAAACTGCAGCACCACACTCTGTCATCTTTAAGCTGCTATAGCACCCCTCCGAACAAACGACTGCTGAGTAAAAACCGTAAAAGGTATCTGAAAAATTATTTTTATCTAAGCTAAAGCTATATCTTGTCTTCAATTGGAGTAACTTTCATGGCTGTAGGTCATCTACAACCTGAATGGGAAGAGAAAGAATAAGAAAAACGGGTCCTCAGTCCTTAGCTTCTAACTGAGCTAGCTGCAGCAACACACTTTCACTCACCTTTAAGCTGCTAAAGCCCCCCTCCGAACAAATGACTGCTGAGTAAAAACCATAAATGATATCTGAAAAATTATTTTTATCTAAGCTACAGCTATATCTTTACTTCAATTAGAGTAACTTTCATGGCTGTAGGTCATCTACAACCTGAATGGGAAGAGAAAGAAAAAAAAAAACGTTTCCTCACACCTGAGCTTCTAATTGAGCTAGCTGCAGCAGGACACTGTCACCCAGCTTTCTGGTGCTTAAAATGTCCTCCGAACAAACGACTGCTGAGCAAAAACCGTATGAGTTATTCAAAAAATTCTTTCACCGTGAGCGTCAGCCATCCTTCGACTCCAACTATGCCAACTTTGGTGTATGTGTGTCTTTCAGAACAATATTTATGACGAGTTTAAAACACATAATGTCATTCGTTTTTCTCCCCTCTGCTGTTCCAAAACCAATGAAAAACGGCTCTGATTTTCATCGACTTGAGGTCGGTCTGGAGGGTTTTTAAGGAAAAGTATTAATCCTACCGTAATTCCGAAGACATTGTGTGGGTCCAGAGATTTCAGTCTACAAACTGACCAAAAATGGTGACTCTAGCTATAAATATGTGGCCGTGAGGGCGAGTTTAAAATGTTTTTGGGTCTTAAAAAAATGGCTGCCTCACACTCTAGCTTTTCAGTCTCTCCACTCTAGAAGGCTGGATTTTGCCAAAACTTTGTGGCGCTTGAGGTCTGATTATACAAAAACCGTAGCAGTTATCAACATGCCGTCTTCAGTTTTATGCAGACGAAGGATTTATCTACAAACTGAGCTTTAAACTGTTTTTCTACGTGAATGTATGCCAACACAGTGAAGCGCTGTTTTTTATGCTGTTTTTTTCCTCTCCCCATTCATTTCCTATGGGAATTTTTTGCGACGTTTTCGCTAATAATTCGCAAACCTTCGGACTAATGAGAAAGTTTTATACAAGCACGCATCGCCCCATTGGTCTCTACGCGTGTGCCAACTTTGGGCCCGATCCGACGAATGGTGCGTGACTAGTTACGCGCCGAAGTTTTTGGTGGCGAGGAGAACTATAAGCTATAATAAAAATAATACGCGGAATAAATATGTGAGATAGTAGTAGGTGGGCCATGCCTTCGGCATGTGGCCCCCCTAATTATTTTTATCTAAGCTACAGCTATATCTTTACTTCAATTAGAGTAACTTTCATGGCTGTAGGTCATCTACAACCTGAATGGGAAGAGAAAGAAAAAAAAAACGTTTCCTCACACCTGAGCTTCTAATTGAGCTAGCTGCAGCAGGACACTGTCACCCAGCTTTCTGGTGCTTAAAATGTCCTCCGAACAAACGACTGCTGAGCAAAAACCGTATGAGTTATTCAAAAAATTCTTTCACCGTGAGCGTCAGCCATCCTTCGACTCCAACTATGCCAACTTTGGTGTATGTGTGTCTTTCAGAACAATATTTATGACGAGTTTAAAACACATAATGTCATTCGTTTTTCTCCCCTCTGCTGTTCCAAAACCAATGAAAAACGGCTCTGATTTTCATCGACTTGAGGTCGGTCTGGAGGGTTTTTAAGGAAAAGTATTAATCCTACCGTAATTCCGAAGACATTGTGTGGGTCCAGAGATTTCAGTCTACAAACTGACCAAAAATGGTGACTCTAGCTATAAATATGTGGCCGTGAGGGCGAGTTTAAAATGTTTTTGGGTCTTAAAAAAATGGCTGCCTCACACTCTAGCTTTTCAGTCTCTCCACTCTAGAAGGCTGGATTTTGCCAAAACTTTGTGGCGCTTGAGGTCTGATTATACAAAAACCGTAGCAGTTATCAACATGCCGTCTTCAGTTTTATGCAGACGAAGGATTTATCTACAAACTGAGCTTTAAACTGTTTTTCTACGTGAATGTATGCCAACACAGTGAAGCGCTGTTTTTTATGCTGTTTTTTTCCTCTCCCCATTCATTTCCTATGGGAATTTTTTGCGACGTTTTCGCTAATAATTCGCAAACCTTCGGACTAATGAGAAAGTTTTATACAAGCACGCATCGCCCCATTGGTCTCTACGCGTGTGCCAACTTTGGGCCCGATCCGACGAATGGTGCGTGACTAGTTACGCGCCGAAGTTTTTGGTGGCGAGGAGAACTATAAGCTATAATAAAAACTAGAAAATTTCTAAAGAAATTTTGAGGGGGGCCACCTACTGCCCGTCTGGGTAACTGGGCCAATACGGCCCTGGCAAGTGACATTGGGGCTCCCCAGACCAACTGCTTACGCCTTTGAGGGCTGCTGAGGGAAGGAAAGAGGGCTAGGTCATGGGCAAAGAGAGCTGTGTGCCACTTGTGCTGAAATCTGGGAAATAGACGTGCACAGCGTATGATGCACAAGGGTAATATGGGTTGTCCATATTGAACCGCAGTGGGTAAAGCGCAGTTGGCGGGCTCCGCCCGCCTGCTAGGAGCCCTTGCAGCGATGAAAAAAATCACCAATGGCGGGCTCCGCCCGCCTGCTAAGAGCCATTGCAGTGATGAAATCACCATTGGCGGGCTTCGCCCGCCTTCTAAGAGCCATTGCAGTGATGAAATCACCAATGGCTATGAGCAATATGCCAGAATGTATGAGTGTGTATAAGGAAGAGGCTTTTATTCTGTAGAGTCCCTGTAGTGTTATTTTGAAAGTCTATCATGGATGTGCATCAAAAGATGGGTCATGCCCAGCAGTGATATAGAATCCATTTCCAAATGTTAAATCACTGGTTTTCCATGTTATTAGGTGAATAGCTGCTGTATTACAGAGTAAATGGGAGACTTTTATTGTGAAATTTGCTCTGGGGTGTGTTTTGAAAAGGTCACTAGAGTCTAATAAAAACAACCTGGAAGAGTTTGGGTCATAATGTTGAGCCATTTGCATCAATTATTGCATTAGTATAATCTAGAGGCTTTTATTTTGTAGGGTCCCTGTAGTCTTATTTTGAAAGTCCAACAGAGTTGTGTTTAGAGAAAATGTTCAGACCCAGCAATGATAGTTGATGACTTTCCAATCGTTAAATCACTCTTTTTCCATGTTATTAGGGCAGTAGATGAAGATGAAATGGGAGGCTTTTATTTTGAAATTTGCCTTAGGTTGTGTTTTAAACAGTCTCCTAGAGTCTATTCTCTAAAATGGGGTTGAGTTTGGGTCATAATGTTGAGCCATATAGGGCAATAAATATATGTAAAAAATATAGAGGCTTTTATTTTGTAGGGTCCCTGGAGTCTTATTTTGAAAGTCTATCAGTGTTGAGTGGCAAGGGAAGTGTCATGGACAGCAGTCATATAGTATCCATTTCCCAATGTTAAATCAGTGCTTTCACCCTCCATTAGATTAATATGTGCTGTTTAAAACAGCAGAGGTAAAATCTCTTTGAAGCACGGTTACCTTGACAACGCTTAACGAGCCTGTCAGTGACAGAGAGAAAAGCGCAGCACTATCGTTCCTTAGCTCTCAGGCTTTTTTGAATGGGAGCAACAGCTCCGAACAAACGACTGCTTAGCAAAAACCGTATGAGTTATTCAAAAAATTTCTTCACCGTGAGCGTCAGCAATCCTTCGACTCCAACTATGCCAACTTTGGTGTATGTGTGTCTTTCTGAACAATATTTATGACGAGTTGAAAACACATAATGTCATTCGTTTTTCTCCCCACTGCTGCTCCAAAACCAATGAAAAACGGCTCTGATTTTCATCGACTTTAGGTAGGTCTGGAGGGTTTTTAAGGAAAAGTATTAATCCTACCGTAATTCCGAAGACATTGTGTGAGTCCAGAGGTTTCAGCCTACAAACTGACCAAAAATGGTGACTGTAGCTCCAAATATGTGGCCGTGAGGCAAGAACAAAATCTTTTATCTTAAAAAAACGGCCGCCTCACACTAAGATGTCAGCAGCTGCACACTAGCAGGCTGCTGCAGAAGCTAACTGTCAGCTAGCTTCCAGGTGCTTACCCTCCAAACAAACGACTGCTGAGCAAAAACCGTAAAAGGTATTTGAAAAATTCTTTCAGTGAAAGAAACATCTATCCTTTGTCTCAGACTGGGGTAACCTTCATGTCTGTAGGTCTTTCACAACCCAAAACGAAGCACAAACAAAATGGTGGGTCCCACCTGCTCCTACCATTGGTTTAACTGCAGCAGCTCCTCTCTCATCTTTTTGCTGCTAAAGCACCCCTCCGAACAAACGCCCTGCTGATTTAAAAACCATAAAAGATATCGGAAAACATTTTTTTTTTATCAAGCGACAGCTATATCTTGTCTTAAAATTGGAGTAATTTCATGGCTGTGGGTCATTTTAAAACCCCAAAAAAGGGAAGAGAAAAAAATTTAAGGGGGGGAAAAAAGGGGGTCCTCAGTCCTTAGTTTCTAACTGAGCTAGCTAAAAGCAGCTCACTGTAAACCCAGCTTTCTGGGTTTAAAATGTCCTCCGAAAAACGTTTTGGCTGAGCAAAAACCGTATTTTTTAATTCAAAAGATTCTTTCCCCGTGCCCGGGTCACCCCCTTTCCTTCAAACTCCCAACTATCCCCAACTTTGGTGATGTGTGCTTTCAAAAAAATATTTATGACGAGTTGAAAACACAAAAATGCCCATTCTTTTTTTCCCCCCCCCTTTGCTGCCCCCCCCAAAACCAATAAAAAAACGGCTCTGTTTTTGTTTCGTTTTTTAGGGTCGGTCTGGGGGTTTTTTTTAAGGGAAAAAAGTTTTAAATTTCCTACCTTTAACCCCGAAGACATTGTGGGGGGTCCAAAAATTTTCAGTCTACAAAACTGCCCAAAAAATGGGGGACTCTATTATAAATTGTGGCCGTTGGGGGCGAGTTTAAAATGTTTTTTGGTTTTAAAAAAAAAAGGCTGCCTCACACTCAGCTTTTCAGTTCTCCACTTGGGAAGGGGGGAAATTTTGCAAAAATTTTGGGTGGGTTTTGAGGTCTGATTATACAAAAACCTTTTGCAGTTACAACTTTCCTTTCTTCATTTTTAAATAGAGAAGGATTTATCTAAAAAATGAGTTTTAAAATCTTTTTTTTTTCTAAGGGAATGAAAGCCGAAACGGGGGAAAAGGGGGCTGTTTTTTATGCTTTTTTTCCCCCCCCCCATTCTTTTCCCCTTTTGGGATTTTTTTTGCGCTTTTTTCCTTAAAAAATTTTTCGGCAAAAACCTTGGGACTAATGAGAAATTTTTATACAAGCCCCCATAAAAACCATTGGCCCCCGACGCGTTTTCCCAATTTTTGGGCCCGATCCGCCAAACCGTGCGGGACTAGTTAGGTGCCGAATTTTTTGGTGGCGAGGAGAACTATAAGCTGTATAATACCGGAAAAAAATATGTGGGTTTGGGAAAGAAAGGGGGGCCATGCCTTCGGCAGGGTGGCCCCCCTAACTAAAAAAATTTTCAAAAAAATTTTGGGGGGGGCCCACCTACTGCCCGCTGGGTAACTTGCCATAGGGCCCGGGTTTTAAATGACGTTGGGGTTTTCCCCAGACCAACTGCTTACCCCCCTTTGAGGGCGGGCGGGGGGGAAAGGGGAAAGAGGGCTGGGTTTTCAGGGGCCCAAGAGAGCTGGTCCCAAAACTTGTGCTGAAATCGGGAAATAGACGTGCACAGAAATATGATGCACAAGGGTAAAAAGGGTTGTCCATATTAAAACCGCAGGGGGGTTTAAAAAGCCATTTGCCCGGGCCCGCCCCCCCCCCTGCTAGGACCCCTTTGCAGCGAAAAAAAAAATTCACCAATGGGGGGTCGCCCGCCTGCTAAGAGCCATTGCAGTGTTTAAAAATCACCTTTGGGCGGGCTTCCCCCCCCTTTCAAAGACCCTTTGGGGAAATGTTTAAAAATTCACCAAGGGCGGGCCCCGCCCCATGCTCAGAGCCATTGAAATTTGATAAAATTAAAAATTTGGGCTATGAGCAATATCCCAGAAATTAATTGAGTTTTGTAAAAGGGGGAAGAGGCTTTTATTCTGTAGAGTCCCTTTGTAGTTTTTTTTTGGAAGTCTATCATGGATGTGAAACAAAAGATGGGTAATGCCCAAGAAATAAAATTTTAAAATTTCCCTTTCCAAAATTTGTTAAATCATTGGTTTTCCCCATTTATTAGGTGAATAGCTGCTGAAATTAAAAGAAAAAGGGAGCCCTTTTATTGTAAAAAATTTGCTCTGGTTTTGTGTTTTAAAAAGGCCCCCACTAGAGCCTTAATAAAAAAAACCTGGAAATTTTGGGTCTTTAAAGTTGAGCCATTTGCAATAAAAATTTTACTCCCTTTTGTATAATCTAGAGGGTTTTTTATTTTGTAGGGGTCCCTGGGGGTTCTTTTTTTAAAAATTTCCCAACAGATTTGTGTTTAAGAAAAAGTTCAAACCCACAATGATATTTTGGGTTGATTTTCCCAAATTTGTTAAATCACTTTTTTTTTTCCAAAATTTTAAATTGGGGCCCGTAGTTTAAAAGATGAAATGGGAGGTTTTTTTATTTTGAAATTTGCCAAAGGGTTGTTTTAAACGGGCCCTTTAGAGTTCTTTTTCTCTAAAATGGGGGTTGAGTTTTGGGTTTCATAATTTTGACCATATGGGGGAAAAATAAATTTATGTAAAAAATATAGGGCTTTTATTTTGTGGGGCCCCCCGGGGTTTATTTTGAAAGTTATCAGTTTTTGAGGGGGGGGGGGGCCCCCCAAGGGGAAGGTAAGGCCACAGTCATATAGTATCCATTTCCCAATGTTAAATCAGTCCCTTTCACCCTCCTTTTAGATTAATTTGTGCTTTTTTAAAAAAGCAGAGGTAAAATTTTTTTGAAGCCGGGGTTCCCTTGCCCAACCCGCTTAACAGCCTGCCCAGTGACAGAGGGGAAAAGCCCCAGCACTATCGTTCCTTAGCTCTCAGGTTTTTTAAAATGGGGGGAAACACTGCTGAACAAACGACTGCTGAGCAAAAACCGTAAATGGGTTATTAAAAAAAATTTTTTCATGAAAAAAAACATCAACCTTTGTCTCAACTGGGGTCCCCTTTCCCAGTCTGTAGTCTTTCAAACCCCCAAAAACGAAGAAACAAACAAAATGGCTGTTCCCACCTGCTCCCCCCTTTGTTTAAACTGCAGCACCACCCTGTCACCTTTAAGCTGCTATAGCACCCCCCCCGGAAAAAAACAACTGTGAGAAAAAAAACCGAAAAGGGTATCTGAAAAATTTTTTTTTACCCTAAGCTAAACTATATCTTGTTTCGTTTGGGGATTTAATTTAAATTGGCTGGGTAAACCTAAAACCTAAAAGGGGAAAGAGAAAGAATAAAAAAAAAACGGGAAACCCCAGCCCTTAGTTTTCTAACGGCTAGCTGCAGCAAAACACCCCCCCCCCCTTTTAAAGTTTCTAAAGCCCCCCTCCGAAAAAAGGGGGAACTGCGAGTAAAAACCAAAAAATAAATATCTAAAAAAATTATTTTTTTCAAGCTACAGCTTATCTTTATTCCTTTTTAGAGAAACCCTTTCTTTGTCTGAAAGGTCTTTCACAAAACCCAAAACAAAGGGCAAAAAAACAAAATGGCTAAACCCCCTGTCCCCCCTTTTTTTTAAAACCTGCCACCACACCCCCTTTTTCATTTTTAAAAGCTGCAATAGCCCCCCCTCCCGAAAAAAACAAACCTGCTGATTTTAAAAAACCTTAAAAGGTATCTAAAAAATTATTTTTACCCTAAGCTAAAGCTAAATCTTATTTTTAAATTTTAAAGTAACTTTCATGGCTGTAGGTCATCAAAACCCTTTAATTTGGGAAGGAAAGAATAAGAAAAAGGGGGTCCTCAGCCCTTAGCTTCAAACCCTGAGCAAAGCGGCCCCAACCCACACTTTCCCTCCCCTTTTAAGCTGCAAAAGCCCCCCCCCCAAAACAAATAAACTGCTGATTTAAAAAACCATAAAGATATCTGAAAAAAATTTTTTTTAAATCAAAGGGTAAAGCTATACCCTTTCCCTTAAAATTAAAGGGGTAATTTTCCTGGCTGAAAGGTCATCTCAAACCTTAATGGGAAGAGAAAAAAAAAAAAAAAAAACGTTTCCCCCACACCTTAGCTTTTTAAATTGAGCAAGCGCACCCGGGGAACTGTCACCCGGGCTTTCGGTGCTTAAAAAGGCCCCTCCAAACCCAAACGTTGCTGAGCAAAAACCGTATGAGTTTTTCAAAATTTTCTTTCCCCGGGTGAGGGGCAACCATCCTTTCGACTCCAACAAAGCCAATTTTGGTGTATGTTTTTTCCCTTTCCCGAAAAAATTTTATGACGATTTTTTAAAACACATAATGAAAATTGGGTTTTTCTCCCCTCTGCTTTTCCCCAAAACCAATGAAAAAGGGCTCTGATTTTCCCATCGATTTGAGGTCGGTCTGGAGGGTTTTTAAGGAAAAGTATTAACCCCTCCCCGGTAATTCCAAAGGGGAACTTTGTGGGGGTTCCAGAGAAGGTTCAGTCTACAAACTGCCCAAAAAAAAGGGTTGATTTAAAGTTTTATAAAAAAGTGGCCGTGAGGGCGGGGGGTTTAAAAATTTTTTTGGGTTTTAAAAAAAATGGCTGCCTCAACTCTAGTTTTTTGGGTCTCTCCACCCCATAAAGGCGGGTTTTGCCAAAACTTTTGGCGTTTGGGAGGCCCGATTAAAAAAAAACCGAAACATTTATAAAACATGCCGTCTTCAGTTTTATGCAGACAAAGGGATTTATTAAAAAATTGAGCTTTTAAAAACTGTTTTTCTACTGGAATTATGCCAACACAGTGAAGCCCCTTTTTTTTTATGCTTTTTTTTTTTCCCTCCCCATTCTTTTTTATGGGAATTTTTTGCGGGGGGTTTTTTC